>NC_134137.1:96057651-96360681 GCF_033958435.1 Carettochelys insculpta | reverse complement strand
ATTTGAAAAATTCAGTACTTTGTTTTGTACCCATTTTTGCAACTGATCCTCATTTTTAACATTTTACACAATAGCAATTTTCCTGCAAAATAAAATAAAATGCAAATTTATGGAATTTCACATAGTTTTGCCAAATAAAATTAAAAATGGACCTTATTTCACTGGAAAGGTACAAATTTGTGAAAGTGTTATAAAATGTGACCAGTAGTGAATTTGTAACAAAATTCAGAATTTTACTGCATATATGTTATACACCTATATTTATTGTGGCAAGGTTAGGTAATTTTTCTTCAGGTTTTATTAAAGCATGCTGGCCCTCTGATGGAAAAAATGGCTTTATCCATACTGTCACCTAAAGTAATAATATAGGACATGACTGGGGAGCCTGTGGTCAGTGGGTTGCACAATGATCATTAGGGTTAGCCACTAGTGGGACAACAGATGCTTAATTTATCCAGGCATCCACAGGCAAAGAGCTTCTCCACTCTTGGTGGCCATGTTTTACTCTTGCCTGCCAATAGAAGGTGCATGAAATGGAATGGGCGAGTCCAGAGCTTCTTTCATCTCCCATTGGCTGGGAATGGTGAACCACAAATACTCGGAGTTGTGAGCAGCCATTCCTTCAGACACTAAGGTAAATAGACCATCTGGTGGGCTGCTAACATGCAACCATGACAAACCACATGAGGCCAGTGCACAAGAGGTTCCCATCCTTTTCTATAGGAGTTTATTGTTCTTATTGCCTCAACCAATTAAATATGTCACATAATCATTAATGTTTAACAATAAGCTATATAATGAAGACATGAAAGATGGGAGAACACTTTGTCAAATTGATATATCAGAATAATCCAAGGAAAAAAATGGGTGATAGAATGGAATAAGATGTGTTGGAAGAATATAATCTGATTTGATTGTACTAGAATATCCCCTTATACTAATTTACAGAAATATGGACAAAATAGCAAATGACAAAAATATTGCTAAATATTCTTCAAGGGAACAATTAATAGATTTTAGATGTAGTTCACATTTTATGTCTTCATTATATAGCTTATTGTTAAACATTAATGATTATGTGACATATTTAATTGTTCAAATATTCTAAAAGTAGAAGTATTGCTAAATAGTGATTTCATTTGCAGCTGTGGTCTCATTTGCATCATTTTGCAAGAACTTTTGCTGTCCAATACATACCCTGGACTTTACTGAGCCATTCTATTCCACAGTTCATGTATCAGCACTGAGGAAGGTGGCTGTTAGAACAGAAAAAAAGTTGTGCATTCCTACCTTTAGAATCAATCTGCTTTATTTTTTAATCAAACAAGTAAATAATTTGCACCAAATCATCCACTTGATGAATGTCTATCCCAACCCTCACTACCAAAAAGACAGTTACAATGATGGCTTTTCTAGAACACTTAATGCATAACTTTGATTTCCAGGTATTCTTTGCATTATTATAGCAACTAGGAACCCCTTTCATGGACTGGGACCCCATTTTATTAGATGCTGCAAAAGCAGAACAAAAAGATGGCTCCTGGCCCCAAAGAGCTTCCAACCTAAATGTAATACAAACAACAACAGATTGATACAGATAGACCAATGGGGGAGCACAAGGAAATAATGTCACCAAACTGGTCAATCTGATACGCAATGTTCTGGTACAACAGCAGCCTAAATGTTGTCAATTTTTTTTGTAGGAATCACTACAGAAGAGAGTTTTATGGAAGGGTGTGATGAAGAATAATGAGTTGGTTTTGCAGATGTTTACACAAAGGTTATCTCACGTATGAGCAGCAGCATAGGAGAAAGAACAGAGGTGATTTTTAAAAATGTAACAAGTAGATGATGGAGGTTGGTGCTGCTGGCTGATTGGAGTCAGGAGTTCATCTTTCAGTACTAGATGAGAGATATTATATGTACAGCAGGGATAGCTCATGAAGAGCTTTGAAAGTGGAGACGTGCCTTTTTCCATAGTGTGAATTAGAAGACGTTGCTTCTGGAAGAATGTAAAGAGAGATTTGATCAAAGCAACAGGTTAGAAAAATGGTTTTTGCAGCTAAATTCTAAGAGAAAGTGAGTGAAAAAGATTTTTCAAGACAAGAGTGAAGGACGTTGCATTAATCAAGACATGAGATGACATGAGATGAGCACTTTGGTGAGAATTTTAAATGCGTGGAAGGATAGGAATTCCCGTATTTTAAAAGCTGTTGTGTAGAAAGAAACAACATGACTGGTTTACACTGGACTGGATATACATGGGATGTGAGGACCTAGGCTACATCAACACTATGAAATAAAAACAATTTTCAAAAAAATATCAACTTTTTAACCTCAGTGTTATAAACTAGACATTAATTGTCCACAAATGTTCTGGGAAGTCTCTGTGTTAATTTGCCCTATCTTCTTTGCCTTATCCAAATTTGACTGCATAAGCAGTACATTGTGGGTATCTATCCCAAAGCGCCTTAGCTCTATTTCATTCTGAGGGTTTTGTACCACTGGTTTGTGGGGAAAAAAACTGCTGCAGTTGCTTGTGCATGTTTGATGTCACTATCCCAGAATGCAAAGCACTCTCACAGAAGTCAGAGTACCCACTAACCATTTGAAAAACTAATGAGAGGCTGTGTCATTTTCTCTGATAGAGTGCTAGTGCTAGCATGAATCCTCGAATGCTTCTAGTTATTGCACAGAATCTTATGGCAACTGTCTGGAATGTTGTGCAGTTTTTCTTTCAACTACGAAGGCACCGGGATGAGATGATGGTTGGGGTGATGATAAAGAGGAAACTGCTCAACTGTGGGACAAGACCTGAGAATTGCTGGCCACCCTGGCTGCATTGCTAACAGTGGAGTTACAGTAAAACCTGCACACGCTGGTGGGACCACATTATTTTGGAGTCCTGGGATGACCAGCAGTGGGTGCAGAACTTTTGCACGCTCAAGTGGCAATTGTTCTATGGAATTTTGCAGCATCCTAAAGTTACTGGTCAGTGACAAATCAATTTGGGGTGGGCAGATCTACAATGGGGTCACAGTGGTGCAGGTGGCCAAAGCAATCTGTCAATGTCTCCCTTCCTTCCCTCCTTGCATGATCATGAACCTGGACAATGTGCAGGTCATCGTGGATGGGTTTGCTGCCATGATGTTTCCTAACTGCAGTGGGGCAATAGATGTCATGCACATCCCCATCATGGGCACAGACCACCTGGCCTCTGAGAATATAAAAGGAAAGGGATACTTTTCTATGGTGTTGCAGGCATTGGTAGATCACAAAGGTCCTTTCATCAACATCAATGTAGGATGGTCAAGGAAGGTTCATGATGCATACATTTTCAGAAATTCTGGGCTGTACAAAAGGCTCCTGGATGCGACTTTTTTCTCAGACCAGAAAATCAAGATTGGAGATGTGCAATACTGTGTGACCCTGCTTACCCTCTGCTTCCTTACCTCATGAAGCCATACACAGGTGCCATGGATCGCAAAAAGGATTACTTCTGTTTCAGACGCAGAAAGTGCAGAATGATGGTGGGCTGCCCCTTTGGCCATTTAAAAGTGAGTTGCAGGTGCATATTGACCCATTCTGAACTTTCAGAAACTAATGTTCCAACAGTGGTTGCAGTGTGCTGTATTTTGCATAACTTTTGTGAGTCCAGGAAGAAGAATTTTATGAGTGCCTGGAGTGTAGAGGCTGATGCCTTGAGCAGCGCTTATTCACAGCCACATACAAGAGCATTCTCCAATACTGATGTGGAGGTAATGGCAATCAGGGAGGCTTTGAAAGATAGTTTCAGGAATGATCTGTTAGCCGCATGATTGCACTGTATTTCACTGTTGTAATACCACTGCTCACTCCCCAAAATGACTTCTGCACCTCAGCAAATGTAAACCAATAAATTAGACCATGGCTTTCACAGAAAAAAATACTTTTATTTGTGGGGAAGGAGTTAAGGTGCAGGAATAAGAATGGATGCAAAAGGCAAGGCCATTTTCACAGAAAGAATGTTTGTATTTTTCGGAGTGGAAAGGCTAATGTTTTTTTTTAACTGAGGCTAACACAAACAGCCCCCATCTGCTTTTGCGATCACTCTTCTTGCCTGGGTCCCTCTGCTGTGAGTCCTCTGAGGACCTTGCTGTAGCAGTGGGCAGATGTGCCATCAGCCCTTTCCACCCTCACCCAGATTCCTCTACCACAAGTCCTCTGAGGACCTTACTGTAGCAGCAGACAGGTGTGCTATCAGCATTCTCTACCCACATGAATACCTGCAATGATTTGTGCACCCCACCACACATGATTACCAGTACATCACCGTGGTTGTTGTTAAAAGAATATGTTTATTTGGAGAGGAGAGTGTTAAGCAGTAGGGAAAAGAAGGGGTGTCAAGGGAGATGGAACAACCTTTTGCCGTGGGTCTTGGGGGGTGGAGTGGCAGACTGTCCTTGCCCTCCCTCCTTGCATTTGGGAACCACAATGGTGGGAGGGTAGGCGACCTTGATTCAGAGGAGTCTGGGCAGCAGGGAGCAGAACCCTCAGTGCTGCAGAAGAAGTCCCTCTGCAGCTGCAGCCTGGAACACAGGACCTCGGTTTGGTCTGAAACAGTTGTTGTGAGCTTGGCTGCATCCTCTCTTGGGTGCACCAACTGCTTTCTCATGACCTCCAGTACACTCTGCCACCACTGTGCCACATCCCTGTTGCTGGCAGCGGTTGCTGTTTCAGCCTGCTCCAGGTGCTTCAGGATAAGATACTGCTTGGACCTTTTGCACTTCCTCTCCCTGTCTCCCATTCTGAAGATGCCTGCTGGAAAGTGAAGGTCAAACTGGGATACAATTCATACAAAGTGATTACCCATTGAATTAATGGGTCTCTGTCTTTATAATCAATGAAACATTCTTTTTGCAAGGCCACTTAAAGCTTCTTAAGGATGACAAGGATTCAAAATGTGCCTTGCACAAGCCATCACTTACCCACACCATTTCATAGTGGTCATGGTAAGCTATTTTCTGCTTAATAGTGGTGGGGGCAGGGTGGCATTCAAAGCAGGGGGGAAGCCATCCAGTGTCTGGAGAAAGAGGAGAAAGTGCTGGGCATGCCAGTGTCTGGGAGCAGGGTCTGCAGAGCCCAGCAGCTACAAGGAGAGGGGAAAGGTTTTGATTCCAGCTGCATGGCTGGGTGGCTGGGGAGGGATCCCTGTAAAGTGAAGAAAATGTGGGCAAAAGTTTTCCAGCCACATGGTGGGGAAAAAATACATTTTTTGGCAGTCCCCAGACCAACCCTCATCAAGGAAAAGGCCATTTAAAGCAGGGAAAACAAGCACTGGGGATGCTGGTATGTGGGACCAGACCCACAAAGACCAGCAGCTATGTGGTGATGGGTAAGGGTTGAATGCCAGACACATGGACAGCTGGGTGGAGAGGGATCCCTGTAAAGTGCAAAGAAATGTGTGTGGAAAGTTTTCCAGCTGCATGCTGGAGTGGGGGTGGGGGAGGTGTTTCTCAGTAGCTCCCAATCAAGCCAGCAGCATAATGGGAGGGGAGAAGGCCAGGAGAGTCTTCCAGCCATGCAGAGGAGGAAGGTGAAGCCCTGCCAGCTAGGTGGTGCAGCAATTTTCTTCAGGGAAATGTAAAAGGGCAGGGAACATTACAAAGAAATCCAATTCAAATTCCTGTGCTGCTTTAGATTGCCAAAGCAGACATCACCTTCCTCAGAATAACAGACAGTGCAAAAGAAGAGCAGCTCATCCTGTTGAGCACAAACCTGGAAAATTTGTCAAAATGCTGTGTGGCTCCATGATACCAGATTGCTATCTCGTTGCCTGACATGGCAAGTTGTGTTATCATGGAAGCTGCAATATGTTTTGATTGCCTAAAACCCTCATGCAAAAAATACCAGAGTACCTGAATGAGACCTTCCTGGAGATCTATAGAAAGGATAAGCACTCCATCCTCAGAAATATTAACATGCTGTTCTGAGGGGCATAGATCCATAGAAAACCTATACCCATACCTATACCCAGATGCAACCTGTTTGTAGCATTCAGAAAAATAAAATACTCACCAGAACAGCTGGGCCCAAGGATTCAGGGACCAGTGTAGAGGGGACCAACATAGAAAGGACTGTCTCCAAGTCTGTGGTGAAGAGCTCTGGGCTGTCAGGAATAGCTTCCTTGGGCCCCTGCTGGTTACCCCCATCCTCCTCTCCTTTGGACTCTTCCTCTTGCCCCCCCCCCACCCGCCACACACACTCGGCTCAATTCCTCTCAGTTCCCCCCTGGACTTTGCAGAACAGCCTCCTGAAGAGTCCAAATTAAGACAGCAATGTGGTCAAACCCTCCCAAGAAGCATGTCCAGTTGTTCGTAATACTAGCATGTCTTTGGAGAATATCCAAACTGCCTGTTGGCTTCCTGGACTTTGTGATAGGTTTGCTGGAGTTCTTTCACCTTTATCCAGCATTGTTGAGAGTTCCAGGAATAATCTCTGTTGATTAACTGTGCAAAATATTTGCAAATATGTCTGTATTTCACTTGGACACTCGAAGTCTGCTTACCACTGATTCCTCTCCCCAAACAGCAAGAAAATCCATAATCTCCTGATGGGTCCATGCTGGAGCTGTCTCGTGACCCTAAGAACTCAGATCACAAACCTGAATGCTCATGATCACAAGAAATGTCTCCTAATGTGATGGGTACTGATACAGTGTGATAGGTACCGATGCAATGAGATGGATATTGAAGTGGGGGTTACCAATGTGATGTGATGTCTACCGATGCAATGGCTGAAAGAAATTCTGGCTTCTGGGCATCCTTTAGATTTCCCAGGTTTTCTGGTAATCCGTTCAAATTCATGGGCTTCCTGTGACCTATTTCCTGTGCACCAGGAGAGCAGTGGAGATGGAAGCAACCAGAGTGGACAACCACAGAGCATTTTGGGATACATATGGGACACCTACGGAGGCTAATAAAGCTGACTAAAAGACATGGCATTTATACACTAGCCATGAATCAAACTTCTAAATTTGAACTTAATGCTATGTTGAGTCACTTCTCATGGTGTTGTAATATTGACATTAACACTTCCTAAAATTGATTGGTATTTACAGTGAAGACAGTGACTTAAAATCAAGCTAATTGCCTTAAATTCTACTTTATTATATAGTGTAGCCATAGCCTTACAGAGGTGAGGGCCAGGCTCGTAGCACTGTCTACAGTTATAGAAAAGGGAGCTAGCAGGGAAGGTTTGTGGGAGTAGGGGGATTAAGAATTCTGTTTTTGTCTTGTTGATCTTAGGTTGACTGCTAGACATCTACGAGAAGATTCCAGAGATTCAGACTCTGCTTATAAGATGGGCAGAAAGAGACAATTCTGGAGTAGAGCTATATCATTTGGTCACCAACACAGAGATGGTAGTTTGGTTTGTATATGTTGATGAGACTACCACAAATAAGGAGTAAAGGGAGAAAATGAGAGGACCAAGAACAGAGTTCTGGGAAATTCACAACTATAAAATGCTGGAGTATAAATTAATTATTATGCAGTCATTGTAGACAGCTCTCTGAAAACATTCATTCAACATGAAGGATCAGTCAAAGAAACAAATAAACAAACAAAGTTGAAAATCATTAAGAAAGGGATAGATAGTAACAGAAATATCATAAAGCAGCAATACAAATCCATGGCACAACCACATCTTGAATATTCTATGCAGATGTGGTCCCCACATCTAAAAATGATATATAGGAATTGGAGAAGGAATAGAAAAAGAAAACAAAAATGAGTGTGTGTGGAACAGCATCTGTCTAAGGAGAGATTAATAAGATTGGGGCATTTCAGCTTGGAAAAAAAGATGACTAAGTGGGCATAAGATATCAGCCCATAAAATCATGACTAACGCGGAGAAAATAAATGAGGAATTTGTATTTATTTCTTCTCACAACACAAGAACTGGGTACATCGTATACAATTAATAGACATAAAGTTTAAAATAAACAAAACAAAGTATTTTTTCACACAACATATAATCAAACTATGGAAATCTATGCCAGAGGGTGTTGTGAAGGCCAAGACTGGAACAAAGTTTAGAAAAGAGCAATGTAAGTTCATGAAGTATTGGTCCATCAATGGCTGTTAGCCAGGATGGGCTGGGATGGTATCCCTACCCTCTGTTTGCCAGAAGCTGGGAATGGGACACAGGGAATGAATCACTTGACAATTATCTGTTCTGTTCAATCCTTCTGGGGCACTTGGCTCTGATTAGTGTTGGAATAAAGGATGCTGGGCTGCGTGGACTTTTGCTCTGACTGATCATGGCCGATCTTCTGTTATATTCATAAAGAAAAGTGGAAAATCTTCCTCAGGACATACTGAAGGAACAATTAGAACCTTAGGAGAAACAGGAGAAGATTACATCTTAGAAGGCAGTGGAGGTCATGGTTTCACAAAGAAGTACACAGTTGACTGTCTTAAAGGTAACTGACAAATGAAGGAGAAAGGGAATGGAGCACTGGTTCCGAGATTTTACTAAGAAAAGGTCAATAGAGATTTTGGCTAGCCTGATTTCAGGTGAGTGCAAAAAAAAGAGGACATATTGGAAGGGGACTCGAATGTAAAAGGGTCAGGGGAACCCCAGTGATTGCAAAACACCACTTTCCGAGATCTTACAGATAAATAAATTTGCTTCAGATAGGCAGTCTCCTGCAATAAGATAATACAAAAATATTTATGATTATCGGGAACTTGGATTACCGGGTACTGGGTTAACTTTACACAAAATTTTAGAGAAGGTTTGCTGAAAGGGAGAAAAAAAAAGTACTTCTCATTTGAAGTGTGATTTTTAAATACCTAGAGAGAGGGATGCTCTGGAATGTAATACACAAAGCTCTGAAATATTAGGAAACATTATTTGTAACAACTTTTGCACTTCATGTTACAGTCAGAACTTGAAACCAAACAGCCTGAAGGCACTTAAGAGAGTCTATTCTTGTCTATTTTTTATTTCAATCGTACCTACTTAAGTGACCCAGTTAGGTAGGATACATTTGAAATAAGAATATATTTGGTGGTTATCTAATCTTAACTCAGACTCTGAAGCCTTTGAATAGTGTGTTGAATTCACATGATTTATGCTCCACTAACAATATTCATGGGTTATATATTATTTTCAGTTACTATTTGGAATTTATTTTTATAAGTAAACAATATTATTGAATTATACATGCCAAGCTATGGTGTGCTTATAAAAAGATTCATCTTTTATGCAGCACTTTTCATATGAGAACTTAAAATGCTTCACTAACCAGTATGCCTCAAATATCCTCTCAAAGCCAAGCATTATTATATCTATTTTATTTTACTGGTAAACTGCGTGATTTGCCCAGGGCCCACAACAAGTCAGAGGCCATTCTGTTTTTCAGTCACCAAATTCCTACATGCACTCAGTTTTCATGCACAAGATGTCACAAATACAATTATAAAATGTAAAATTATATTATAGCCTATGGCAAATGTATTTTTCTTATGCTAGTTACTTGGCTGCGTACCGTTAAACTTCAGGTAGCCTGATCCTGTGTAGCGCTGAGAACTTCCTCTAATATACTAATATCACTTACATCTAGCTGTAAAATGTTTCCCATCCTGCACGATTGAACTCCGATTTAGGATGCATTTAGCACTAGAATTAAAAATTGGTTTTATTCATTCAAAATCTTGTGTAGTTGAACCCGTAATTCTTTACTTGGAAGGTACACCTATTGAAGCATAACACTGCCACTAAAATTATTGCAGTATTAGTAGTTATTTCATTGTACATGTGTTTGGTGTTTTGAGAGGCGAATTCTAAAATGTGCCATGACTAAATACACTCTGATATTCTTAAATAAACTATTTTCATGATTAAAGTGATCAGGATTTGTCCTTGTCTAGAGACAGGATTTGTTTTTTCAAACATTTCACACTTTTTCAATTAGAATAACATCACAGCATTTTTTTCTCTTCTAAGTATAATACAAGGGCAAAGTAAATGCTACCCATGTATAAAATTGGCATTGCTCTTTCTTCACTTTTCCATTAAAAAGAGCAAATTTCCTACCTTTACAAAAAGAGCTATATTATGCCATTTAGAGAGAGAGCTGTCTTAAAAATAAGCCCTAGCCAGAGAGAACTCACAGAGAAAGTGCACCTCAGGGACTGATGTGGATGAGAGAATCAAGTGTCTGTAACTTCTTTTTGGCTTTTATGAAGTAATGTGTATGCCTGGGAATGTCAATAGAGGGAGAGGTCTCAGGGAACTGCCATTTTTCCTAGTCCTTGTTTGAGTTGAGCTAGACAGGGATAGGTTCCTTGTTTCCTTTGCCCATCCCCTGGTGCTCAACTCAGTGAATACCAACGACCTAAAACAGTAAAGAGGAAAGAGAGAGAAAAACTATTTAAGTTGCCTGAAGGTTGACTTTATAGTTAAGCCATTGGCCTGCAATTCAAGAGATATAGTTTCAACTTCCAGATCTGTTTTACCTTGGATAAATCATTAGTTTCTTCATGCCTCATCTAATTTCCCATCTTCCTTCTGTATTTTGTCTGACTTGTCTAATTAGAGAATATTATCTTTGGGTTAGGAATTCCCTTTTACATCTTTACATTACATCTAACACAAGGAGGTCCTGATCACAGCGGGGCCTGTGACAATATAAATAATATTAAATTTGTTCAATTTTTAGTTAAATAGTAGACTGCTTATTTATAGGATGAGTGATTTTGGTCTTGAAGCTACTTTTATTTCATTTGTTTATTAAAGATATGCAAAGGTTTTTTCTTTCTTTACTTAAACTGAAGTACTTAGGGTTTGTACAGATCATTTATGTGCCAAAGTAGATTTTTAATTTTGCTTGATTTCAAAACAAAAATATTGAGGCTGGGTTAAAGCTCACTTCAAAGATTTGCAAGTCTTTTGGTGTATCTGATCTTATATTGAAGTCAGCTTTATACTAGAACTCCCAGGCAGACAATATTTGAATAGTTTTGTGACTACAACACAATAAAAATGTATGAATTTAGCCTTTACACAGTAGGTATAGGTAGAGGGGTACTACAATAATAGTTCAAAGTGACAGAGCTTATAAGTGTTAGCTGACAGCCACATTTTCTAAAGTTAGAACTTACAATGCACCTTTAAAAGGGCCTGGCCAAAACCTGTGTTTATATGTGTAAATGATATTTGACATTTTTACACACAGTGTTAATTCGTATCTGTCTTCTGAAAAGATGTGCAAGGGCTAGGGAAGAAGGAAATCTTACCCTACCCTCAACCCCTGCTTGTTCATCCCTCAATTTCTTGCAACCCCATCTGAATAACTGAAAGAGAGTTTGATCTGTGAAGCCTCAAGGACTCTCTGGAATTGCCTGGCACTTAGGAATCAAGGAAGACACCTGTTGCCAACTAGATCAGTTTCACAGCAGTGAAGTTCTTCTCTGTCTGGGCAAAATAGGGATGCTGGAACACAGGAATTCAGACCTGACTCAAAGCCCACTGTCTATCAAATGATTTCACTGGGCTTTGGGTCAGAAAATACTATTCTTGCTGTTTAAAAAAAGTGACAAAGAAGTTAAGGTACACCTACGCTTACCAAAACATTGACATGGTGGTGATTATTCTCCCAGATTTCAATTTAGAGTGCCTAGTAGGGCCACACTAAATCAAACCATTGGGGGCTCCCCCATTAACCCTGCTACTCGTCACTGTCATGAGGGGTAAGATAAGTTCATGGGAGAGACTCTTCCACTGATCTCTCAGTGTGGGGATGGCAGATAAAAATCAAATTAGAATATGTTGACTCCAGCTGCACATGTCACGTACCTGGAGTTGCATATCTTAAATTGATTTTTCCCCATAGTATGGACCTGGCCTCTGACAATGAACAAATTCCATTTAGTCAACTCTGTTTCTTACCCTAGAAATGTATAATTGGTATTGACAATCCTGCCCACTGTGACTAAGGTCTGAAAATGCAGTAAATATGAAAACTATGCTCTGTGAAAACTCTCTATTCTTTGTGCAGAGAACGGACACATGATTTGAAGCTAGAATGAGTTGAAGAGTTTCAGTCTTTTATTAGTGAAGATTAAATGAGGAATATGAATAATCACTACTTTGGGATACAGAATTGAAACCACATCAGCATGTTGCCTACGACTCAGAGGAACAAACAAAAGCTTGTTTTAAACTATGTTCTGTAAACTGGAGGCTAAAGGCTACTCATCTTAACCTTTCTTAAGGCCATATGAAAAATTCAGTTTAGTTCAGTTATCACTTGCATTTTAAAGTAAATCTTCTTCATGACATAGTTGACTAATCAATAACCTTACACACAGAAAAAAACAAACATGTCATGAAAAGTCACAGGGATAGCAGTGTGACTCTGTATCTGTAAAAACAACAAGGAGTTCTGTTGGACCTTAGACACTTTGCAGAATATTTTATGGCATTATCTCTTGAAGCTTAAGACTATTTGAATTTTAAAGATGAACAAAATGACAAATTGTCCATTTAATTTGATACAACTGGTTTGTTAAGGAAGCAATTCAGATTTCATCCAGTAAGTATTCAGTATTTTTGTGATACTCTGAAGATAAGAGGTATGGGAACTGGATGGGTGGTTCTTAGCTGAGGCAGTGGTACACACAGTAACTTTGACTGAACTAGTGAACTAAAAACAGCAGAGTAGCTGTGGCATTGCAGGCCATGGAATAGACTAGCTGCTCAAAGTATGATCCTGTCTGAGACCCTAAGTATGCATTTCACAAGTTAGCCTGTTCACACCACCACATGCTCCCCCCACCTGCCTCCCGGACACACTGCTATATTAGCATGCTAGGTCCATTACAGCTGCACTGATATTTGGCCTCTCCAGCCTGGGATAAGTTCGCCTTTAGACACCAAGGTCTTCAGTTTGCTATTTCACAGCATCCATACAGTATTATCATCTCGGTTTTACCCTTTAAAGGGACAGCAGGACACAGTCCTGGAGGGGCTCATCCACAATGAGACCCTGCCTGCAGCACTTCCTGCCCCTGTACTTTTGAAAGAGCACGCTGGGTCGTGTGGGTACTCTCTTTTGAAACTGCACTTGGGAACTTTTGAAAGAACAGATCGAACCTTCAGTCTCCATTTCCCTGTGTGAACGCTCCCTTTCAAAAGGACTGTTTTCGACATTCCATTTTGAAAGCCATCTTTTCAAAAGGGAGTTGTAGTGTAGATGCAGCCTAAGGTTTTTTTTTTGTTTTTTTTTGGTGGAGGGGAGAGGGCACATGCTGTTAGTTACTGTAGGAAATGTGTTCCTGCTATAGTTTTCATTGTACATATTTTGGAAAACAGAAATGCTATTCTTTACATGCCTGAGGAGTTTCAACATAATCTAATGCCTCATTTGTTTGCCTGCATCCACAAATGAAAAGTGTATCAATTTCTACTTAAAAGAAATAGAAAGTATAATTACAATGCTTCTTCATCTATAAAGGAAACATGCACAATACTTTCAAAAGATAAACCTGGGAGCTTAACAGTGTACCTTTGTTATACATAAAATATGATTCACTGAAGAGTGATAATTGATTTTTGGCTTACTGCAGCAGTCTGTACACCCCACAACACCCACTTCCCCAATGAACACACCCTGGTTCCCTCTGGGTGCTTCCTACCCCTTTCTTCCTCTCAATGACAGGGAAAGATATTAATCAGGCACTTCACCTTGAATAGTCCCTTGCTAAACAATCTGTTACATCTCTCACTATGCTGACACATGGGTATTTCATTCTTGAGAATTATCAGCTTAAAAACATGGAAAAGACTTATTATTGAAACATAAATAAGAATAATGCAGTATACGAAAAGACACAGGGATCTATCTTGTTTTTGCCATGACAGTTTCCTTATAGGAGAACTTATATTGTTTTTAACAGAACAATGATTATTTCTACTGCAACACTTTCATCTTTCACTTATGCAGATATGCTACATGTGTAATCCTTTAGAGTGCCTTCAGCGTTATTGGAAAAAAGCCCTCTGAATTCTAAAATAGGAAACGTGGAAAGTGTGTCCTTGTTCTTCACATTGGCAAAGATGTCAACTATAGCTACTTTTTAATTTTCAGAAGTCTGACTCCTTATCCTTTTAGGAAAGAAAGGAATTGAAATCCTTGTCATTAAGCAAAGCCACAGCACGAACCTGTTACACAGAGCAATGCACAATGGGTATGGGAAGGGATGTTTCTGTATGAAGAGAAGACAGGGGCAGGCTTTAATCTTTCTAAAGGAATTCTATGGCTGTGAACGTGTGTTACAATTTTACATTGGCTTTCCTGCTGGAACTGGCAGGTGGTTGAAAGAGGACTCAGAAGACGTTAGCATCTTTCTTCATACAGCTTTCTGTATTCAGTTTTCATCTTTAACTCCTTTTAATGTTTTGAGTACCAGACGCATCAGCCTTGCCTCCAGCCCTTTTCATTATTACAATGGTTCTACAAAGCATTCCTCCTTGCTCAGATTAATTTCTTACGACATTGAAACATATGCACATCAAAAAAGGCCGTTTAAATAGTCTTTAGAAGGCAGAACACAACAGTAAGTTCTGGGGGAGCAATTTTTCTCTGATAACAACACTTCATCTAGACACCTACTTGCTTGTTTACTTTCTATTTGTTTGAGCACAACTGCAAGACGGGTAAAAGAAGCCAAACAGCCGTTAAAAGAAAACAATCCACTGTGCGTATTGACAGACCAGTGAAAAAGTCATATTGGATTTTAAAATTGATGTATTATATATTATAATTCATGAATTGTAGCCATATGCCATGATATGGCACTGTATCCATTTTAAAATCCAATATGACTTTTTCACTGGTCTATCAATATGCACAGTGGATTGTTTATATATATATAGTTTATGAGCTTATTCCACATCAATGTAGTCAGATGCCTACATTCTGTGCTCCTTCAATAGTTGCTAGAAATCACAGTCCCTCCTGAACCCACAATTTGGCCCCAGATGTGAAGTATTCCAGCAGATTCTTAAGTTTCTCTTTATTCAGAAAATACTTGAGTGTGTTTTTAGATCCTGTTGGTTGCAATGAGACTGAAGTGTGTGCTCAACAGCTTTGCCAATTAGAATTAACTAGCTGAGTAAGGGCCTCTATGACTGGGCACCTCCAGAACAGTTTCCTCCAACAATTTCCTCTTTCTCACAGAAGACAATTATCAGAGGGGTAGCCGTATCACAGAAGACAGAAAGTCCCACATTTCCTAGGATATTTGGTTAGCGCTACACATACCAATGTGAATAGTCAAATCCAAACAATGGCCACATTTAAACAAAATACTGTATATTTAAGAAACCAAAAAACATTCAAAGAAAATAATTTAACCTTAATCTTCTCTTATTCTTCATTATGAGAATCTGTTATAGCATTTGCTATGTATCTTAGTTACAAATTTTGGATATAGGTTGAAACTATCTAATCCAGCTTTCTGTCATCCAGCAACATCCATAATCTGTAAAGATTGATGATTGTAGTTAACCAGAAGACAATTTATCATGGGTGCGGCCAAGTTTCGTCCACTGAAGTTTGTTGATAGCCACAAGTCCTGGCTCTTAGTGTTCTATGCTGTTATTTAGCTGTGATTTACCACAACATATCTTCTATGAGCTCAGTAAGCAGCAGATGTTTTGGTAATGCTACTAGACAACATTGACCTCCTCCGGTCTAGCAAATTCTCTTCTTTGGCGCTGGTCAGGTCCCGAGGGTGCTAGACTAGAGAGGAGCAACCTGTAGCTGTAAAAGAAGCTTTATTAGGCATTGCAGCATTGGAGAGGAAATGGGACCAAGCCACAATCATTCCAAACTCCCAGCACTTCTCTCAACCCAAGCTGTGAAAGAGCAATCCCACTCCCCTATGGAATACGAGAAAACATATGGTGTGACCCAAAGGCAGATGGAATTTGGAACTCAAATTCGAGCCTCATGCCAACTTCAGGACTAGAGGCACTCAAACCAGCAGCAGCAGCCACAGATGGTTTTGCAGCAGGATCTCTAGGACACTGGTGATGTCAGTAATGCTTACTGTAGCGCTGAATGGGTATTGTGCCATTTGCCACCCACCTTCTCCCTCACGTTAACTTCTCCTCAGCCTCATTCCAACTCCCCCACTCCTTCATGCTCCCCCTCTCCTTTCCCTTACACTTGTCTTCTGCCCTCTTTCTTCTGACTCACTCCCTTCTTCTCAGACTAGGAGTCAATACATTGTGATCAGTACAGTCAGTCAGCTTGTGATAATGCAACACACACCAGGAGCAAGCTTATAGATATCCTAGGGATTGTAAAAACAAGAACAGAGTGAAAGGGCCTCTGCAAGGCTAAGTCCATCAAGGAAATGCACAGATTAAGCATAGACCCTACACATCCTCTAATTAAATGATCCAGTGGAATCTTGGACTGAATTTAAAGCTCATCTCTCACAGTGGGAAACCCACATGGGGAAATGACAAAGACTCTGGCTTGATTTTCCACAGTGGTGAATTCTCCAACTGCCGAACAGCTCAGGTGGGTATAGAGCATATAATTTTTACCTCCATCTCCACAATAATGAATCTGTTACAAAGAATCATTTCACCCTGGCAGTAAATGATAGTTTACACTCAGGGACAGCGTGGGGGTTATGTAGCCGTCCAATAAATTCAGTAAGACATCCCTCATCATTTTTTCATGGTTACCTGGAGCAACCAAATGGGAAGATCAGTGCAAAACTCCTTTGTTTTACTCTATAAATCATGGAAGAGTAGCAATCCTCTTATCACAAATGAAATTCCGCTAAAGGAATCATCTGCACTGGGAATAGGGGACTGGCTGGAATTGATGGGCATAGAATGAGATATAATGTTGTATCATACTATCACGTCACCATAGCAAATGTCCTTAAATAAGCGCTGAGATTTAACAAGTGATAACTGGTTTTGGGAGCTCAGGGTAACATGCTGGGCCTCATTTTCGGAAACTGATTTGACAGCATAGGTAAAATATAATTAGGCAGACACCTTTGTCAGGTTCTAAAGACAGAGCAAATGACATGATTTGAGTACTCAGTAGTCATGGAGTTTAAACAGAAAAAGAGGTAGCTCCAGGATAAGGCAGCTAATAGAAATCACTGAAGTATATCTTTGATGCCTGTTACCAAGAAAAACCGAGCATTTCACATTTTATTAGCCACCAGACACTAGCTAAACCATGTAAGACTTACTCTTTGAAATCTCAGGTTTCACTCTTTTGCTTTCCATTCTTTATTTCCCTTCATTTGATTTTTCCCTTCCTTCTCTCTTAGTTCCCTCTCACTATCCCTTTTCTGTGATTCTTTTTTTCCCCTCTTCTCATCTTTCCTCTAAGCAGACCCCTTGTCATTTTCATCATCCTCCACTGGACTCTCTCCAATATGTCCACATACTTTCTGTAGCAGGGAGCCTGAAACTGAATGCATTTATTACGTGTGACCTTATCAGTGCTGAACAGAGAGGAATAATCAGTTTCCTCTGCTGACAGTTCTTCTATTAATAAAGCCCAAAACTTCGTTAGCTGTCTTGGCAACAATGGCACATTGTTCACTTATATCCAGATTCTCCTCTAGTGTACTCCACATTCTTTTTCTGCAGAACTACTGATCAACCAGTGGGTCCCTAGCCTGTCACATTCCTAGGATTCTTCCTTCTTAAGTGAAGGACTCTATACTTGTCTTTGTTGAAAGTCATCAGATTTCCTTTAGCCCAGTCTTCCAATTTCTATAAATAACTCTAGACCCTATCACTCTCCCCGCATCTTAGCACCGTCTGTGAACTTGCTGAGGGAAGAAGTAGATAAACTGGATGGTACGATATCAACAAAATCATTAATGAAGATGTTGAACAAAACAGGACATAAGACTAAAACCTGGGGCACTTCCAACTAGAGGAGATTCATCATTACCCATTGAGCCCGCTGATCTGGCCATATTTCTATCCACCTTATAGTCTGTTCATCCAATCCATATATCTTTAACTTGATTGAAATAATATTGTGATTTTTTAACTCCAGGCAAACAGCATTTGTCTTGTTTCCCAGCCTGGAAAGCAGATGGGGTCCCTGACCACCACCACCCATCTCTTCCTCTTGGGAGTGGTGGTTGTGGAACCCCCACCCTAGGACAAGACATCCCATGCATTCCAGTCAATGGGGTCTCCTTTTGATCCTTTCCCACAGATGACTCATCCAAACAATTATCTGCTGTACTACATGTGCAGAGAGAATGGCAATGGTTTCTTGTCTCTATCTGTATTGGGACTATGTGGGTTTTCCTTTTTTTCTTGTGAAGTTCACTTATTGCCAATTTTGCTCCCCATTCTGTACTGCCCTAGGTGTGCTGTGCCTGCAGTTTAAAAAAAAAGTTAGCCTTTTAATTTTCTCTTCCAATATGCAGAACAGCTTACACTTTGTATAGATGAAGTCACATGTCCCATATTCACAGCTCACTCCATTTGTAACTGGCAGATTTTTGTTTTGCTTTGCTTTGTTTAGTTGTTTTTAATAAATCGGTTGCCCTACTTCAAAACCTTTTCTCCAATCCACCAGTCAAATCCCAACTGGAATAAAGCACTCCCAATTCATATTTCTTGAATAAGCAACTGCGTGATCAAACAGTACCTGCAACTAGCAATAGTCACAGCAGACAGATAATCATTTTCTCAACCAGCTCACAACATAGGCCCTCTCAATGCTTCACTTGCCATAGCTCCTTTCAGATTGTTCCCAGATAAACTCCTTCATTTTGCAGCTCACTTGAGCTGTGTCTACACGTGCACGCTACTTCGAAGTAGCGGCACTAACTTCGAAATAGCGCCCGTCGCGGCTACACGCGTCGGGCGCTATTTCGAAGTTAACTTCTATGTTAGGCGGCGAGACGTCGAAGTCGCTAACCTCATGAGGGGATCGGAATAGCGCCCTACTTTGACGTTCAACGTCGAAGTAGGAACCGTGTAGACGATCCGCGTCCCGCAACGTCGAAATTGCCGGGTCCTCCATGGCGGCCATCAGCTGGGGGTTTGAGAGATGCTCTCTCTCCAGCCCCTGTGGGGCTCTATGGTCACCGTGGGCAGCAGCCCTTAGCCCAGGGCTTCTGGCTGCTGCTGTGGCAGCTGGGGATCCATGCTGCAGGCACAGGGTCTGCAACCAGTTGTCAGCTCTGTGTATCTTGTGTTGTTTAGTGCAACTGTGTCTGGGAGGGGCCCTTTAAGGGAGTGGCTTGCTGTTGAGTCCGCCCTGTGACCCTGTCTGCAGCTGTGCCTGGCACCCTTATTTCGATGTGTGCTACTTTGGCGTGTAGACGTTCCCTTGCAGCGCCTATTTCGATGTGGTGCCGCGCAACGTCGAAGTTGAACATCGACGTTGCCAGCCCTGGAGGACGTGTAGACGTTACTCATCGAAATAGCCTATTTCGATGTTGCTACATCGAAATAAGCTATTTCGATGTTGGCTTCACGTGTAGACGTAGCCTTGGTTTGCAATTGGCTGCTTTCAATAAGGCTGCTGGTTCTAAGCAGTTTCACTGTCTCAAAGCCTTCCTTCCCTTCAATCAATGAAGGTCTACCTGAAGCAAAGAACCGCCAGTTCATACTTTTAAAACAAATAACACATGAATAAGGAGGAAAAAAATATTTACCTGATGTTTTTCACTTGTGTGGAGAAATTCAAGAGTACCAATACCTGCTACTCATTCATGGGGAATCAAGACACATAGGAATAGGGTTAAGCAATGAGATACTGTACAGCTAACAAATCTCCACAGTTATTGCTATAAATAGTGTCTTGAAATGACATGTACAGAATAAGGGATTGATTTTTCTCTGTCTGTGGGAAACAGGTCACCCATCCAAGCTTGTAGGGTACCAAATGGAGCACTGAAGCCAAACAATTTTAACAGACTGTTTTTCCTTTTTCCTGATAGTTCTCAAAAAAAAGGTTGGTGAGCTAAATTATAAAGCAAGAGAATTTTTTTTATCCTTGCTCTCCATCATACCATATTATCTCAATGTAAAGAAAAATACATAAAGCTCAAGTGGAACAATCTGTTTTCCTCAGAAAGCTCTTGAGAGCAACACTTTTTTTTTTATTCAGCCTAAAATTTTCTTTTTCCTGAATTGATCAAGTTTTAGCTAGGCCCTTTTGTCCCGCTCTAATATTTTTCCCACTGAGTATTTATACACTTTACATATTTGTGGGAAATTATCAGGCCACCCTTCATTTTCTTTCTTACCCAAGCTATGTATATTTAATTAATTATTTAAATCAGTTTTCCCCCTCACCTAACGATTTGTTGTGTTCCTTTTAGCATCATTTGTATCTTTCCAGCAAAAAGATCCCAGTAGCGAGCACAGTATTTCTCATGCTGGTGTTTCAGAGCCATACGAAGAGAGCCTACTACCTCCTTTGCCTGTGACAATCCAAAATTATATTGAATCTTGTCTGAAACCCAAATCTACCCTGCAAACACATATCTAATCTGCTCTTCATTATAATATATAATATCACATATATTTCCAAATTTTTGTCTTTCCTTAAATATCTGGTGGGTTTTAGATTAATTTTCCCATGGAAGGGTTAAACTGCAACCATATTAAATTGAAACCTTTCATTTGTGTCTAACTTTCTAATGTTTCTATCTTATTTTCATGTGAGTTTCATTCATCAGTGGCATCATGCTTTTAACCTTTTCTTCTTCAAGAATAAAGAAAATGTGAAATAAAACTGCACCTAATACCAACTCCTGGAGTACACATTTAAATATGTGCCATGTGAGCTACATCATAATAACCTGTTGTCAAAAATCCCACAATGAATTTTTGAAATATCAGTGTCCACATCCATGTCACTTTCAATTCTATTACAGATACAAAGCAAGGAATTATGAAAGCATTTACAAAAAATACAGCTTTTCATCCAGTAATTTTATAATTATTTCCCAAAAAGCAATATAATTTGATATGATTTTTTTCTTCTTAATACATCTCACTGTATTAGTACATGTCCGCCTTACACTGAACCACTGAAAGTTTGATCCCCACCCTCCTGGTATTTGATGTCAGACTGAGTAGGAAAAGGCACACATCAATACTGTCCCCAAACCAGGTCAGGTAACTTGCCTTTATGTGCTACAGTTAAGTGCTGCTTTTGACTATGTGTTGCTTTATTTAAACATACAGACAACCCTACTCTAAGTTTGTTTGTTTGTTTAACGACTGATGTTAAGCTCATGACATAGCACTGTGTTCCTAGTAGGTGGCCCAAATTTGTGATAAAAGGTGGAGACAACCTTTAGTGTCACACTTGTATCCCCACTGGGTGAAATGGACCATCCCCACCAGTGACAATCGGGTATTTAGTATGAGGTTGTTTGTTAGTTTGTGTTTGCTCTAGGAATGGTCTATTACTGAAGGTAAGCTTTACATCTCCCACTTTTTGCATGAGGTCCACATTACCGTATAAACGGAACCCAATTTCACCTGAGCACTGGAATGCAGTACCCAAACTGTGGGTCACACCCCAAATAGGCACAAGTCATGAGACGATAAGGTTACAACAATACCTACTGTGCAGATGACACTTTGTGCCACAGAGGGTGCCCTTACCTTCAGTGTGTGTTCAAGAACATAATGCATATAGGATGCCACTTTGCTCAGATGTATCTGCCGAAATGGGTCTTTGCCAATGAAAGATGATCCAATAAATCATCCAATTATGAGCCAATAAATCTGTTAGTCTATAAGGTACCAGAGGACTTCTCGTTGTGTTTGTGGATACAGATTAACATGGCTACCTATCTGACACTTTGCTCCACACAATGGCATCTGCCATGCAGTGTGGGATCTCTGCAGGAAATACTTCATTAAAATGGAGTCATGGTAACTAAACGTTTGAAAACTCTTGACTGAGACTCACCAATAGGTCCAGGAACATCAGCAAGTGTTTTATTGAACCCTCCTGAGGAATCGCTAAAGCTTCTCTAGCTATCACATTACAGACATCACTTATTCCACTTCCTGGCAGATGAAGACCGGTCCTACAGCAGATCATTTTTAGGATAGATGGACAGCCCCAGTATGAGCAGCATATGAGCAGCATACTTGGTCTCTCCAAACAGTGAGAAAGCAGTTCACAGTATTCCCTGTTTCCTAACACTATTTTCTGCAAACTATTTTATGATTGTCCTTTAGATATTATAGACCAGATTTAATTAGGAGGACAGCCTGAATCTTACAGCTCCAAATCAAGGAATTTCATTTCCAATTAATTTATATAGGTAATGCCATTTATTCATACAGAATAAAACTTTTATATTCCCTCCCATTAGGTACTGCATAACTGTTTAACAAATATATGAGAATGCTCATCAGGTAAGGGCCTAAGAAGTATAACAGGTCTCTTCTGCAGATAATATACCATGTCATGTTATCAACATGTCAGAAACATTTCATCACTTCACAGAAAATGCCTATTAAAAGAGAGGCATCAGTTGCTGTCTGGCTTATAAATAGGGCTGTGAAAATCTGGTTTCCCCTGTGGAATCTGGGTAGAGTAGGCAAGGGGCAGGGCTGGTGGGCTTTTTACCATGCATCAGGCTACTAATCTCAGCCAGGCTTAGAAGGGGCAATAGTTCCTCTTTCCCTACAGGGCTTCCTCCAGGGCCAGATCAGGCACTCCTCTGGGAGCGCAGAAAACTCATGGCTTCTGGCTAAGAGCCCAGCTCTGAGTGCCTCACCTCTGGGAGCAACAGTTCAGAAGTAAGGGTGGCATGGTATGGTTTCAATATGGACTTAAATATCTCAAACTGTGAAATTTGCAATTTTTAAAACACTATGGCTGTGTCAACATTATATTCCCCTTTTGAAAGGGGAATACAAATGAGGGAGACCAAAATGCAAATAAAGAGCTGATTTACAAATCTTTCACTTCATTTGCATACTCTTGCATGATCGTGTTTTTGTAAGAGACTTTTTCGAGAGCAAAAACAGTCACGTAGACAGGGTTCCTTCAAAAATAAACCCCATTTTCAAAAGAACCCTTCTGCTTCATTTGCATTTTGATCTCCCTTATTTGCATTCTCCTTTTAAAAGGGAAATGTAGTGTAGACACAGCCTATGACTGTGAATTTGAATTTTCATGGGACCTTAGTTATGATCTAAGAAGATTCACTTATACATGGTAGCCTGAATTAATTTTAAAATAATATGTATTTCTGTGCTAAGGTATACAGAGAATGTTGAGTCCTGTGGATTGAGTTCTTTAGTAAATGAGAAATTTTCTTCAGAAAATAAATACAATTTACAAGAGAAATTGGCTTTGGAAACAGAGAAACTTAGAGTTTCATACACGAGAGACAAAGTATTACTCTGATTATACAAGCTCTGGCTAAAGCATCAAATAGCATAACATTTAGAATCCCAAGTCTTTAAGTATAGATTACACCTTCCTGGTCTGGTACCTTTGGGACCTCAGTGGTCCAAAACAAAGGATTTTGCTGGACCAGGGGAAGTTAATGACCACAGCTCCTGGCTGCCCCCAACCCCCACTGGCCCTACAGATGTGGCTCCCTGGCTGTCTGGCTGGCTCGTCACTGCAGCCGGCTCCCTGGCCCAAGCCCCAGCACTCCAGCACTGCTGGGCAGCTGGGGAAAGCTGGCATTCTGGCCCCAGTCCTGGAGCTGCCAGAGAATGCAGCCTCTGATCCTGTCCTCACTGGTCCCCACAGGGTTGCCTGGTGGTTGCTCTTCTGCCCGGCTCTCTGGTCTAGGAACATCCCTGGTCCTGCTGGATAAGGGATTTTGCCAAAACAGAGTGCCGGTTTCAGCAGGTGCAACCTATAATGAATCACAATGTTTCTCTCTGACACTAGAATAATGACTTATTTTACAGGAAAGAGAGCATACTGATCAATAGACCAATCCAAACAAGTTTAGTCTTGTATTTCAAGACACAGAACACATCCAGACTTGACTGATGTAAAATATACCAGAGATGTTACAGCTAGGATGACCAGATAGCAAGCCTAAAAAAACTGGGGCAAGGTGGGGAATAACAGGTACCCATGCAAGAAAAAGCCATAAATATTGGGTCTGTCCCTGTAAAACTTGGACATCTGGTCAATTTGGTTACAGCTCATCAACAACTAGGACATTGCTTTCGAGAGTACACCTCCAAAATTAAGCCACTAGTCCTTAGAAAGTTTGACAAGGTAAAATTGCTCAAGCGAGATTATCAGTAAAGCTTGTAGATTAATAATAATATCACTGAACCTGCTAGATTAAATTTGCCAACATGTGCAGCTTGACTGCATGTAATTTCAGCATTTTGTGTGATTTGCAGAGATGTTTGGAAGAGATGGTTGTAATAGATGAATGCCTTAATCTTAAATATCCTTCAAAGACAGAAAAACTGTGCATTTGGGACACGGGGGGAGGAAAACTGGGACAGCACATCTATGTACTGAAAGGCTTAAACAATGACTAGAAGGAAATGTTGGTAAAATGACTTTATTATGAATGGTAAGATTCAGAAATGTTCATAGAATTAAGTGTTGATAATGAAGTTGAAAAGGAGCTTCCCAACATTCCTGAAATCAAAGAATCATAGGGCTGGAAGAGACCTCAGGAGGTCATTGAAGCCAACCCTGGTCTTTGCATTCACGTGTGAGGTAGACTTACAAAGAAAACAAGACAATGAAAGAGCCAAATTATGGTTTATAAAGAAATCTGGACACACTAGAGGCTCCTTTTGAGATCTGAAAGGGGAAATCACTAATGAAAGATAATGCTTGTTCAGGAGATGAAAGGGATATATGATATAAATATATGACAGAGTAAGAGGGGCACTGATTTATAATCAGCTTGACAGACACACTGGTAAAATATATCTGACACAAGTTTGAAGTTGTTAAAGTCTATGTTAAAAAGAAGAAGTGAGAATTGTGGGGAAAACAGGTTCTTTAACCCCAAGGGAGAATTAAGAAACTCTTTCATTTAAATAATGTAACACAGATGCTTTTTTTTCTCTTTTCTCTTTTTTTTTCTAGCAAGCAGCATTAAGTAACATCTTGTATAGGGTTCAGTGTGGTGTATTACTACCTCAGTGGGAACCCAGGATGAAGCCATGCCTCTGGAGGAGCAATTATTCCCTGCTATAAAGAGGGAGTGCACACCCTTCACTTTTCTTTAGTGGTTAGAACGCCCCTATCCATACTTTGCCATTTTCCCCTATCCATTTAAACACTACTTGGGAGTCATTACTAACCCCAGGGATGTTAGGAGGGAAGAGCCTTTATAGTTTCATCTAACCCCTGAACAATATACTTAGAGCAGTGGAAATCCCCTTCTCTGTACCTTGACTGTGAGCAAATGTGGTCTACTGGATAGGATCCCACTTCAAAATTAGTAGTGTGGAGTTCTATCCCTGGCTGTCCTACTGACCTGCTGAGTGACTGTCAAAAAATCACATCACCTGTCTCTTCTAATCTCCTGTCTTGGTCCACCATGTCTGGTCACACAGCGGCTCTCCTCTTGTGCATTTGTATTGTGTTTAGCACAACAAGGTCCTGATATCAAGCAATGCCACTATAATCCTATAATGGCCAGTCCTCACATTTTCACATAGCCCAAGCTTTTCTTCACATTTTTGCTGTGATCAAATTATTGCTTGAAGCAGCAATACCTTTAAAATGCCAGAGAATGGTTAATAAAATATGACTGTACACTGAGGTTGGTACAATTTTCCCATCAGCTAATTGTAAGACAGATTTTCTTCTTGTGGCTGAACTAGTGGATGGCCATGCTCTCAGAAAATGTTACTGTCAAATAAATATGTTGCCAAATTGATGCACAGAGATAACTGATAAATTATGTCAATTAGCAAAGAGAAGGAACTGAATAAAAGCTGCGATGATAAAATGCACAGTAAATTGTAAAGTTACAAAAACAGGAATGTGCTAATGAATAATTTTGAACCAGCTTTCCCTCTGGCATGTGTTTTCAGAAACTAGAAAACTATATTTAATAAAACCATGAACAGATTTCAGAAAATATAGAATCATAGAATTAAAATACGAGAACCGGAAGGAGCCTCGAGAGGTCATCAAGTCCAGTCCCCTGCCCTCACGGCAGGACTAAGCATTGTCTAGACCATTCTTGATATATGTCTATCTAACCTGCTCTTAAATATCTCCAGCAATGGAGAATTCACCAGGTCCCTAGACAATTTATTCCAGTGTTTAACCACCCTGACAGTTTTTTCTAATGTCCAACCTAAATCTCCCTTGCTGCAGTTTCAACCCATTGCTTCTTGTCCTATCCTATTCTCCAGATCGTTACATGTCCGGGTGACTGGGCTTGTGTGTTTCAGTAAACCTAAGAGTAGTGCCTCACAAGTCTCATGCTCCCAGCAGGGTCACCCATGGGAGCAAGATCAAGGGGGAGGGTCCAGACAATGAATGATCTTAAAAATCTCCAATGGCAGAATGGGGAGAGGATGGCAAACGTAATGCTAAAATGGCTACAATGGCTGTAAAGGTGGATGAAGGCTGCAGCAGACAAGAGACTCACTGTTGTCATGGATTCCATGTCATTGGCACTGATTTTCTATCCGTCAAGAACTGAGTGGTGGATGCAGTGCAACAGTCCCCCATATAAAAAGAAGTCACACATAGGTGTCTTCCTCTGTGTACTGATCTCCTAAACGTAAGCCCTACAGTGACTGGTGAAAGGCAAAGGGAGCAGCATTGTGAAATCTGGAATATTTGAGTCATGAACCAGCATGTAGGTCATTCTGTTTTGAGGACTAATGTGGTAAAATGGTCTGGCTACTGCATCCTTGATTGAGCAGCCCAATTTAAGATCCACTTTGCTTTCCCCACATGGGGAGTGGGCTAGAAAAGGAGCCCTAAACATAGTCCAACTCAGTGCCCTTGACTGGATAACCGCGCCCAGTGGGTTCACCTCTATGCAGTCAAAATCAAACAGTAAACTTTGGAACATGGGTTATTCAGGCTCTAATGGACAACCCAGACAGAGAGTGATCCACAAGACGTATGGCAATTATTGCTCACGAGCTGCAATGATTCAAGGCCCTGGTAGAAACACGTAGACCAGAAAGACAGCTAAAAGAAGAAGGCAGAGATTACACAGTTTTCTGGAAAGGATCCTGAAAGGAAGAAAAATGAATTCATGGTGTAGGATTTGCCATCAAGAATGAACAGACAAAGTCCTATCTGAAGTCCCTGTCTGCATTAATGAGCTTCTCATGACTCTCCACTTAAAGTGTGCTAAAAACCAATAGGCAACTGTCATCAGTACTTATGCACCAACTCTAGACACCGAAGTTGATGTGAAGGAGACGTTCTACACCAAACTGGACACAGTCCTGTAAGACATACCCAAAGAAGACAATATTATTCTCTTAGGGGATTTAAATGTTAACGTAAGAACAGATGCGGACTACCATTGGGAAAGGAGTCAGCAACAGCAACTCCAACTTTGTGCTTCTCCTGACAAAATGTGCAGAACATGAGCTAGTCATCACAAACAACCTGTTCCACCAGAAAAAACAAATCTAAGACCTCATGGCAACATCCTTGATTGAACCACTGGCACCTCATAAACTGTCATCGGCTGCGTCTACATGTGCACGCTACTTCAAAGTAGCGGCACCAACTTCGAAATAGCGCCCGTCACGTCTACACGCGTCGGGCGCTATTTCAAAGTTAACTTCGACGTTAGGCGGTGAGACGTCGAAGTCGCTAACCTCATGAGGAGATAGGAATAGCGCCCTACTTCGACGTTCAACGTCGAAGTAGGGACAGTGTAGACGATCCGCGTCCCGCAACGTCGAAATTGCTGGGTCCTCCATGGTGGCCATCAGCTGAGGGGTTGAGAGATGCTCTCTCTAGCCCCTGCGGGGCTCTATGGTCACTGTGGGCAGCAGCCCTTAGCCCAGGGCTTCTGGCTGCTTCTGCGGCAGCTGGGGATCCATGCTGCAGGCACAGGGTCTGCAACCAGTTGTCGGCTCTGTGTATCTTGTGTTGTTTAGTGCAACTGTGTCTGGGAGGGGCCCTTTAAGGGAGCGGCTTGCTGTTGAGTCCGCCCTGTGACCCTGTCTGCAGCTGTGCCTGGCACCCTTATTTCGATGTGTGCTACTTTGGCGAGTAGACGTACCCTCGCAGCGCCTATTTCGATGTGGTGCCGCGCAACGTCGAAGTTGAACATCGACGTTGCCAGCCCTGGAGGACGTGTAGACGTTATTCATCGAAATAGCCTATTTCGATGTTGGCTTCACGTGTAGACGTAGCCATCATCTGCCTTCAAGGTCGGCATGATGTCCCTCTCACAGGTGCAATGTGTAGTGCTGATGACTGCTGGACCAATCACTGCTTTATTTGATCCACAATGGCAGTTGGGATTGTCATCAAATGGAGAAGTCAGAGGAAACAGATCCAATGAAAAATCAATGTACAAGGCTTGAAGGGCACCATCAGATGAAGTGACTTCCAGATAGCACTCCAAAGGAAGCTTGCCACAGTATATTCTGAAGATGTGGAAGGACACTGGTGCTAATTGTAAAATGACATCATTGGAGCTTGTGGAGAAAACATTGGCTACCAGACCAGGAAGTGTCAAGACTCGTTTGATGAGAATGATGTAACAATTGAATGCTTGATTGAGGCAAAAAGAAAAGCCTTTACAGAGTGGTAAAGTGCCATCAATTGGAAGATGAAGAGAGAAGTGCATGCGAAGGCCAGGGCAGAAGTGACACATAAAACAAGGACTCTGAGAAAGCAGTGGTGGACTGAGAAGGTGTGAGAACTACAGCATCTCATAGACATTAACATTACGAGAGGTTTCTTTGGTGTTACCAAAGTTGTTTTTAGACAGAGAAACCATAGAATCGATCCCCTGACATCAAAGGATGGCACTTAACTCTTGAAAGACAATGAAGCTATTGCTTGTCACTGGAGGGAGTACTATAATGAGCTCTTGAACCACCCCGCCACCGTGGTCCTAGAATCCCTTGTCCAAATCCCTCAGCAACTGCCTAGAAATGATTTTGCAACGCTTCCTACCCTGAGTGAGGTCCAAGATGCCATCAAAGAGATGAAGTGCAAAAAGGTAATCTGACTAGATGGAATCCACAATGAAGTCTTCAAAGAGGATGGGGCAGAGATCCACAAACAGCTCTACCTCCTGATTCTCAAGATCCGGGATAGGGAACAGACACCACAAAATTTCATTGACAAACTGATTGTCAGTCTTTTCAAGAAGGGAGACAAGTGAGACTGTGGAAACTTTTGTGGCATATCCCTCCTGGCAACAGCAGGGAAATTCTTAGCTCAGATGCTCTCAAGCCAACTCTTGCTACTCTCAGAAGAAATTCTCCCAGAATCCCAGTGTGGCTTCCGACCATTCTGAGGAACAGTGGACATGGTCATCATTGCTCAGCAACTGCAGGAAAAATGTTGTGAATACCACCAAGCCTTATATATGAGTTTCTTCGACCTGACCAAAGCATTCAACACAGTCAATCTTAGCGCCTCATGGCTCATCCTTTCAAAGATCAACTGCCCCAAAAAATTCATTAACATTTTAAGGCTACTTCACAACAGCATGATTTCCACAGTATTGAGCAACAACAGATCCCAAAATGAACCCTTAGACTTATGCACAGGAGTCAAGCCAGGCTGTGTCATTGCCCCATCACTGTTCTTCATTTTCATCACCGTGACCCTTCACCTCATTGATGGCAAGCTTCCAGAAGGTGTGAAGATTGTCTATAGAATGAATGGGAGGCTTTTCAATCTCAGGAGACTGAAGGCTTAAAAAAAGATCTCCACAACCTCAATCATGGAGCTCCAGTACACAGATGACAATATGTTTGTTTCTCTTTCTCCCACAGTCCTTCAGACCATCGTAAGTGCCTCCACTTAAGTGTATGAGAATCTTGACCTCACACTGAATATCAAAAAGACTGAGGTGCTCCACCAACCTTGACCAATTGGACAAACTCATGCACCTTCTATTGAAGTCACTGGAGGACTGTTGGAAAATGTAGAGCACTTCCCATACCTTGGAAGTCATCTTTCCACTAAAGTTGCCATTAATGTAGAAATACAGCTTCATCTGAGCCACACAAGCTCTGCTTTCACCTGACTGAGACAAAGGGTCTTCAAGAACTGGGATGTTTATCCAAAGACAAAGCTGCTTGTGTACTGTGCAGTGGTTGTTCCAGTGCTACTATATGCATGTGTAACCTGGACTACATCCAAGAATCATTTGAAAGCACTTGAACAATATCATCAACAATGCTTCAGAAGAATCCTAAATATCTCTTAGGAGGATAGGTGCAGGGACACTGGCATCCTGGAAGAGTCAATCATTACCAGCTTTGAAGCCATTATAATTCATCAACAACACCATTGGACTGGTCACATTGTTCAGATGTCTGATCAGCATCTCCCAAAACAGAGTCTGTTTTCCAAAATGGAGGAAGAACAGAAGAGCCTTGGGGGCCTGCAGAATCAATATAAGGATATGCTGAAGGCACATATGAAAAAGTGCAGCATTGGTGTTGACAATTGGGAGAATCTTGGCCAAGACTGTTGCCAGTGGAGAATGGTAATCCATTAGGAGGTGGCTCAGTTTTAGAGGTCCCACTGCACTACAGACAAGGAGAGGCAGAGAAGAAGAAAACAGCATCAAAAACTGCCCCGAACTCTCCAACAGCTACTAACACCTGCCTCTTCTGTGATAAGGTCTGTGGTTCCAGAATTGGGCTGATCAGACGTGAATTGACTCACAGACAGGAGGGTGACATGAAGATGTCCTACTCATTATCAAGTGACCACCAAAAAGAAGATCCTCAGAAGCCGAGGAGAACAACTTTTTCTCCCTCCTGTAACCCTCTTTTTGGTACTCGAAAACTGCTATCATGTCCCCTCTGATTCTTCTCTTTTCTAAACTAAACAACCCCATTTCTTTCAGTCCTTCCTCATATCTTATTTTCTCTGGACCTTGTTGCTCTTCTCTGGACCTTCTCCAGATCTTTCTTGAAATGTGGTGCTGAGAACTGGACACAATACTCTAATTGAGACCTCCTCAGCACAGAATAGAGCAGAAGAATGACTTTTCATATCTTGCTCACGACACTCCTGTTAATGCATTCCACAATTACATCTGCTTTTTTTTTTTTGCAACAGTATCATACTGTTGACTCACATTTAGCTTGTGGCCCACTATAACTCCTATATCACTTTCTACAGTACTCGTTCCGAAACAGTCGCTTCTCATTCTGTATGCATGGAGCTGAATGTTCCTTCCTAAGTAGAGTACTTCACATTTGTCCTTATTAAACTTCATCCTATTTACCTCAGACCATTTCTCCAGTTTGTCCAGATCATCTTCAATTCAGACCCTACCCTCCAAAGCACTTGAAGCCCCTCCCATCTTGGTATTACCTGCAAATTTACTAAGGATACTCTGTATGCCAACATCTATATCATTGATGAAGATATTGAAAAGAAGCAGTCCCAAAATAGACCACTACAGAACTGCAATTGTTACACTCTTCCAACATGATTGTGAACTGTTAATAGCTACTCTCTGAGAACGTTTACTTAGCCAGTTATGCTCCCACATTATCTTTCCTGGCATAGAAGTTAAACTGACTGATCTGTAGTTTCCTGGGTTGTTTTTATTTCCCTTTTTGTAGATGGGTGCTATATTTGCCCTTTTTCAGTCTTCTGGGATCTCTTCCAACTTCCAGGACTTTTCAAAGATGATAGCTAAAGGCTCAGATACCTCCTCTATCAACTCTTTGGGTATTCTAGGGTGAATTTCATCAGGTCCTGGTGACTTGTAAACAGCTATGTTTTCTAAATAATTTTAACTTGTTCTTTTTTTTATTTCATCTTCTAAACTTACCCCCTTCCCACTAGCATTCACTATGTTAGGCATTCCTTCATCAGACTTCTTGGTGAAGACTGAAACAAAGAAGTAATCAAGTACCTCAGACATTTCTAAGTTTCATGACATTGTTTCTACCTCCCTACTGAGCAGTGGGCCTATCCTGTCCTTGGCTTTCTTCTTGCCTTTAACATGTTAATAAAATATCTTCTTGTTACCCTTTATGTCTCTACCTAATATGAGCTTATTTTGTGATTTTGCCTCTGTAATCTTGCCCCTGAATACATATATTATTTGCTTATATTCATTCTTTGCAATTTGTCCTAATTTCCACTTTTTATATGGCTCCTTTTTTGATTTTGAGATCATGCAAGATCTACTGTCTAAATGAAGGTGGTCATTTGCCATACTTTCTATCTTTCCTACATAGTAGTATAGCTTGCTTTTGGGCTCTTTGAAAAAGTGTCAGATCTCTTCAGTTGTTTTTCATTTTAGTCTTGCTTGCCATTGGACCTTGTATACCAGCTCTCTGAGTTTACCAGAATTTGCCTTCCTGAAATCCATTGTCTCTGTTTTACTGTTCTCCCTTCTACCATTCTTTAGAATAATGGACTCTGTGATTTCATGGTCACTTTCTCCCAAGCTGCCTTCTACTTTCAAAAACTTAACCAGTTCCTCCCTATTTGTCAAAATTAAATCTAGAACTGATTCCCACCTAGTAGCTTCTTTCACCTTCTGAAGTAATGATACAAAAAGAATGTCCTCAGTACAGTTCAAGAATTTATTGCATAATCTGTGCCTCACTGTCTCTAGTAGATCTCTACCATGACATCACCCTTGTTTTTTAACCCCTTTTGACCTAACCCAGAGGCTCCCTAAGTGTCTGCCTCCCACATCCACGTATGCCAGGTATGCCTCAGTTCAAGTGTACACCTTTTAATATACAAGGCAACACCTTCTCTCTGTTTACCCTACCTATCCTTCCTGAATAATCTGTATCCTTTGTGATGAAGTCAGTCCAATTCCTGGGCCTCTGTCCTCTGGTCAGTCCATTAGGACCCCTTAAGGGCCCTGTTGCCCTCACTGGAGTGAGGGGTGGTCTGGGGGGAACCCGGCCCCCCACGCACTCGTGCTGGGTTCTGGCCCAGGGACCCTGTGCAGCTGACTCCCTTGGTCCTTGGCTCAGCAAGTCTCCTCCCTGGGCCACTTCCCCAGACTATTCCCCTCGGTACCTTCTCCAGGCTGTAGCAATCACAGGCCTTCACTTTAAATCTTGTAGAAGTTCCCGCACTCTCTCTGTGATCTCCAGTGTTCCTGTTGTTCTCTCTGCTCCTCTCCTTGCATCTCTCTGCTCTCCTCTCTCTCTCTCTCCCCCTGCCTTTCCCACTGTGGAGGGTTTTAACGGCCTCTCTTTGGCCCAGTCATTGGGGTCAGCTGGCTTTAATTAGGCTGAGCCATCGCCCACCCAGCTGCCTCTGACTGTCCTGCAGGCCCTTCTGCTTGTTTAGGCTTCCTTCATCCTGGCCCTGCCACACCTTCTATACCAATATTCCAGCCGTGTGTCTCTTTGATATCAATTATGCCATACTTGTGTTTATTTATTAGGACTTCAAGTCATCCTGCTTATTACCCACACTTCTGTACATAGGCATCTAAGATACGGATTTGCTTTTGCCTCCCAGTTCTGTTTAGTCTCTCTTTTTTCCCCACTATTATAGACCATGATCCCACCAATTTTGTTGGAAACAAGTCTCCAGGTATTTTATTACCTGTGGGCTTTAGTCACCTGTCCCCATAAAACCTAGCTTAAAGCCCTCCTCCAGATATGTTCTTCCCCTTCCTCACTAGGTGAAACCCATCCCTGCTTAGCAGTCCCTCTTGAAATAGTACACCACATTTGAGGAAGCCAAAGTGTTGCTGGTGACACCATCTTCACAGCCAGTTGTTCAATTCCAGGATGTACCTCTTTCTGCTGCGGCCCCTGTGTTTAACATTAAGGAGTGAAGAGAATACCACCTATGTTCCAAAATCCTTCACCCTTACTCCCAGAGCCCTGTAGTTACTCTTGATCTGCTCAAGGTTATACCTTGCAGTATCATGCCTGTCCACATGGATGAGTAGGATGGGGAAGTAGTCAGAAGGTCAGATAATTCTCCACATTACCTCCATAACGTCTCGGGTGCAGGCCCGTCAGGCAGAATACATGGCAAGAGGACATATCAGGGCAACAGATGGGACCCTCCTCCCCCCTGAGAAGATAGTCTCCGACTATCACTAACCTACATTTCCTCCCTGCCTAGGGGGTACAAGGCTTCTCTTCTTCTGCTGTAGGGGGTGATTCCTTAACTCCCATATCCAGAACAGAATAACAGTTTCCCAGTAGCACAGTGAGAGGGTTGGGAGCAAGAGTGGAGCATAACCTGTTGCCAGAACTGACCAGCTGCCAGTGCTTCTCTGAGCCCTCTCCTCTTTCCCCAGTGGTGTGTCTTTTGTAGTGGGACAGCTACCTGAGCCTCAGCTATCTCCACATGAATACAGTCCAGTAATTGTTCATGGATTTGGATACTCCAAAGCCTAGCCACCTCCTCCTGTACCTCTCCCACCAGCTTCCTGAGAGATTCCATCAGCAGGCACCTTTCACACTGGGTGGTCCCTCCCCAACCTGGAATTCAGTAACTCTGAATTTCAAGTCAGAGTCCCTGCAAACCACGCCAGGGTCTGGGCAGAGGCATCCATAGTCAGAAAGTCAGTCTCACCACAGGCGCAGGAGGAGGAAACAGGAACAATGCTGACAGAATGTTGTGGATCTTCTTAACCACAGTAGAACTCCCTCTGTCACACTCCCTCTATCAAACTGCCTCGTAATCTCCCCTGCCTTCAGCCCCTGTCCACTTTTTTCCTCTGGTCACTCTGCCTCTGGCTTTTAAAGCCTGCTCATGTAGGTCAGGCCTCCCCCTTGTTATCCTTACAGGGGAAGGCTGATCCTGAGGCTGATCAAAGTTAAGATAAGATGCCATTGTGACTAGTCTTAACAATAACACATTAATGGCTGCATAAAAATAACCTCATGCTTATTTATTTGCTTTATTATTACCCAAGACAACAGGCAAAAAAATGCAATGCTAGAAGCCTCTGGAGTTGACAAAATAGTTTACCTAAGTGAAAACATCCCATATTTGCAGTGATGGCTTGGCAGATGGATTCAGTAAAAATTACTATGCCATATCTTCATATTCACTAAGGTCATAACTTGCATGCTTCTTGGAAAAAATACAGATAAAACCAAACAACCCCTCCTCCCTTCCACAAGATGTCAGAAATAATCAGCCCACACCTGTCCTACTTTCCCATAAAGTCTACACGTTTTCACTTTTGTAGATGGTTATGTTTTCAAATACTTCTAGAATCATGAGTGTACAGTGCAGAAAATATAATATAAACTTTACACTTGAAAATTAAAGATACTCAGAGCAGTATTACGATGGCTTTGATTACAATTCTAAATGAATAGTCAACTGAAACAATTAAATGTTTTGGGCCACATCTACCTCAGCAAGTTCTTTTGGAAAATCAGGCCCTTTTTTAAAGAACACATGAAGCTTCTACACACAAAATGTGCTCTTTTGATCTGAAATTGAAAGAACGCATCTCTTCTTCCGGAAGCCCTCTTCCGCTCCCAGCTCAGGAAGAGTTTCTGCTTTAGAAAGGCTCTTTAAAACAACAACAACAACAACAACAAAAAGCATGTGAAGACACTCTGTGGGACCTTCTGTCACAAGAGCAGTCCTCATGGCGCCAGACATTTCAGTCCCTGGCCCATTTTTTTTAAAGAGTGAGGGCTGTGTGGACGTTTTCTGTCGAAAGAGCAGATCAGTCTTTCGATCTGTTTTTTTGTGCGTGGACATGCTCTTTTGAAAGATTTTCCAGACGAGATTTTCTGGAAGATTATCTTTCGAAAGATCACTGTAGTGTAGATGAAGCCATAGTATTAAGAGTAAGAAATTGACAATAAAATATCTGTATTTTTTGGGTATCAGTCCTGAGGTCCCTTCTGCCCTAGAATTCTGATTCTATGATCCCAATGTGGGCATGATATGTCAACAGAAGAAGCAAGTGTGAAGACCCTCTGGTGATTTTTATTTTGTTAACATTTGGGTGTTGACATAAAACATGGTAGTGAGGACATACCCTCAGACTTGCTAAAGTGGGAATTTTCAAAAGTTGTGGGTTTGAGAATGGGAATTGTGAAAGCAGTACAAATGTTAATGAACAATTCCCAGAAATAATAAACAGTTCATCAGTTTTCAAATGCTTCTTTTTTTTTCCCAAAAGAAAAATATGCTCCAGTTTCAAACAGGAAGTTATTTTGGGAAAGTACAGTGGCCTGTGTTATTCAAGGTGTTGACATGATAGTGTTGACATAAGGTGATGCAGTGGCAAAACGTACTGTGGTGGGCACATATATATTTTTATAATGTATGCTTTTATTTATAATACACGATAAATCAAATGTGTGACGTGTGGTGATACAAAGGACCAGCTAGCTCTCACTTCAGATGATCTGCAAAACTCACGCATGATATTTTTAACCAACAGACAACTGTGAGCACTCTCCTGCATTGCAGATAAGCAATATGATGTTTGGTGCATGCCCCTGGCTTTGAGAAGCAGTGATACAAAACCCATCATCATAATCCTTTGTAACTGAATATATGCTTGAACTACATAAGTGAGAATACACAATATGCCAATGATAGTAAAATAGCTAACAGTAAGTTTTGCATAGTTTTTTTTCTCCCCCCTCATGTGAGGGGGAATGATAATTTTTAAAAATATACTTGTTCTATTAGGCAGCATCCAACATGTACACCATGTCAGCATGTAGCTGTCTGTATTTTAATTGCACATTTCATATATTCAAACAATATTATTTGAAAATCATACAAAAGAACTAGTGTAATGCAATTGACATGAACTACATTTATTTTGTCCTCTGTTCCACATGACCCAGGCTTTCCCACATCTGTATAAAGTATTATTTATAGACAGGTACTCTGCAATGATAGTTCTCCAGAACTGAACTATCATTGCAGAGGGAGGCAGCATATGAAACTAACCCTGCTCTTTATGTCTGAGGCACTGCCCCCACCCACTCGCCACCAGAAGCCTGAGCCACCCGGCCCCTGGACGCTTTTTAACTACCTTCTTCAAATCTGAGAAAGGTCAATCAGATTAATGCTATTGAGTCAAAACTGACCTGGCTGTCCTCCAACATGACCTAAGGGTGCATATGTTGAATCTGATTTAGGCTTGGTCTACACTAGTATGGTGGCCACACTAGCCCCTTCTTTTGGAATGGTTATGGTAATGTGCACTTTGGAATAAGCTAATGAGGTGATTCATGAATATGCAATGCCCCATTAACATAATGGCAGCCACGTGTGCTTCGAAACTGCTGGTTTAAAAATGCATGCTGCCAGTGTAGCTGAGGGCCTTTCGAAACAGCCCCCAGATTTTGAGAACCCTTCTTCCCTTTTGGGTTTGGAAAAGGAGGGGTTTTCGAAATCAGGGGGTCGTTTCCAAAGGCTCGCCGCTACACAGGCAGCGTGCATTTTGAAACCGGCAGTTTCAAAGCACGCGGGGTTGCCATTACACTAATGAGGCTCTGCATATTCATGTCAGCGCCTCATTAGCATATTCCCATGTGCCACATTCCCAAAGGAGGGGTGAGTGTGGCCATGCCCTAGGAGATTAGGTCAAATTAGGTGACTTAGGTTGAATTTCTATGGAATCAGTATGCACTACAGGGTCTATTCTATCAACTTTGAGGGCTCCTAAAGTCAACTTCTGTACTCCTGCTTTTCACAAGGAGTAATGCCAAATTTGATCATCTATGGTCAACCTGAGGGTACGGCGGATGGATTGTTGTGAAATTCTACATTGTTGGCTCCCACAGTGCCCCAATGTGACCACTCTGACAAGCACTATTAGCTCTGCTGCTCTCCGGGTGTGCAGAAAAAAGCCTGGGAAATTTTGAATTTCATTTCCTGTTTGGCCAGTGTGGTGAGCAGAGCAGACAGCACACCACAGCAGCACATCTGGCCATGAAGTCCCAGGGTCTTCAATAAGTTCCAGGACCACATTGCTTTGTGGGGAGATGAATCTATGCTGGGAAAACTATGAAGCAGCTGAAGAAATGCAGACATCTATGCCAAGATCTCACAGGGCATGGAGGAAAAAGGACAACCAGAGATGACCAGCAGTGCCTCATGAAAATAAAGGATCTCAAGCAGTCATACCCTAACACCTACAAGCTGTTAGACTGGCATAGATCTGCAGGAGGAAATGAACGTGGGAAGATATGTTCACAGAGCATGGGGAAGTCACCCACATAGACAGAGCACATTAAATGCATGGAAGAGAACCCTGCTGGAGAAGAGGCTGGCTGATCTGGACAAAAGAAAGCTGATCATGAGGTCAGGAGAGAGCACAGGGATCATGAATTGGCGACCCAGAAGGAAATGCAGCAGCTGATTAGGCAGCAAACAGAGCTCTTGCGGTGTCTGCTACAGGAGCACAGAGCCCCCCACTGCAACCCTTGATGAACCACAGGCCTTCCTCAACATATTCCCAAACATCACAGCCCTTGGCAGCCCAGAATACAGGGATGGGTTGGAAGTCAAGGGGAGCCTTCCATTCCACTCCCAGGGCTGCTTTTGAGAGCAGAAGGCTGACATTCCCCCACCTGTGATGGCAAAATGCCCTAGCTTACCCACCCTGACGCCCCTGCCATGAACTTCTTCAGTGCCCATGAATGAAAATGATTAAGCTCACAAAGCCAGTGTCTTTATTGCTTATCACACGTGTGTGTGTGTGTGTGTGTGTGTGTGTGGCTATACAGGCAAGCACACATCATCCAGGGGGACCCTCCTTAACAGCAACAGATGTGACTGTCATGTCGCTCTCTGGTCATTTATGCAACTGTTTTTCAAAGCCTCCTTGATTAGCAGTGCCCCTTGCTGCACTTTACTTATTGCCCTGGTGTCTGGGTGCTGAAAGTTACTTGTCAGGTAATATGTATTATGCCACAACAGTTCTAAGCGGTATGGGTCCCATGCTAGTCTTGCAATCATGTCTGCATGGATGTGGAAAAAAGGCACGGAAACACTTTCCTGTGCCAGGGTGGATATGCAGCCTTGATTTGTAAAATCAGGTGCTAGAAAATTGATCTTAACAAGTTTGAACTAATTCTATAGTGTAGACATAACTTAAGTGGCAGCCAGGACATCTTTGAATGAGTGGGGTAAGGTCCAGGTTTGGTCTTGACAAAAAGGGAGAGGGCTATGGCCTGTGCAGATCCTCCCATGTAGCGGTACTCAAAGAGTAGCAGTCACATGTTATAAGCAATTAGAGCTGTTTTATTTAAGTTTACATTACTCATTTTCACTTCTGCTGCTCAAAATGTCTTGTCCTTGTAACATGAATGGTCTGGGTAGGGGATGTTACTCTCGCATCTATCAAATTCCAATTAGATTCCTTTAATTCTTCTTCATAAACTGGCAATATTTCACGCCTTGTGATTTTAGTATAAACTCAACGTACAGTATGCAATTTTATCTGCATAAGCACAGATCCATGCAAACCATCTCTTCATTACCATTTGGATCACCATCTGTGGTTGTTCAGACCTACTCTCTGCAGCATTAAAGTGTTTCTCCAAACTGGTATTGTTCATAATTACCATTTGCTTGAAGACAGTATTGCACCTTGATGATGAATGTTTGAAAACAACTTGGGACTTATTCCAGGATGTATAACAGTCATCATTCTGTAAACCTTTCAAAAGAGAACTGGTTTTCTGCAGGTGCTTGCATTTTAAAGAAGAACTGTCAGCAAATCTTAAATTGTGGTATTTCAATGATAAGATCAAAATAGATGGTTATAAATCCATTTGCTTTTAGACTCTTTATGGTGAAACATGTCAGACACACCTCTGTGAATGTGTTTGATCACCATAAGGAGAAAAATCCAAATCTGGCCTTGCATGGATCAGGAGTCAAAAGGGTCTTTAATCCACATTTATATACTATCTAATCTACACATTTCTATTGCTTGGTTGGTTCTTTCCAATGACCAAAGAAAGTTACATGGAGTTCATTGATTCCTGTAACTGACACTACAGAAAAGCAGAGATGTAATTTAAAAAAAAAAAAGACAAAAACCTGCAGAGGCCTGGGGTGGAGGGAGGTTGCCCTTGTCCTTCCCTGTGCTGGGGGATGTGGCCACTTGCCCTTTGGTTTCCCCCCACCAGTCATCTTTGGGTCACAGAGTTTCCTCTTCACAGCAAATCAGAAGAGGCAACATGGAGGAGAGGATCTCCTGTAGCCCCCCCCAGTCCTTGCAGGCTTCCCAGCTGCAGCAGTGGGTGTGGGTGGGAATACTTTGCAGCTTTCCAGACCTGTGGGATGGAGGGAACACCCAGCAGTTCAACAGTCCCTGCAGGTGGGGGATCGGGGAGGGAGTGAAGAGGGGAAGGGAATCAACCTTACCACTCAATGGAAGCCTCAGCTTGAGGATGTCCTTGATTAAATAAGCAGCCCCACACAGTTAATCCAGACACATGCAACCCTACCCCAAACAAAGAGCAGCCTTAGCATGACAGAGGCTGCAGAAAGTTCACAACATCAGCCACCTTGCAGATTGCCACAGCATGAAATAAGATACCCTCCCTCCTGTCTGGAGCTTTGAAATGCCATCAGTGGAGCACAGCTTGTTTCTAACCCAGAGCTTCATGCTCCCAGACAGGCAGAGGGACAAAATGATTGGCTGCTCCCTTCACATTCAAAATGGTATTTAATGTCAGTCTTTCATTGTCGTAACTGGCATAACAACATAATTCCTTCTGCTAACTTGGGATCATGAATGGGCTCCTTTGAAGAATATGAATGCTGAATAAAGCGAAGGGAGCAGAGGGAATAGCAGGGAAGAGGCTGCACTAACCTCAGACAGAGGAGGGAAAGTGAATCTTCCTTCCTAAGGAAAATCTAGTCACTTCCTGGGGTGTTCAGCAAGGGGAACATGGGGTGGCTATTACATGCACAGCTCTGTACATGTGCTTGTCCTGTGGTAAGCTGTCCCTGGGACGAGCACAAGCAGCATATCTGCACAATAAGCTATGCTGATAAACCATACATTTGCTTCCCTTCTGGTCCCAGCTCCGCACCTTTCTGTTCCACATGATCCCTGTTTTCCTTCCACTCCCAGCAGCCACTTCACCTGCTCTTCATCATCACCGTCCTCTTCCTTAGGACCCTGGCTCCCCATTTTTCACTCTCCATGATCGACCTGTCTTTTGCTGACCCTACCCTCCACCCCGGCCCACTCCCATTCAAAGCTTCAGCAGAGCTGGTCTCCCTATGGAACTGGTTTGGGCTTCTTTAAAATGTGGTGCATACTGGTGGTTCCTGCAGTGGGCTTGACAAGCATCAGGCACAATGTACACAGAACCTCCCCTTGCACAACAAACCAAGAACCTGTCCCTTTGTTCTCCTTTCATGGAGCTTCAGGAGAGAACAGAGCTGGGCCTTTAGGGATTGTAGAAAATTCACTAACCAGCTGCCCTAGGGAGTTTGGGCTGATGCCTGTGAACAGAAGGCACTGCCTCAGCTAGTAGTGTAGAATTAGCCCAGATCATCCCTTTACAGGGCTTGTAATCAAGCAAACTTCCCCACCAAGTCCTATACTTATCTCATAGAGCTGGAAGGTCCCTTGCAAGGTCATTAAGTACAGTCCCCTGCCCTCCTGGCAGGACCAAACACTCTACCGGACAGATTTTTTTTTAAGCTCTGCATCCCAGCTCCTTAAATAGTCTCCTCAAGGATTGTGCTCACAACCCTGGGTTTACAAAGCCAATACTTAAACCACTGAGCTACTGCACACCTGTTCACACAGGCTTTCCCTCAGGTCTCCAGCCTGTGAAGTGTGGTGGTGGGTGGAGGGAGCAGCTGTCCTACATGCTAGGTGGAATGCAAAGCCCTGGTTTGCAAAAGGTTTTCTCCTTTGCATGGGTACATACTCAGCACTCAGAAGTGCTCAGCACTTGCCCACCTGTCCCAGCCTGGGGTTCCCTCTTGCACTCAAATTCCCTTCCAGAGTTTTAATACCCTCATCTTTCTGCTCCAAAACCCCTTGCCCCCAGCCACTAGCCTGCATCCCCACCACAACCAAGAGAAAGTGAGCCAGGGTGGGGGTAACAAGCGATGGAGAAAGAGGGGAACGGAGTGGACGGAGCCTCAGGGAAGGCATAGGGTAGATATTGGGTTGTCCTGAAATTTTAAAAGTGATCTTGAGCTTAAAAAATGTTGTAGACCTTTTTTTAGACCTTTTAGGTTGTAGACTGTTTTAGTTCCAAAAAGCTGAAGTTCCTAACACTTTTTTAATAGAAGAGCTAAGTATCACTAGCCTGTTTTTTGTTTGTTTGCCTTTTACCCATCCCACATGTACATTGCTAAAGACAACATTATTTTCAAGTTCAGGAATTCTCAGCATTTTTCAAACTCTCACATCTCCCAGGCTCCCCTTTAACACTCTTCACACCCTACATGAGTCCCTACCACAGATGTTTCTATTCAAATACAGTCAAGTCTGGTTTCACTGGTATCCAATCAACCTGTGCTCTCACATAGCTAGCATTGCCACCAGGTGCTAGCCCGGCAACTAGGTTTCTTCTTCCAGGTGGCTGTGCTGCTCACAGGCAGCAAAGGAATCCCATCCCACCCCAAGCCACTGATGCTGCTTCCCCTTCTTAAGAAGGGACTGGCACAGGGACACGGGTGGGGAGCCGATATGAGGCTGCTGCATCCACCTCTCCCCATCCCTCCCTGGACATGGGCTGCGAAGGCTCCAGAGCTGTTCAGCAACCACTAACATGGGGGGATGTGGGGACCACATCCCTCCACCACATGCCAGTCCCCACCCCCAAGGCATGGCTGCATGGGTCAGGATATGAGCTGCTGGGGGCTGCTGAGCCGCTATGAGAGGGCAGTGGGACAGGTGGCCAGAGCACAGGGGACCAACCCTGCCCTCATGCCTGTGCAGCAACACAAGCCAAGGCTTGCACTGCTGAACCCCAGCAAGGAGTGCTTATTGGGCTGTGTGGGCAGAGGCAGCACTCCAGGGAGTGGGCTGCTGAGTGCTCCAGGGAGGGGAGTGCTGCTGTAGTGTGGCCCCCCTGTTGGGGAAACAGTGACCAAGGGATCCCACTTTTTTATCCATAATATTTTCATGTCCAGCAAACTCTCTGTCCTGAGGCTGCCTGATATGAGTTTACTTATGACTCCTTGGTTGACAGACAATATCCCTGACACTTACAGGCTATTGTCTTGACTTCAGTTTCATTTAATTCAGAAAAGCATTTCCATTGACTTGGATGGGAATTGTATTGGGCCCTATTTCTCCTGAATTTTGTTCTCTTCCCCCCAAGTTGCTTAGTTGAATTAGATTTGTCAGGTGGTATCTGTCAAAAAAATAAAAAATACATTGGAATATACATATAAAACCTCCAGTGGTTAATTCTATTCCACATTTTGTGTGCTGTAATACAGGCATACTGGGAACATAGCATCTTCAAGCTTATATTCATGCAGTTTTGCCTTAATTATTTTCTCCATCATGCGTTGCTACATAGAACTAGAAAACTTGATCTTTAGTAAATAAGTTGTTTGACTCATTCTCCTCATAGCTCGATCTACACTACAAAGTGATGTCTGCGGAAGTCGCTGTCAACAGAGTTTTGCTAACAGAACTTCAGTCTACAGAACACATCCACACCTAATAGGGGATCCCCTGTCAACGTTCTCTGTCGACAGAGTTTGGCCAGACTGCACAGCCTACTGTGGACAGAACAGCCAACAGGAAGTTCCACAAACGGGTCTGCCCAGTGAACCAGAAGCCCTCTCTGTTGACAGAGGGCCCCCTGGAGCCTCAACACTATTTTTCTGTCTACAGAATCTGCCTACAGAGGTGCTATGCCTCAAACTTTCAAGACAGAACTGTGCTGGAAAAATTCTAGACAGAACACATTTGTAATATGGACACTCCCTAGTTTTGTCAACAGAAGGCCTTTTCTGTACACAAAACTTAGCAGTGTAGACATAGCTTGTGAGGAGGAAAAAGTATGTTAATACCCTTTTTTTCTTTCCTGCACCACAGTTTGTGGGAACATCTGGAGTGGAGACAATACTGGCTACATCTACACTTACAACAAACTTCGAAATGGCCATGCTAATGGCCAAATTGAAGAATATTAATGAGGAGCTGAAATGGATATTCAGCACCTCATTAGCATGCTGCCGATTGCAACACTTCGAAACTGCTCCAGTTCGCTTGCCTGAGGCTTGTCTACATGGCGGTCCTTTTTTTTGAAAGGAACCTGCAAACATCAAAATCCCCTTATTCCTATCAGCTGATATTCAAAGTCTGTGTGGTCCTTTCAAATAGGATCCCCATGTAGACGAGACTCAGGCAACCAAACCACGGCATTTTCAAAGTGCTGTGGCCGATGGCATGCTAATGAGGCGCTGAATATTCATTTGAGCTCCCCATTAGTATTCTTTGATTCGGCCATTCGCATGACCATTTTGAAGTTTTTGGCAAGTATAGACACAGTCATTGTGTCCCACTTAGCACATAAGGAGGAGGAACAAAATGAAGTTTAAAAATATGTTCACTGGTCATGATCAAAGCAATAGTCCTCCTCGAAAATAATGTAATATTTGGTATATGTTTTCATACCCTTCGTACTGCATGTGGGAGCTTTAGGACTCAATGAAGCATTTTTAGTTAAAGTATTTTTGGTGGAAATTGAGGAGTAATGATCGACACAGAAGAGGAATTAAAAAGGGGTAAAAGCTGAAGACCTTAGAGAATTTTTGTTCCATCCAGAATTTTTTGTTCAATGAAAGCTACATGTGAAGTAAGTCTGAATCCAGTTAGCTCTGAACCTGTCTGAAATTCAAGGGTGACTTGATTTAATTTTTGGTTCAATCCCAGAACTAAACTGAAAAAATGAAAATAAACAACATCAGTAGGGGTTGTGTGTGTGTGGGTGTGTGTGTGATGAAAATAAACAATATCAGTAGGGGTTGTGTGCGTGTGTGTGCGTGCGCGTGCGCCAGTACGTGCTGGTACTGAGTACTGCTACCTTTTTCAGAGTTTCTGGCAAGGAATACTGTGGGTGAGGATACCAGTGGGGCTCTGTGCACCAGCCAGATCCCAGTTGTGGGGCTGTGAGGGATAAGTACCAGCACCTCTTTCTTTACAAAAAAAAAAATTGTCTGAGTAAAGCAAACCCAACCCATTTCAAATAAAGTTCGAGAGATAGCTGGAATCATATTTAATTTTATACCCACAAATATTAACTTTTATATCTCCTTTTAGTTTGCACTTCATAACTGAAATAAACTCTCTGTAAATGCACTAAAAAATGTACCCAAGAGCTACCAATGTGAGATAATAGTTATTAACAGTTAAATAAACAAGTTCAACACATGATGCAAAATAAATCTAAACCAGGCTGAATTCCACATTACACAGGTTTTGTTTGTTTGTTTGTTCAGATAACAGCCATCTTGAGCTGTATTCCTAGCATTTTAAATTCAGTGCCTTCACTCTGTAATTATTATCGGTGGAGAAGCCTGCTCACTCTGGAAAACTGTGAAACTGTGAGTGTAGAATATGTCTATGTTTCTGTGCTAATTGGGTACAGTGAATCTGAAAGAAAAGATAGTTGTTGCAAAACACAGACAAACCAAAACAAAGAGAAGTTGAAACTGAGAGCCTGAAGACGACGATCTGAGGTGCTTTAATGCAGGAACTTTTTTTTTTCCCACTTGTCTCTGGATCTGAACTGTGATCCTTGGTTAGGCTTTTGTCTGATGGCATTACAGATTCCTGTGGTTCTACCATAATGTGACTCAGGTAACGCAGAAGAACCTGATTAGCAACAGTGTAAATACTGTTAGCTCAAGCTAAACTCTCTCTTGTTCTATCAAAACAAAAAAACAGTCATGTAGCACTTTAAAGACTAACAAAATAAGTGCTACATGACTGCTTTTTTGTTTTGATAGATTACAGACTAACATGGCTATCTCTCTGGTACTGTACCTCTTGTTCTGCTTAACTGTAGAGTTACTGCTTAGAACTATCCTCTTTCCTTACCTACCTGGCATCCTATTACAGACACCTATTCAAACAGCAGATAAGAACTGGCTTGAAATAACTTGAGGCAGAGATTGTTGTGTGAAGTTCCTCAGAATACCAATTACATACAGAATACTTCAATACCCAATCCTCCCTTTCCAACAACATTTCAATAAGTAGGTATGTGGTTTCATTTATTTCTAATTTACCCATGTAATTATATTCAAATATTTGCCATCATACAAAAATGTTTAGCAACCAGGGCATTTGTGTTTTTAAAGTAACATAAACACATTTTAAGACATTATAGTTAAAGTATATTTCCTTAGAAGAAACTAAATATTATTTTTATTGCAAAAGTGCAGAGTCCCATACTGACATGGATAGCCTACTGCATCAGACCCTGTCCAGATATAAACCAACACACAATCCCACAATGAGCTTACATTCCATGTACACACAACAGACGGAGGTTAGGAAAAAGCCATACAGTGTAAAAGTCGAAAAACTGTGAGCCAAGGCACAGAAGGACAAAGGTCTCATAAGAGGTCTCAAACACAGGAAAAAATTGAACCCAGCTGAGTTCCTGAGTTCCTGCACAGTTTGTTAACCACAAAATAATCCTTCCTCAATATTTTTGAAAGCACGCAAACAATTGGGCTTAAATCCATATTGATTGTGGGGTTAAGTATTGTTTTAACTGATTTGTGTTACTGAGTGCTTAGGCAGTGATGAGGAAAAAGGAGTTCTTTTACCTGAAAGAATGTTAACAAAGTCTTTATGTGCATTCAAAAAGAATGTCAGAATTCCTATTTTTATATTTCTTCAACAGGCGTTGATAACCTTTAACATTGGTGAAGTTAGACTAGCCTAAAACTGGACTAGTTCAGAGGTAATCAAGTTTATTTTTTGCTTAACCCTTTACTAACAAACAGAGTTAATCAAAGTACATACCCAGATAAGAGCAAAAACATGCTGTTAAGAATCTAGCTATAAATATGATAAATAGTAGCTGAATTTTATACTTTATTAACACTACTGAATATAGTAGATTGCCTATTTTAATAAAATCCAAAGTTAAAAAGTCACTTTGAATGTGTGTGTGTGCGCGTGTGGGGATAATTTATGAACCTGATGGAACATATCAATGATACAAACATCAGTTAATCCTCATATCAGAGGGGTGGCCTTGTTAGTGTGTATCTGCAAAAACAACCAGAGGTCTTGTGGCACCTCATAAACTGAGAATGGACACATGCAACATGGTGTCATCTGCTGACTATTTTTACACCCAAACACCTACCAATTAATTAAACACCTCCCTTCTTTCATAGAATTCCTTTTCGGAATATTCATATGACATTTTTGCACCTGATAGATATCTATTCATATTATATACAGGCTTCCAGACAGCAAGGGGCTAGTCTGGCTTTCTACTGTGAAAGGTGTTTTCCTACTAATGAGACAGTACACAACAGTTCATTTCACTCACTGCTGGCCACTATGCTGGCTATAGTTATTAGGCTCTGTTATCCATTACACATCAGAACCCAGTCCTCTAAATCAGTAAAACAGACTCTTAAAATTAGTAGGAAGCCTATTTAAACATGCATGCATTTATTTACTTGCATTTGATTCTCTAACTGTTGGGGAATCGTGTATAATTAACAGTAAAATTGATAACTACAGTAGTGAATATCAATGTCCATTTTATTGAGAAAGTAATGCGGACTAACATACTGGCTGTGTGAGTGTAGTCGCCCTATTTATTTTCATTCTCCTCATCACAGAAAGCCCAACACAAAAGACTGTATTGTTTTCATTTTGTCCTGAACCTCACAGGCAGGGGTGTAGTTTCCAATAGGATGGTCAATAGTCAAATAGTCTAAGTACTTTACCTGAGTACACACTACCACCAGTTTCTGTCAGCTTTGTCCTTGGTCTCTATGGCTACGTCTACACATGAAGCCAACATCGAAATAGGCTATTTCGATGAGTAACGTCTACACGTCCTCCAGGGCTGGCAACGTCGATGTTCAACTTCGACGTTGCGCGGCACGACATCGAAATAGGCACTGCGAGGGAACGTCTACACGCCAAAGTAGCACACATCGAAATAAGGGTGCCAGGCACAGCTGCAGACAGGGTCACAGGGCGGACTCAACAGCAAGCCGCTCCCTTAAAGGGGCCCTCCCAGACACAGTTGCACTAAACAACACAAGATACACAGAGCCTACAACTGGTTGCAGACCCTGTGCATGCAGCATGGATCCCCAGCTGCCGCAGCAGCAGCCAGAAGCCCTGGGCTAAGGGCTGCTGCCCACGGTGACCATACAGCCCCACAGGGGCTGGAGAGAGAGCATCTCTCAACCCCTCAGCTGATGGCCGCCATGGCGGACCCCGCTATTTCGAAGTTGCGGGATGCTCAACGACTACACGGTCCCTACTTCGACGTTGAACGTCAAAGTAGGGCGCCAGTCCTATCCCCTCATGGGGTTAGCGACTTCGACGTCTCGCCGCCTAACGTCGAAGTTAACTTCGAAATAGCGCCCGGCGCGTGTAGCCGTGACGGGCGCTATTTCGAAGTTAGTGCTGCTACTTCGAAGTAGCATGCACGTGTAGACACGGCTTATAGTTGCAGTATGCTTGACAAGAGTGAATTTCCTTTGGTTAGTGGATGGTGAGGAATCTCTGAGATAGGTAGGCCAAAATCTTTTTGGAAACTGGTAGATCAAACTGGTAGATCAAACATAGGACACTTAATACAACCTGTAGATAAATGGAATGTCACTGGGACATACTGGCAAATAAGCAAGTCAGATTTTTTGGAAGAGATGACATAAGTGGGACTGTTGGTGGAGTGATCTACTTTATCACTGGGTAGATGTTTGTAGTTGGGTATTGTGATGTTACTGAATATGTGATGTTACCAGAATATGTCTGGTATACTAATCTTATGCTTGTCTCTTTATCTTAGTTCATTCATGAACTAAATTGGGCAACAGCATGGGGAACAATTACTTTTTATTCACATTATGAATAGAAGAGAGTACTTAGAAATTGCATCATACCACCTCCTGGGCCTTTATTTTTAGGGGGTAAAAAATCACAGATTTTCAGTGCAGTGTATTACTGTCTCACTTCAACCCACATCCTCTGGCACAGAAGAAGAGAATTTCAGTAACTGAGAAAGGGGGAGGAAAGAATAAATTCTCAGTGTCATTGTTAAATGCTCCATCAAAGAGAGAATAACAACAAACCTCTGAAAGTTGAAAAATGCATGGAAAACTCAAAATACTTTATTTCAAACATAAAAGCAACAGCTGCTGCACAACTACAGTGTCTTTCCTCTGTTAGAAATAAACAAAATAAGTTATTAACTCCAGAAAATAGAATCTCTTGCTGTGCAGATGAAAAGATCATAATGAATTTTGTCTGTGGTGGGTGAAATTGAATTCCAGTGAGTGCACTGCATTCCAAACCCCACCAATCAACAGACATTGAAGATGCCATTGAATATCCAAGATTCACTGGGAAGTGTGATTTCTGGAAATCAGATTAGGGGAAAATAACTTTCTTTCCTTTCATGCAGACTGATATGCACTGGAATACATCTTGCAGTGACAGGTAGTCAAAGTGGCAGTCCCTGAGTAAAAATCGAGTGTGTGAGCTTCAGAAGGAATGTCAGTTAGTATACACTACATCGATGTGGTCCATATCTTTACTAGACTCTTAACCCCTTGTCATGGTGCTGATGCTGCCCCTTCTGCTCAGGCTGGTAATGTCATAGAATATTAAGCCTCCTACTGTTCAGATGTCACCATCACTTTTTAGTTGCTTTTGTTTACTTCCCACTTTATTCTTTACATTCTCACACTGCACTGAAAATAAGCAGAAGCCTTTCATTTCTGTGCAGGGAAAAAGTGCCTCATACTGTAAATAAGTATGAAAAGCTTCACACTGGTAAATATGTCTGTCACAAATGCTTGTTTTATTTGGCAATGCACACAAAAATTTGCAGTCTTTGTTCAGGAGAGAATAATTGAAAGATTAGGACTGATTCATCACAGGATTTTAACCTTTAGTGGTTAAAGACTTTTTGGCAAGAACCTTTAGGTTTCTTACCGTAGGGTAGAATTTGTCTAACTGAAAAAAATGTGGATTAGCACTTCACAGAAGTAGATTTAGTAGAGATAATGCTGAAGCTTTCCAACATTGACACTTGGAAGTGGTTAAGTAATGAATTATTTAAAAGGTTTACAATGTAGTTTTATGTAATGTTAATAGTCCAATTCATAAAATAAATGCTTTGGGATTTCTGTGCATGACAGTTTCAGATCCCTGCCACCCAGCCCAGAAAGTGATACATCATAGTGTTCATCTTACATGTGGAATTGCTGCTTTCTTTGCTATTACATCAAAAATTGTTTGAAACAAAGAGAAGATGACATCCTGTGGTCCCCTCCAGCCCTAGGATTCTATGATTCTGTGACTGAATACATCTTCCAGCTTAATATGCATGTGAACCCTCTATTGCTGTGATTTGGTAAATCCAGGTAACATCTCTCAAGGTATAAGGGATGTAGAACCATGGTTTTTTTGTCTTCTGCTATGAAAGTAAAGTGAGGATATGCATCCCAAGGTGCATAATTGTTTCTCTTTGTCTTGCTCGCATTCAAGCAGCTAGGAGTTTTGCCTTCAAGATGAACATTTTCTGATCATTAGTTGTCTGTTTTCAGGGTCAGCTGTACATTTTTAAATTCTAATTATGCTGATAGGTACTTACCTCGACTTTAGGGTTAAAGAATAACTGACTGGCCCAGAAAAAGGAGCTCTGAGCTTTTAAAAAAAAAAAGTCTATAGTCATGTCAGGCAGAGAGCTTCTGCTTTCTCCATTAATTATTCTGGAAAGGCTAAATATCTGAAATACTTAATGTCTGAGGGAATGTTTACACTAACAAACTATTCCAAGGGATCACTTTGTGAGAGTGTCAGGGAGTGTCAGGGAACTGAATGTTCCAGGTAGGTGCTCCATGTGTGGCTGTGAAGATGAGCTGTTACATGACCCCTGGGCCAAGAGGGCCTGGAGAGGAGTGTGCTGACTATGATAGCCCATAGCCTGCCCTGGCTAGTGGTTATGTAAAATTATGAAATTGAACTCAGGTTCCCTCCAGAGGTCTTTGGGGCATGGAAGCCTGTGAGACATCCTGGGAGGGGAGAACTGGCTCCAGAATCAGGAGCAGTTCCTGGCAGGTGGTCCTGGTCTCCTCCTGCTCCTTGTTGTCATTGTCTTTGTCTGTCATCCCACCCTTCTGCTGACTGATAATGGGCATCTCCTAGCTGGACTTGATGATGATGGCAGGGTAGGTGATTGGTCCCCCTCCCAGAATAATGTCGACCTGACGGTAGTAGTGGAAGGTTTATAGCACTACCACAGAACGTCCACTCTGCTATCTGACCTTGTAGTAGGCTTTCCACAGCTCCTTAATTTTGAGAAGGCACTGCGCCAGGGTCTTGTTAGCCAAGCTGGTGGTGATCTGGATGTATTTGGCTGCATTGTGCCTCTTGGTGCAGAGATCCTGGAGGTTGGTGTCCTCCTCACAGACCTGGGATATCAACACCAGTCCAGGCCAGGGCTCTTCTGCGTTCCTGGGCAGTGGCTGCTGTGGAAGCTGAAGGAGTGCTGGCAGCCACTGGGGACTCGGGGGACTAGAGGGGCTGGGGTCACTCATGCTGGCCCTTTGCCATCACGTTCCACACAGAGCCATCACAGCTGGGCATATACTCCAAGCTCTTTTCCCTTTGTGTGTCTTTTGGATCTCCACAGAGAGAGAGGAGCAGTGCAGTGGTCTGGTGTGGCCAGAGTAGTCAAGTGTGTAGGTGAGAAAGGTTTGGGCAGGCCGGTTAATTCAAAATAACCAGAATGACACGTGCACACTAACACTATTTCAAAATAACTATTACCACATAACTTGCCACAAGGGAAAAACTTTCAAAATAAGCATTACTCTTCATGGAAAGTAGGATTACCAATTATGAAATAAGCAGCCTCTTATTTCGAAATAACAGACATAGTCGTGTGGATACTCAACTTATTTGCAAATAAGGGGCTCATACTTGAAAACAAAATTGCTACCAGAAGCAGGACCAATGTATCTAAGGACAGAATTGGGCCCAAATTCTACCCTTTAATGTATGCACAGTTCCCTCTGTAGTGAATAGGAGAGATGTGTGGGCACACAAAAAGGCAGAATTTTGCCATTCCTGAGGTCAAAATGTGAAATGGAAAAAAAAATAGAAAAATAAATTGTAGAGGAAGAAAAAGAAAGAAATATTCAGTTAATCATATTTGGTAAGCTTGCACTGCAGTTATTCATGCTGGCAAAATGTTTAGGAGTTGAAAAACTACATTAGGGTTTTATTGTATATTTTCCATATTGAACTGCAGTTGCATTACTTCAAGTAACAATGTGCAGGACTGTGACACAATTCCTTAAGAAGTGAGGCAAAATGGAATAGGTTGACAGAATGCTAGAAACCTGCCATATTGCTAGAATTTTCAGAACATGTGTGATATATTTTCAGATATGATGTCCTCTGTGTTGGGAAAATTCAGTATCCAACAGAAAATAAATTAAATATAGAGCAGAGAGCAAGAAATATGAATTGAAAGGTACAATAAAGTGTTTCATATGAGAACATTGCTTTTATCAACTAGCCTAAGCATGGTGGGGAATTCTTTTTCAAATGTATTCACATAACTTTGACATCTAATCTACACCCTATCAAAGACTTCAGTATCTGACCAAACCTACATCTATTGAAGTTGAAACTAAAATTAATATTGTGACTTTGAGTAAAATAAGAGGGTGATTATGTTACACAGTAGAATTGGCCCAAAATCATAACAAAAATAAATATTTTAATCCTTTTCCATCAAAAGTGTTGCCTCACAAATTTTCAGTGGATCCACTTACGTTTCCTTGCTTCTAAACAAGGATGGATATGATCCATAAATGCTAGAATATCCTGCATACGTACAAATCACCTTCCTCACTGTGATCTTCAGTGCAGCCACATTTCACACCTGGATGCAATAGTAATTGTTAATTACAAGAATGGTGGGTAGGTGCAATGAGAAGGTAAGTGAGAAAGTTGATCTTTAGAAAAACTAAGTTTACATATAGGTACACATGCATGAACTACACATAGAGAACATTACTGAAGTGATCTTGAAACAAGGAAATGCCAGATATCTGGCTCTTTGTGCAAATGTAGCTTTTCTCCTTATGTGTCCATACTGTAAACAAAAGAACATGATGAATGCAGTTTTGAGAACTGACTGAAAAACTGAATAAGGTTTGGAAGTTTGAGGGCAAAGGTCCACTGATGATGGTGCATATCAATGCTAACTGCACTGCTTCATCTGACAGCACACAGATTACTTCAAAGAACCCTGAAGGATGCACAAGGAAAGAAATGTCCAAGTAGTCTTCTCAAAGACCCTTTGAGACCCATGAGCCAGGGGAGACAGATGGTAGAAAATTCTGCAATTGAAACTGCTAGCTGGGTAATTGGTAGAAGTTTGTTTTGATTTTATGGAGCCTTTGGGCTAACCTCTATAATGAGAGGGGTCATAAAAATTTGGGTTGCCTAGCTTTCAGTAGGAAGGGATCCAGCACGGGCTGGCTAGACAAATCAGGTGATAGCTTCAACCAACAACCAAAGGGGAGAGGAAGGAACAAGGAACTTTTAGAACAAAATCAAGATCTGCAGAGCTGAATCAATCAAGTCACCAAGAGACATACAAGCCACATCTCCACGGGAGGCTTCTCCCAACAAAGCAGGGCTTTTATCGACAAAAACCCATGGAGCATACTCATTTAAAGTGCTCTGTCAGGACAAAACCCAGCTGTTATACCTCTTCTCAGGCGGGTATAGCACCTCTGTCAACAGTGTTTTGTCACCGGAGTGCCCATGTAGACAGTTCTATTGATGGAGCAGGTCCTCCACAGAAGCGACCAGCCAGAGACAGGAGATGCCTTCTCCACAGCAAGGGGGGCTTTGTGGTCTCTGCTTTCAGGAAGCACCATACAGGAAGCCTGGACCATGGCTGCATGCTGGCAGCACATGACCAGTGATACACCCCAGCAGACACTCCCCAGACCCTCAAAGATAGCAGAGTCTGCCCAGGACATCCATGAGTCATCCCAGGTGCCCGCAAGCTGGCACCATACTGGTCCAGCTCAGAGGTCTGTGACCTGCTGGCTCTCTGGGTGGATGAGGCACTGGTGCTGGACTCCAGCACCAAGTGCTGGAACTTTCCCAGCTATGTCCATGTAGCTGGATCCCTGGTGCAGTGTGGTCATTCTCCACACACCCTTGAACAGGTGCATGTAAAGGAGAAGGACTGCACCAGGGCTACATCTGGGCCAGGGATGCCCGGCACTGCTCAGGAGCTGGGGTGCCCTCCTGTCCCCTCTACCAGGCTCTGCACAAAATGCTGATGTGTTGAAAATGAGGATCTGAGCTGGGTGACCCTGGACACTGGCAAGGAGGTCCCCCATACTAAGGCACTCAGCCCAGACCCAGGATCCTCACTGGAGCCCTGTGAGGACCCTCCCTCTAACCTCAGCTCCAGAGAGGGCACCTTGGTCATCATCCTGTGCTCTGGCCCCTCCAGTGCAATGTCATCTGCATGGGCATCCTGGGACCTGTTTGCAGGGCCATCTGTTGAGTCTCCCTAGTGGCACATACACCTGGGCTGGAGGTGTGGGTGGAGCACACATTGGTCCCTGTCAGGATGGCCTGGGCAGGAACCCATGCCCAGACCAGACTTGTGTGCCAAGCCCATGCCAGGGTGTCCCACTTGGACCCTGTGGGCAGCCCCCAGGCACAGTTGCCAGCCTCCTCACAGCCCCACAATGAGCTGCACGACCCTCAGGGCCCCAGAGGGGGAAGGCTAACCACCTCACTATTCCTAAGACTGTGCCAACAACAAAAGCGATGGTCCCATACCACACAGCCCACCATGGAGCATGGCCCTTGGCTAACTGGCATGCCCACAGGCAGGGCGCCCCCACCCTGGGCAGCCCCATGAGCTGCATGTGTGCAGGGAGCCCTGGGAAGGCCTTGGATGCACCCAGCTCACCCACCACCCAGGCAGGGACTGCACTGTGGCTGCCCTCCCTCCTCTGGGGCACCAGCCCCTTGGTCCAACCTGTTGGGGGAGGTCACACTTAGGCCGGTGCCCATGACACCCCAATGTCTGTGTGCAGAAGGGCAACTGTTCAGGGGCCATGGGAACACACACCCTGGACGAACCCATCCCACAGCCTTGGGGTGGGGGCTGCTGCTCTTGAGGCGCTGGGCTGCAAGGGCTGTGCTGCAGGATGGACTCATTGCCCCTCTTTCCCTCCCCACAGCTGCATGATCTGAGGGCCAGGCCAGCTCCACTGTCCAGACAGGCTGCCCCATGGAGAAGCTGAATCCAGTGGGAGTGGGACTGGTGCCACAGAAGGAGGGCAACCCACCAACCCTGAGATGTGCCCACAACCTGAGGGGCTATCTTTGCCTGGAGGATGAAAGCCAGTGAGCATTGGAGGCCACCACCCAGGAGCAGAATGTCATCACCCAGGAGTGGCTGCAGAGGGAGAGAGAAAGGGACTGGGACCGTGTCTCAGAACTGTGGATGGCCAGGGTCGAATGCACCCTCAACCTGAAGGAGACATGTCTGGCATGGGGGTCCATTTCTGCAGTCCCTCTGACTCCCTTTCCCCCTACTTCTGAGGTCCCCCGTCAGCTCCCTCTGCCCCTGAGCCAATGCCCCAGATGCTCCCACAGGTCCTGCAGTGGGCAGAGGATGTAATCTGCACCCATGTTCCCCCAGGCTTTCCCTGCTCCCTCACCAAGCACAACCCTGCAGCTGACCCCCATCTGTACCTCCCTGTGCTCCTAACCCTGAGGGGAACTCCGAATGGGGTGGACAGGGATCCCACAGTAGGCATGGTTCACAGCCATCTGTCCTATCTCTACAGTAGTGCTCCCCTCGTAACTGAGATGCTCCCATCCCAACCCTCCTGCCATATTGTTAGATAAGTCGCACATATATACATATTTCACACAGAGATCTTTATTTTTACATGAGTTTTTTTGGTTTGTTGAAAGTTATGTATTGTTTTGCATACCTTATTGGTTTGTATAATAAAGGGTATTCTTTTATGACCGCACCCACATTCTTCCTTGTTGGGTGAGGATCGGTGGGTGGGGTGTGGCAAGGGAGGGGTGATGGTAGGGTGGTGGAAGGGCTGAAGTCATTGAGCATCACCTGGAGGTGACCTGAAGGGACTTATTGGGGGATGCAGGTGAGGTGCTCCTGGACGCACACCCCTTCAATGTGCACTTGGTGCCTGGGTGTGGCCTTCAGCTGTTCATAGGGACCACTGTCCTCTGGCTCCCATCCCTGGAGAAAGTTCTCCCCTTGGCATTCCATCAGATTATGGAGGGCACAACAGGATACCATGACATGGGGAACATTCTGCTTTCCCATATCCAGCCAATTCAGGATGCTTTGGAATCTCCCCTTTAAGTGCCTGAAGGTGAGCTCCACAGATTTCTGTGCCTGTGCCTGCCAGGTGTGTAATTGCTCCTGGTTGAGGTCCAGCTGCCCAGTTTAGGACCTCAAAAGCCATTGGAGGAATGGGTAGGCCACATCAGTGACAATGCACAGGGGTATGTGTGTGTCCCCAGTGGCAGGCTCCCAGCAGGGGACACAGGTGCCTGCTTCCATCTTTTGGAACAGGCTGGAATTCCAGAAGACCCTCATGCTGTCTCTCCGACCTGACCAACCGATGTGTGTATTGAGAAATTGACCTCAGTGGTTCACCAAGGCCTTCATGATCGTGGAGTGGTAGCCCTTCCTATTTATGCATCAGGAAGTGCTGTATTCTGGGGTTGGATGGGAATGTGGGTCCTGTCTAGTGCCCCAAAGAAATTTGGAAAGCTGAGCCTTTCAAAGCCCACCACGACGGCATCCACATCACTGATCCAGATGAGGCTCTTCAGTGGGATAGCGTTAATGGTCTGCACCTTCTGTGGTGGGAGAACACTGGACACACCTTAAGGATCCCATGGGGCTAGCAGCCCTGGAGTTAGGTGAGCCCTGCCTCCATTGATCCCGTGCCCTCTCCCCACGCTCTCCCCTCTCCTCCCTTTGTCCCCTATCCCTCTACCCCCACTCCCCCCTCCCCTATCTCCTCTCCTCCTGTGCAGTTCCTGCAGCTAGAAAGTGCCTTATCTGCATCAGTATTGCCCTGACAGTGAACCTTCCAATGCTGAATTGGTGGCCCAAAGAGCAATAGTTGTTGGGGATTATCAGCTTCTACAGGGTAATCATAACCCACTTCATGGTGGCCAGGGCAGCCCACATATTGGTGTCCTATCATCATAGGGTGGAGGGGGCCAAGGCAGTTCCACAATTTGAGGAAGGAAGGTATCCTTGCGCATCCTGAAATGTTGGGTCCATTGCTGGTTCCCCATTGCCCCATGACCAGGTGGTTCCACTGACTGAACCTGATGGGGTATCACCAGACCCACGTGGGCACCTGAGGGGGCTTGGGTTACTCAGGCACTGTGGCACCTTGGGCCTGATCTTCAGACTGCCTGTTGGGGTAGTCCTCCCAGATGCAGTGAAAGAGACCAATGATGGTGAGTAGTAGGGACAGCATGAGCTGGTCTTCAGGCCAAGGAGAGCCTGGGGGCTTCTCTGCTATGCCAGTGGTTTTTAAAGACCTGGGTCTCTCTCAAATGGCAAGGGAGACCTGCAGCAGCTTTGGTATCCCTCAAGGAGGAAAGCAGGCTTCAGCATGGGTAGGAAGAGTGGGTTGGGGAGGGCCCTTTAAGGGCATGTGAGGCTTGCACTCTAGGAAGTGTTTTCTTCTCCATGTGCATCTCACTCTGGGGTTATGGGGCCAATTCTGTCAACAGAGGGTCTGGTTCTGTTGCCAGAGTGGCTGGTGCACGTAGCCACTTTCAGCCAAGTGCGGGGATTGCTATTCTGTGCCTCTTGAGTTTGTAGCCATGATCTGTCGACAAGGGTACTTCAGGGGTTTCTCTGTTGACAGAGGCTTCCCATGTAGACATGGCCACAGAGAGGAAATTCATTAATTGCTTACACACCGGTGATAGGAGTCTGAATAAGAAACAAGAGGAACTGTAGTTGTTCATTTATGAGCATAAGTTCAACCTAGTAAATCCAGACAGCTTGAAAGAAGATTTACATTACTGAAAGGTTAAAATACCTTCTTATAGCCTATTTCAAAAGGATCAAGTGGGCCAAAGGAGAAGCATCCTATGTTAAAAATAATATCTATTTCAAAGTAACTGACTACTTAATCTAGCCCCGGAGCCCTTTTGACTACGGCTACTGATTTTTAATAACTATTTGAAATATGGGGAAATTGTGCTAATATTTAAAAAGGATAAATGGATTGACCAAAGTAATTAATAAACTTGTCAGACTAATATTAATCCCAAGCAAAATAGTGTAATAGCTGATACAAGGCTTGACTAATAAAGTAGTATAATTTAATTAATCTTGGTGAACCTGACTTTATGGAAACTACAACTTTGCAAAATATCTCGATTGTTTTTATAAGATTACAAGTTTGGCTGATGTGTAGGAGTATTCAAATAGGACAGTGAGGGGTAGGGAGACTTTTTGCTGAAGGTAGGCATGCCATTGTGAGATTTGGTGACACTAATATTGCCATGCCTAACATTTAGTCATCTAAAATATCAATGGGGTTTACAAAGCCTGAGTTCAGCTCTTAGATTCCCCATACAAAGGGTTAGAGAGAAATAGTGCCTTACAACAGGATTCACAGAAGTTAGACTCTTAGGTGGCTCCCTGCCTATGACAGATAATGCAGAGGATAGACACTATGTTCTGCTCATCTCTGAAATAAGAACCAAAGTACAGACTGCATGGCGCCACATCTCTCTGTTTGAGATTCTCAACCGCAACTCCTTCTGTTCGGTATCTACTTGTTTTTGTAAGAAGTTGAAGATTTAAGAAAGGAAGACCTTGTTATGCTGCTTGGACAGAACACAACTAAAAAGAATGCAAATCTCAGGTCAGACTGCCAGAATACAGGGCATATACCTGTATATAAACAGATGGCATATGCTATCATAGTATTTCACCAAGCCAATACCAGAAGCATGCTTCCAAAGTAATATGTTTGTTTTTACTAAGCCACAGACTGTCCCCTTCGGGTCCTCTAATCTCTTCTGCACAACCCAGATACACAAATCTTCCTCATGAAAGGCTAATAGAACCAAAATGAATCACATGTTGTGTTCTTTCAGCACCAGAGAGACAGCCACTCACCCTATGTTAAGACACATACTTTGGTATCTCACAAAAAATAGATGCCAACCTCATAGTAAACTAAAATTGTATGTTTATTAATAATAAAAATGGTTTTAAACGGTGAAAATGAATCATACACATTACAGTTGATTTCAGAGTCTGTAGATCATATAGAACAGTAATGTCAAGTCTGCTAGTGCAATAAGTCTCTTGGCTCACCCGAAAGATGGAGTCTTCAGTTGATTGCTCAAAGCTCTTTTTATAGGAAAGAACAGACCAGAAATGTGGGGCTGGAATACATCAATGAAGTGATGTCACCAACTCCAATTTATACCCAAACCCTTCCATGTGCACAGAAAATTATTGGTTCAAACACAGAGCTACACAGAACATCTTCTACATGCCGTGTTGAATTATGGTGTATCCATTGTCCATATTCTGTCTGAGGTGTCCTCAGAAGGAGCCTATTAGAAGAGTTAACCATCTTTATTGTCCCATTAGGTCATGGCTGGCTAGTGTTGATGCAAATTTGTCTTCTGGGTGTGACCCAAAACCACAACATATTTACTAACAAACATACATTAAAATTCCATAACTTCATGTACAAATGCAATACACACATTTCAGCAAGACAGAATGTTTCAGTGGGTTACACCTTTTCGAATTAAAACTTCAGTTTTGTTGTGTACAAGATTTATCACAACCTGTCTCCAGTGAACATAACACTAGGACAGACAGCTACCTCCCTTTTTATACAATGTCACAGAACTACCTCATAATGTTTATACCAAAGGGCATAAGGAATTTGAATGGAGTTCTGCCACTAGCAGGTGATTGCTCTAGCCACTGAGCTATGATACTGGGCTATTTCAGTCTCTTCCTCCTCCTTCCCCTCACCCTACCAGCATTTTGTGGAAGTGCACTTATGGGGACCTTACCACTTAAGCAATCTCTGAGCAAGCTTACTTAATTTGGTTCCACAAGTGAGTTAGGTAGAGGAAGGCCTATCTTCCTGTAATTGCTCTAGGACTTAGGCATCTAGTTGCCTGTTGCAGGTCTGTAGTGTGCATACACAGATGAAGAAACCTATGCACTGAAGGTTACTTAGTGCAACAATGCAGATACCAAAATTAAGTAGCAGCTAACTGGGGGCATAGTGAATTTCAGTGGGGACTGATTCTAGGATGTAAGCATACAGGTCCTTTTATGAATTCTGCCTTTGAAATGCCAAAAGATATTTGAATTTTCTTAAATGACATTCTGAAAAAAGAAATATGTGATACAAAATCAACATGGCACAAATTAAATGGATGAAAAGCTGTCTAACCGAGCTTTCTCAAAATGAAATCAATCAGGGAATCTCCACTAAATGGGGCACAGCAGAGCCCATGTCCCAATACCATTTAATATTTTTTTATCAAGGAAAATAGACAAACTTGTTTTAAGATTGTAGATGATGCAAAGACTTGGGATGTTGTAAATAATGAAGCAGAAAGGTCATTGATACAAACTGATTTTAATTTTCTGGTAAGCTCAGTGCGAGCAAACATTATGCATTTCCCTGTGGCCAAACAAAGTCATATATGGGAAAAAAGAATGCAGATCAGGCTTATAGACTAGGGGATCTAATCTAACCTAAAGTCTTTAAGTCCTAAAAAGGACTTATAGTCATGGGCTACAGCTACACGGGCAGCTTCTTTCAACAGAAATCAGTGTCAACAGAGAAATCTTGGTAGAACCTCTGCTGATAGATTGCATCTACACATAAAAGCAGACTTAAAGAGCAATCCCCTCTGTCAACAGAGAGCAGCCAGACTGCGCTGCCCTCTCTTGACGTAACGGCTAACTGGAAGCTCTGCAAACAATGCTGCCTGGGGAACTGGAAGACCTCACTGTTCACAGAACTGTCTCTATGGGTACTCTGTCAAAAAAACACTGTTGACAGAGGTGCTATTCCCGATCGGGAACAGGATAATGCTGCTGACAGAACAACTGAGTTTTGTTGACTAACTCTCAACAGACCACTTTAGCCGTGTAGAGGCTCACCAAGTTTTGTCAACAAAAGAGCTCTTCTGTCAACAGAAGGTGCCCATGTAGATGTGACCATGGTGAAAATCATCAGAACATGAATTCCCAGTGAATTGCTGTGGCTATAAGAGTTAATGGAGAGATGAGAATATCAAGGAGGAATAAGGCATTGTATTACTTCAGTATTCAACACTGGTGCTGTGTCTTGCTTTGATAATAACACTTCAAGAAAAAAGTAGAAAATTCAGTGAGGATTCTCAGAAGAGCTATGAGAAAGATTAAAGAAATAGAAAATATGTCTTACAACAACTAAACTCTTTGATAAGGTGACTTGATCACAGTGTATAAGAATCTTCTTGGTGAACAGAAATTTGACAATATGGGATTTTATATAGGTTATAGCCTAGAAAGTCAAAGAAAATTCAATAGAACCACGTTACACTGAATGTGTGGTTTGGTCAATCAAAATGTTTCAAGAAATCAGGTTAGAAAACCAGAAAACCAAACAGAAGTTCTATTAATGTCAAAATCTGTTGTTTTGCCATTGTCATGATGAAACATTTCAATTTTTATTTTGAACTGACTTTTATTTCATTTTTTAAATATATTTTGTATTTAAATTCTCTGCAAAGAATTAAAAAAGGAAATCTGGAGCTTTTTCAGAACAAAAGATTGTACCAATTTGGAACAAAGCCAAAGCTCAAGATTTTAAATCCCTTCACATGACAGAATTTCATTCGCACCACAGTGCTACTATAGCAAGATCCAGTAGCTAAAGGCAGAATCTAGACCAACTCATACTAGAAATAATGTGCTCATTGTTAATAGTAAGAATAATTAATTATTGGAGCAATTCGTCTCAGTCATGATTAATTCTCCAAGACAGGAAAATTTTAATTTAGGATTGGATATTTTTCTAAGAGGTATGCTCCAGTTTAGACTCATGGGAGGAATTAATTCAAGGAAGTCCTCTAGCTTGTATTATGCAAGGGATGAGTTATAATGTTAGCCCCTTCTGACTTTAAACTCTGTGAATCTATGAGTGGGGTCCATGATGTGTCATGAAAAAATGGTAAGGGATCACATAATTAAAGATGGTGCGTAACGGGGGTCAGCGTTGTCCAGTTGTGGGAGCCACTCCGTTTTTTGGCTGATGTGCCTGCAATAACAGTTTTTACCCAGGGCAGCACCCATCTGTCATGGATGGCCTCCCCTTTTCTCAGATGGATGTTGCTTGGTGAAATGTTCTGTAATATATTCTGGGTCAGGGTGATATAGAGCCATGAGACATCCAACAGTTGGCCTCCAGGCCTAGTCCACTTGGCCACACTGTACCATAATACAGACACACCAGGGGAGAATATTAAGGGTGTGATCATGCCCTGACATGCCAGACATCAGAGCTAGTTCTCTGTGTTAGGGGGTGTAAGTTGCATTCTCTTAACAGCTGTGCCCATTTCCATACTACCTCCCTGCAGATTCTCTTTCTGCAGAAAATGGTTTCTGTGAGGAAGCAAACAGAAATGACACCAATGCTCATTCATTTGATCTCTGGCAATTCAGACGTGTCTGGTCAGGCAGCCCTGGGATAGGTAAATCACCAGCTGGAGGGAGGTCTGAGGATGCTCTGCCATGCATGAATATTTGTCCTAACTAGATGGGGTGGAAGGATGAGAGGGGGCTGGAGATGGAGTCCCCCCACCTCCTTCCCTTCTCGTCTCTTCCTGTCTCATCCTTTCCCTTCCTCTTCCTTCCCTCACAGATGAGGTAGGGCTGAGTTAGAGCAATTGCCCCAGATTTTTCCCAGAAGCTCTGTACTTGGGGGAAAGAGATGGCAAAAGTGTGCTTGGGTGTGCTGGGGTGAGGATCAGTGGGGCAGGTTCTGCGTGTGGAGGAGGTGAGGCTAAGCATGGGGGTTCAGGGACAGGGCGGCGCAGATACACTGTGGTTGGGCAGACTGCGGGAGCAGCTCCCTGATCAGTGATCATTCCTCCCACCTTGGAACCCATCTCTCTATCCCCCCCACCACCAGTTTTTTCCCCTCTCAGAGCCCTCTTCCAAATTCCATGAATGTCCATCCCACTGAGCCCCACACTTCCAGGCCCCTCCCCTGAGCCCTAACCACCTTCAGCTGGATTCCTCTGCAGAGTTCCATTCCTTCTCCACCAAAACCTTGTGCTGATCCCCATGCATCCAGATCCTCCACCCCACACCTGCACCCCCACAGGGAGCTGCACACACTGATGCTGCACCAAACAGAACCTGGCACACTCTTGAGGAAAAATTGTGTCAAATACTACAGTTTATAAATTCTCTGCAGTTGTGCATATTTAGGTAAAATAACAGTACCACTCCCATTTTCAATTCATTTGGCAGTTTATTTCAAACTATTTTTCAGCAAATAATTGAAAAGGGTGGGAGAATAATGTGTTATTTGACAAATACAATATGCAGAACTTTTCAGAATTTTAAAATGCAGTGTGTGGAATTTTTAATTTTTGTTGGAGAAATCCCTCAGTGATAAGGATACATGCAACTCACGCTCTATGTGGATTTCTGCCGATGAGGCACCACGGGAACACACGGCTTGAAGAATATAATTGTAAAAATTTGAACCCAGAAATGTTCTGCTGAAGATTTTCACAGCTATGTTACTACTATATTCCATGATGGAACACATTTTCTGTCCAATATTGAAGTTATTGTCCTTTCAGCATTGCATCTGCTTATACATTCACGGCAAATACACAGGTTGGGACTAATGTTAGGTGGAATTCTGACTATATTTGTAAATTCTTCATTTATATTAAATATAAAACAAAGGTTCTAACGCTTGTGGGAAGAACACTACATTGCTTGCAAGAACAGAAGCCTAAATTTAGTGTTCTGGCCAAAGTCAAAGTGTTATAATTACATTCTTTCCAAATCCCTCCACTTAATTTCAATTAGAAATGGCATTTTTCTTCACTTCTTGTCTTAAACTGTTATTTAGTGTTTTCATTGACTGTGGAATGGGTGACATATTACACCCAGGAGCACCTGAGCTTCAGTGCTGAAGTAAGTAATATGCAAAAAGACATTTTATAAATGTGTTATACTTTATTAAACTGCTGGACAGTTCTCAGAACAGCTAAGTTATAATAACATCTCAGCCTAATTAAACCACATCTCTTGTCTATCTTCCTGCACATATGGGATTGTTTTTACAGAGACATAGAATCCCTTGGTATGAAAGATACAATATTCATGCAAGATGCTTAATTAATACATTATTTTAGATGGCTAGTCTTTGTCTTACATATGGAGACTTCACCTACAATTTTGAATATGCTTTGGTTTATTCAAAAGTTGCAAGAATCCTGGAGCTTATGAATGAATGCCAATGATGTATAATGTTAATTCTAGATGAGAGACTACATATAATTAAAGGGAAACCCTCTACGCATAATATAAGAATGGAACTTAAAGGCTCTTTGTCAACCAAACTGAAGACAGCTGACTAATGGGAAGATATTTTTAAATAAAAGGGAGTACTAAAATGCACCCACAATGGAACATCTATGCATACAGCTCTGGCAAGCATGTTTCAAATTAACCATTTATGTCCACAATCATCCATCTAGTTTGCTCACTCAGACACTCATTTGTTTAGTTACATTTATGGTCTCCCAAAAGATTTTTGTCTTGATGAGCTTCTAGAAATACAGAAGCAGTGAAGTCATTGAACAAGTAAAAAAAAATATGTGTACTGATCAAAGAATAAGATTAAAAGAAATTATGCTTCAGCTACAAATGTGCCAAAGAAACTAATGAAATTTTGGCCTGATAAAAACTTTGTTTGTTACAACAGAGCAAAAATTTATTAATCCAACATACTTATAGGTTGCAAACTCCTTCATTAAATGGTACAAATACCAAAAATTGGAAGGAAGCAGAGATGAGATGGCAAACAAAAAGGAGAATGATTATAAGACAAAATGAAGAAGCTGAAAGGAACATAAGCTATTAAATCAGGATACAGGACTGGCTATAGTCAAAAAGATTTTGATGGTCAATACATTGAAGAAGACAAACAGACAAAAGGATACAAAAGCAAATAATGTAAACACAACCAAAGTCAGTCTGACTTAGAGGCCAACCACCAACTTCATTGGAAAATTTCATGCATAAGGACATTGCCAGGCTGTGCTTAATGAAGGAAGGAGAAATGCACAAGAATGAATAGTGAGGCTGTACTGCTCCCTCTGTCTACAAACTTGCTTTAGGATGTAAAGAAAGCATCTATATATTATATTAATTGCCAAACTAGTAAGAAAGCAATATCAGAGATGGCATGAATATAAAATAGCTCAAACTAGAGAAGAATATAAAAAGACATTGAGGTTCAAGCAATATGCAAAACTGCTCCTGATTTTGTTTTGTACATTATGAGTGTTGACAGACTACACAACCTAATCCCATGTAGAAAAGTATAAGTAAAGTTATTTTACAGCAAAGTCAGTCTTAGATTTTGTCATGGCAATATATTAAATGGGAAGCACATAGCAGTACACCTCATGAGCATTACAGGGAAAACATTTTAACTTAAAGAGACACAAATTCCTCTCTACTCTTCTTTGCTTCTAAGGCAGTGGATAAGTTGCCTCCCTGCTTCCACCAATATGAAGCCTACCTCTTCACAAAGTTTCCATCACATCTGCTCTGAGCAGGACAATAAGTGAGTTGTTAGGACTCTACCCTAGGTCTTGAGAGACTCAGGGGTTCAAAAGACTATCCTGAACGATATTAGGGTTGCCAACTTTCAAATAGAATAAACCGGAACATCCTAGACCCACTGCAGTTCTGAGGCCGCTACCCCAGCCAGCTCTTCCACATGGTCCTGCCCCTGCTCACCATATTTCCTTTTCTTTGGTGGCACAGTCTCTGCCACACTCAGGGGGTGCATCTACACTTGCCCCTTATTTCGAAATTAATTTCGAAAGGGGGCCCAATTTCGAAAGAGGCTGTGGAGTACCTACACGCCTAACAGCCTCTTTTGAAATTGTTTTTGGCAAAAAGGGGCTCAAATTTCAAAACTGCTCTTCCCATCCGGGATTAGGAAGAGCAGCCCCTTTTGAAATCAAATTTCGAAATAAGGCATGTGTAGATGCTCCGGGCCCACAATTTCAAAATTGGGGGTCCACCATGGCGGCAGCTCCAGGGAGCATGGAGACTAACTAGCAAGTTTCAGCGGGGCTCTATGGTCCCCGGGCCAGCCCCGTAAAGCCGCACTGCCCCAGAAACCCTGTGCAGGAAGCTGAGAGCATGCCCAGGGCCTGAGGAGCACGAGCTCTGCCTGTCACACGCTCCACCAGCCAGACAGACATGCCACACAGCTGATCAGCTGGATGGCAAGCCCTCCATACTCCGGGGGCCACCAGGAGGCCCCCTCCTCCCAGCCTGAGGGGTCACCTGAGGAGAGCCATGGCCAGAAAAGGAGGGGACCCTCCTGGACAGAGGCTGAGGTGAAAGAGCTTATCAGCCATGTGACCCTGTGCGTGGTGTTTCCTAGCTGCTTATTTTGAAAGAGCCTGTGTTCCAGTGTGGACACTCCCTTTCAAAGAATGGGGGGAGTCCTTTCAAAATAGTGGATCGGTACAGTGATCCATTTTGTGTGTGTAGCTGCACTTTTTTGAAATCACTTATTTCGATTTTGTTTTTTTGATGTTCCTCCTTTCGAAATTTCTTGAGAGTGTAGACACACCCATGGTGTTTCTACACTTGCATTCCTCTTTCAAAAGAGGCATGCAAATGAGGGAAACTGAAAATGCAAATGAGGTGCAGATTTACACATCTGGCACCTTGTTTGCATATTCCTCTCTCAAAAGAGCTTCTTTCAAAAGAAGAAAAGCAGTGTAGATGCGGCTCTTTCAAAAGTAAACCCCATCTTCGAAAGAATCCTTCTTCCCTTTTTTAATGGGAAGAAAGATTCTTTCAAAGATGGGGCTTACATTCAAAAGAGCGGCGTCTACACTGCTTTTCCTCTTTTGAAAGAAGCTCTTTTGCGAGAGAAATATGCAAACAATGCACCAGATATGTAAATCTTCACCTCATTTGCATTTTTAGTTTCCCTCATTTGCGTGCCTCTTTCGAAAGAGGAATGCAAGTGTAGACTCACCCTCACTCACTTTCGCTGGGCAGGGACGAGAGTTGGAATGGGTGAGAGGTTAGCGCTTTAACTGGGCATACATTATCTAATGTGGGCCCAGAAATGAAGGGGTTCAGAGTCCATGTGGGGGCTACTGGCTCAGGCAGGTATTTGGGTGCAGGGCTCTCACTCAGGTCTTTCTAGGAGATGGGGTTTCTTACTGGGGGATGCAGGATCTGAAGTGGGGCTGGGTATGAGAGGATTGGGGCCAGGAGTGGGGTCCAGGCTGGGGAATGAGGTCAGCACATGGGAGGGAGCTGTGGACTGAGGCAGGGGATTTGATTTAAAGCAGGGGGATTTGGGAGGGCAGGGCTGTGAAAGGGGACTGGGGCTTGAACTTACTTTGGACTGCTTCTGGTCAGTGGTGCAGCAAGGCTATGGCAGGCTCCCTGCCTGTCCTATCTCTGTGCTGTGACCCCAGAAGTGGCCAAGAGGTCCAGCATCTAGGTAGGTGTGGGTGGGAGGCTCTGTGCGCTGCTCTTGCCAGAAATGTTATGCCAATGTTTGGGGTTTGGGCAGTGTACAGAACCCTGGGCCCCCAAACCTAGGAGCTGAACCTGCTGGCCACTTCCCAGGGGCAACCTGGAGCCAGGACAGGTGGGAACAAGCCGGCCTTATCCCTGCGGCATCACAGACTGGACTTGTATTGGAGCCAACAAGGTCCCTTTTCAGCCAGGTGTGCCAGCTATGCCAGCTGAAAACTAGGCACCTGGTCACTCTTAAGAGTATTCCAGAGTAGACTGATCTTTTGGAATTCTTTCAATCACAGGTCAGCTATCCGCATAATGGTCTGCCACTGTATATATCACAGCTCAGTGCAGCTATACGTATGTTCTGGTTTTGTAGTCATGACTATAATAGATTCAAAACCAGAAAATTCCTGAATAACTTGTATCTGTAGGCAATTACTCTGTTTATAACTGCTTTGGAGAAACTAAAGTACAGAAGCTGGCCTGTTTAAGCAGTCTGGCTCACCAGAATGATCAAAGTGTAGGCAGGGAATTATGCAGCCCAGAAAAGAAAATGCATCTGGAAGATGTGGGTCTCTATCTGAGAGAGATGATGGCACAAACACTGATTTTTGTTTTTGCTGGTTGAGGCTTTTCACCTTCCTTTTTCACTGTGCACAGTGCTGAGACCCATCCTATTTTTGGTGGATGCTTAATCCTGGGAACACCCATAGAGTCAGTGCATAAGAGTGATGGCTTGGGAACCGGGAGCATAGTGTGGGTGCTTTTTAAGAATCACAGAGGCAGAATAAAGGTGTGGTTGCTATCACCCATTTAAAATTGCATGCTATATGATCTTCTGTGGGATGGTCCTCATATTAGCCTTGCTGTAGTTCTATGTGACAACATGACAATTTCTATTGTTGGTTGGTATATCTGATCTTTCACTTCTTTGACAGATGAGATCAAAGCCCCCTGGCTCTTTCTGGACTGATTTGAAAATGTAATGTTATTAATTTACTTGTTGCTACCCTTTGTTCTCCATTTTAGAGTCGATTGATTTTAATTAAACTGTCCCCAGGCTCAGCAACTTGGCAAGCATTTGTTTTTACTCTAAGGCAGTACGTTTTTTTTTGTTTGTTTGCCCACAAGGTCTCCCAATTTAAGATACAATACATACATACTAATGACAATGAAACGCTAACATCAATGGAATGATTACTCCATCATTGTTAAAGATTCTAAACTCCCAGTTATTAAGATGAGATCTGAGCTTCCTATATGTAACATGATCTTCACTTTTTTTTTTTTTGTATCTATGCATGGAATCCAGGTCAGTCTGCTAAAAGGAGGAATCAAAATATTTTATAAGACTTCATCTTTATGCATTTCTTCTAGGAAAGATAGCACATAGATGGTTCTGCAGAGGCCGATTTTAAAATTTCCAGGGTGTCCACTGGGAAAGGGGATGCTAGGTCAGTAGTTGATAATGATAGGCTGATACTAAAGGACACTTCATGGCTGAAAATAGAAAAATGCCTGATGCCTGTGTGTGAAGTACATAATAACCGAGGTCATTTATATTGACTTTAGAAATAACAAATCACCTAACTCTGCATACATCATATGAAAAAACTGTATATGGTACATTTCAGAATAGTAAACTAGCAAATGATAATTGAACTCAACACTATTTTTAAGATATCTAGTAGGTAAGGCAAGTCATTGCCTTTTTTTTCCATTTTGTTTTATTTTTTTAATTTCAGAGACATACACATTCATCCTTGTGATCGTCAGAAAGAGTTTTTGGAAAGACATTAAAGTTGCCTTTGCTCATTTTCCTTGTACATGAAAAAGAACAAAGAAGACACATTATTTAGTGCAGTTTTTGCAGTGGTAAAGGAGCTTAAGTTTTCTGAAACCCCTTTAGCCTTGTTTTTATTCTTTGGCTATGGTTACACAACTGCACTCTGTTAACAGAAGTCACTGTTGGAAGATATTTCCCGACAAAATTTGCATTGTCGGAGTGCGGCCACACACAAAAGGAAATTGGGAGAGTGCTCCACTTTGTCCACAGAGCAGCTGGACTGCCTGGCTGCTCTGGATGAAACAGACACCCGGAAGGACAGCAGACAGAGCTGTCCATTGCTGTGGATGCCCTGTCTGTTAAGAGAGGCCCCCTCGGGGCTTTTACATGGCTGTTTTGTCAGCAGAAATCTGTCAAAGAAGGCATTGTGCCCTTTGGTGGAGAGGCAGAACCTTGTTGGGGAAAGCGCTGGGTTTTGTCCACACACGGTGGACAAAAAGGCACTTTGTGGCTGGGTCTACACGATGCTCTACCCAGCACTGCTGCTGGCAGAGTTATGCCAAATGAGTTTCCTGGGATAGCAAATGGCATGCCATTTGCATACTTCTGAAGTTCATTACCATAACCCCACGAGAGTTCAGTGTCAGCAGAAGGGGGTGCCAGCACTGCCGGTACTGCAGAGGCCTTATGGGCATGCATCTGCTGGCTAAATCCCCCTTTGTCACCAATCCCTTATGCCTCAAACGTTTGAACATAATGACTGTTGATTCGGGGGAGTATAGCCAACAGAGGCATGTCCACACAGCCTCTGTAGTGCCAGCACCCTCTTCTTCCAATGTTGAACTGTCACGGGGCTATGGTAACGAGTTTCAGGAGTACGCAAATGGCATGCCATTTGCAATCCCACGAAACTCATTTTGTATAGCTCTGCCAGCAGCAGCACTGGGTGGAGCACTGTATAGACATAGCTTGTAAGTAAACGTGTGGCATGTTTTATCACCAAAACCCCTGCTTTGTTGACAAAACTCTCAAGTGTAACCATAGACTTTGTTTCTCTGTATCTTCCTTTGGCACCTTCTCGCTTTAAAAAAATATGGATTCTTTCAGATTCAAAGCAAAGTCTGCATTTTGCAACATGTTGTTACTGTAGTGATAGACCATTTTATTCCTTATTCTTCATGCATCATCCCTGCATATGATACAATTCTTGAAAATATAGGACACAATGCACTTTGCATGTACCTGTTTTGAGCTTTAGTGGAATATCTTGCAATGTGATGAAATGAGGACAAGACTTGCATGGGAAATGTGACAGTCTTACCTTTTTTAGCTCTGCAGTTGGTTACCAGTTTCAGTGTCACTTAAATTTGTTGCTCTTGCATTCTTAAGGAGTAGAAATTAAGATGGTTAAGCAGGATGGGGAACTTGCACTACATTGCTACCCATAGAGTAACTGTTCTGTTGGTAATATCCCGTATCACCTTAGAGATTAACACATTTATTAGGTAATGATCTCTTGTAAAATGCTTAATTTTCAAGTGCTTTTAAAGACAGGGTTCAAAGGCATTAATTTTACTTACAAAAAGTCCAAATAAGCATCCAGTCCTTCAACACAGGGATATAAGTCCATCTTGAGAATCTCATCTCACAAGAGTAGAACAAAAATGCTTGGTTGCCAGAAACCCAAGATAGATGTTTCTACAGTAGCTAGCCAAGATACGAGCACTTGAGTTGCATCTATCTTGGGTTAACATGACTCTGAGTGGTGAGGAGCTGGTACTGGGGCTCAACTCCCCACCGCTCAGAGGAGTGGGGAAACTGACCAGAACTGCTGTGCTTGTCATTTTCCTGACATTTGAGATGTCACCACTGACAGAAGCGGAGAAATTGCTCTTGTCAGGGGTAGCAGCCTGACCCTCCCCGCCCCTGACAGAAGCGGCTTCCCCACCCCTCTCAGATGTGGCCGTTGCTCCTGTCAGTGGTGGCAGCTGAGAGTCAGGCTGTCAGATGCTGCCACAGACAGGAATCAGGAAAGTGACCAGGGCTGCAGCCCTGTTTGCTTTCCTGGCTCCCCCAGGTTGCCTGAAATTTGGCTGACGTGGGAGTTGCAAGAACACAACTCCCACATAAGTCGGGGGTCTACTGTATTCAGTGTTTATGTTTCTCATTTACATGCCTTCTTTTATTTGATTCCCATAACATCTGTTACAACTCAAAGGAGTGTGCACTTAAAATATCTTCAAAAGTATAGAGTCCATAGTATGTTACATCAATTAAATTACTAGAGGGTAACTCTTATTGCATAACAAAGGGCTTAAACCTGCAAACACTTACAGCTAAAGTTAGAACCTGGGACTCAAAAATGGTAGGCTAGCAGCAGAAGAGCTCATAAATGTTGAGTCACAGCTTCAGTCCTTCTGAATAGCACATCTATGGGAACTGCAACTGACCAAAGGAATAGTTTGAATCAGTGAAGCAGGAGCTAGATCCAAACAAGAGAAACCAACCATTTAAGAAGAAAGCTCTCAGAGACAAACATCTACAAGACCTTTATCAAGCTTTCCTGAAACTACAAGACCCACCTAAAGAAGTGAAGAAACAGACTGACAGAGCCAGATGGGTACCCAGAAGCCACCTGTTGCAAGACAGGCCCAACAAGTAAAACAAGAGAACAGCACTGGCCATCACATACAGCCCCAAGCTAAAGCCTCTCCAGTGATCTACAATCCATCCTGGACAATGATCCTTCACTCTCACAGACCTTGGGAGGCAGGCTTGTCCTTGCCTACAGACAGCCTGCCAACCTTATACAAATTCTCACCAGCTATATATATACCACAACACAGTAACTCTAAACCTGGAACCAATCCCTGCAACAAACCTCGCTGCCAACTCTGCTCACATATCTACACCAGCGAGATCATCACAGGACCTAACATCAACCATACCATCGGGGGCTGCTTACCTGCACATCTACTAATATAATATATGCCATCATGTGCCAGCAATGCCCCATTGCAATTTACATTTGCCAAACTAGACAGTCTCTAAACAAAAGAATAAATGGACATAAATCAGACATCAGGAACTCTTTCATATTCAAATTCGACACATTAACATGTGGTTTGAACCCAGATTGGAATTTTCTGGTTCACTATAGAGGATCGTTTGCATACTTGGCTTAATCTAATTCTTGACTCCCTTCCCCGCCCCGCCTCTCTGCTCTCTGATTTGCTCACCTTGATAATTTTTTTTTCTGATTTGTCCACCTTGGTTACTGTTTTTGATTCTCTGTGCCTTAAATATTGAGCCTGTTCTGTTACAGCTATGGTCTGAAGAAGTGGGTCTGTCCCACAAAAGTTCACCTAATAAATTATTTTGTTAGACTTTAAAGTGCTACTTGACTGTTTTTTTTTTTGTTTGTTTTTTTGATACATAAACCTGTAGGAGAACACTTCAATCTCCCTGGACACTCAGTATAAGATTCAAAAGTAGCAGTCCTACAACAAACATTTTTCAAAAATAAAATGGAAAGAGAAATCTCTGGGCTGCAATTTATTTGCAAATTTGACTCCATCAGCCAAAGATTAAACAGAGACTGGGAGTGATTATCCCCTTACAAAAGCAGTTTCTATGCTCTGGAAATTCACACCTCCACATTAAAAACTGACAATAGGCCACATCCTCCCTGACTGATCTGACTTTTTTTTTCTCCATTCTTGATGTGTATTACTGATAATGGGCCATTTCCACCCTGACTGAATAGACCTTGTTGGTTCTGGCCCTCCCTTTTACTGACCTCCCCTCTCTTTAAATACTTCTCTGAGCCTGCCTGCCCGCCCACCCCCCCTGCACTCATGCATCTGACGAAGTGGGTCTTTGCCCACAAAAGCTTATGCTCCAAAATACGTGTTAGTCTATAAGGTGTCACAGGACTTGTTGTTCTATAAATCTAGAAATACTCTCAAGTACATTTTGAACATAATTTCACTCCAAGCACTTTTCATGTATATCTCAGAGTCAGGAGCAAATTAAAGACAGGTGTATGTGTCCAGAGATGGCATTTCCAAGGTTCCTGAATTGCAGGATTGCATCCTGCTTCACATCAGAAAGTGGTGCCACCCTCAGATAAGCATCAGAACATGTTCCAATCCCTTCATACCAGAGGCACTGAAGTATGTCCTGTGTTTCGACCATGTGTAGTATATTTGGCAGCAGTTTAAGGAGAACAAAGATGCAGCCAGGCTGCCCTGGGGCAGCTGTATTTTGATAGTGGCTGTGGTGGATGTTCACGTGATCAAACAGAATGGATCAAAAGAATGAAAATTGGTGAAAGACATGGTAAAGAGGGAGCAAGATAAACAGAAACTCTGGCATTCATCTTTTGCTTCCCAAAACTGTGGTAGTCCCTTTATAAGGCTACTGTGGGGCTGGGAGTTCCTAATTCAGGAAATCAGCTGCTACCTCACCTGCTCCACACACCCCCTCCTCCATATGACCATGTGTCCATCATTTGGTATTTGTGGAAAAAATATAAACACATCAATACTGCAGTTAGCACTAACTCCTAGTGGCAGCGAGAGCAATGGACAGCAGTGTATGGAAACTGGTGGGAAGTACAGTAGTGTATGCATTCCTAAGGGAATAGGTTATATGTGAGAAGCACACAAGGCTTCTACCTAACTGCTTTAACTGGGTAACTCAACACCAGCTATATAGTGCATATGACTTCTTAGTAATAGTTAAACTAGGCTATAATCTTCATAATATATACCCTTCTGTGATATTCAGTTATCTGTACTTAATCAGTATCCAAAATAAATGTTTCTTAATAATGCAACTATAATAATAAATACTTCCTTAAATTTTATGGCACTGTATGAATTCACTTTACAGAATAGCTCCTGTGAAGCAAGTTGTTACAACAAAACCTATAATTAAACAGACATTTGTGTGACTCTGAACAATAGCAAAAACACTTTGTCCTGAAAAACAAAACAAAACAAGACAAGACAAAACAAAACAAGCAAGAAAAACACTCAAACTTTCTTTCAGCATGCTTTACTTTTCTGTAGAAACTGCATAGGTACAATTTTGCTATAATCTCGGTAAGGAGCACAAGACATAGATGTCTTGTGTGCCTCAAAGACAGGATATATAGATGGTCCATGCAGTTTGCAGATCAACAAATTAAGACCATTTCAGACCATGGTCAGGGAGTGTGGTCCAGCAATACAGTCTCCCCATCGAAGATATTCTGCAGGAACCTCTTTCTCTTTTACAATGAGGGGACTCTATCCTGAGAATCTCCACTGGCCTTTCTTACACTACTATAGTGTGGGGAGACAGTTTCTAAAGAAAGAAATCCTTAATCATTCAGGATACCTAAGTCAAAATGAATACCTCAAATTTCACTGAAAAAGCGCCAGACAATCCTTCTGATCTGCTCCTCAAGAGAAATACACTGTTAAACAAACCACCACATTGGGCATGGTCTTTAATTTCCAGATTGATTTAAGGTGTAGTAGTCCCATATAGAGTGCATTGCAACAGTCACATGTTGAAATGACAGAGATATGGATGATAAAGGTGAAAGGGCACCTTGTTAGAAATTGCTAGTATGTGATCATCCAAGAACATCTCCAAACTGCAGACTGACAACAAATAGTAGACACCATAACTATGAAGAAGAGGGCAGATAATGTCCCCTTCTCTTCTTCCAAATTATAAATGCACCATGTATGTGCATGAGGAGTACATGTACTGAGGTGTATAGATCCATAGATTCCAAGTTCAGACTAGATCTTTGGGTTCATCTAGTTTGACTTCCTCCATAATACATGTCACTGAACTTCCTAAAATAATTCCTAGAGCATATTTTGAGAAACAGGTCAATCTTGATTTTCAAATGGTTGGGGATGGAGAATCCTCCATTGGAAAATTATGCCAATGTTTATTTATTTTCACCTTTAAGTTTACACATAATTTCCTGTCTGACTTTGTCTAGCTTCCATTTCTAGCTATTGTATCATGTTATACCTTTGTCTACTAGACTGGAAGTCCCAATATTAATTATGTGTGCCTCATGCAAGTACTTAAAATATTATAACCAAGTCACCCCTAAACCTTCTTTTTGTTGAGACAAATCAATTGAGCCATTTTGAGCCTATCACTATAAAACATTTCTTCTAATCCATTTCTGTGGGTCTCCATACAACCCTGTCCAATTTATCAATCAACTATTTGAGTTGTGGGCACCAGAAGCAGTTGCACCAGTTCTGAATATAAAAGTGGAATAAACTCTACTTCTGCTTGTGATTGTCCTGCTTACATATAAAAGGATTGCATCAGCCCTTTTATATGTAAACAGGGAGTAAATATATTAATGTTCTGCTGATGATGACAGCATGGCCCACGTATCTTTTTCACAGTCACTCTTTGCCAGGGTAGAGTCCCAGATCTTGTAAGCATGTCCCACAATCCTTGTTCCTAGATGTATATATTTGTATTTTATCATTTAAAAAATACAGTGTCTGTGGGTTTAATCTGAACCTGAGTATTTGGCAGGTATTATGAGGCAGGTAAGTGTTTAAGATAAAATATTGATTACATATGACTGATTACATATGCGATTTATTTCCACTTTGTGTTTCAGGTATTCTCATTAGCATAAATCCACTGTTGTGGTGGGTCATCACCAGGGCCACAGCTGATCCAAAGTATGAGCAATGGGTTGGACTCTGTAAGGCCAATGCTAGCTAGTGGCATGTTGAGTTTTAACATGAAATACACATTGAGGGACCCAAAGAGTTATACTAATAATAGGTTCTGCATTAATCAAAACTCGCTTTATGCATAATCTTGTTGTGAGTCATATATCTAATATGATTTATAGTGTGAAACCTTTCAAATCTGCCTTTTGATATATGCCCTACTGGTATAATTTTCTTTCTGGAGACAGTTTTATTAATAAGGATTCTTGCAATAATTCAGCTATGAATGCCACCTGGCAATACTGACACTTCTGATATGATCAGAAAGCCAGTGATCACTCAGTTGTGATTTTCAAGCCTTTGTTCCAATCTGAGTCAAAGTTTCAGATCTTATAATTCAGGATGTGCTTGGTCTGTCTTAAAGAATCAATCACCTTTGAAGCTGGCCTTTTGCTTATTGTGAATATGGCTGGTCCTCTTTTAGTCCACTCTTTTTTGACGTTGGATTAAACTCTGGCTTTAAAGTTAATGGGGATGACTTGGGAGTAAGTGAAAGAAAACTTAGCATACAAGTATTAAAAATACCATATGTATTATACCTTACCATATATAACTAAAGCCACAAGTAAACTATTACACCTTAAAAAGAAAACAAAACAAACAAGCAACACAAAATGCACCTTGAAATAGAATACAATGGCTACACTGTATCCAGTAACATTTTTATGTGTATATCAGGTACAGTATATGCCTTAGTAACTGAACAGTATCACGTTTGGTATACTACATTAGCAAAATTGGAATTGAAATTTAGAGAATGCAAAAGTCTAATTTAAAAGGGAGGAAGGGATAAGTCTTTGTTCCTTGTGAAAGACAAAATTTCCCATATAAAAGCAGGAATCTTGTGTACTATTCCTAATGAAATTCCAGCTCTTTTCAACAGCCCATTTATGTGAGCAGGTAAAGCATCTGTTGGATTTCAGAGAACACCAAGTCTGAATCAGATCTCACAAGTGCAGTCCACTTATGTCAATGGAGTTACATTAGTGTAATTAGAGACATTTATTCAACAGTGGCATTGTGAACATAGGAGGAAGGGTTGGAATGTGAGAGACTCATAGAGAGCAGATGGTAGAGGTGATGAAATATGTGGGCAGAGGAAGGAGGACAGGAAACAGATGGACAAGCAAGCAGCCAGCATAGCTGCCCATGTGAAAGTGAGTAGCACAGGGTTGGAGGAGCATGCATGAGTACCTCAACTACCAGACTATCGTGTCAGAAAAAGGTTGGAATTCAGAAAAGATGACAAATCTAAAGCTTTTTAAAGGGAAGGCTAAGGTAAATTCCTGACTGTCCTCCTGATTTATGAGAGTATATGAAAAAAGGAAACAAACGTGTAAAAAAGAACAGATTATAAATTGTTAAATTGTCATTTATTTTCTGCAGTTTAGAAAACAAAAGAATAATGACAAAATTTATTAATGATTCCTACCAATACTCAAGAATAAATTTTAGGTCATATAAGTTTCATGACTATGCACTAAATTATAGCATCAAAACATATCAAGATTCTAAAGAGCATTCGCAAGTCCCCATACTTAGAGTAGGATTAGTTTTATAAAACGTGTTTATACATGTTTAAAAATGACCATTATTTTTGCTGGTATACATATCGTTGTACAATAATTTCACTGTCTGCATGAAACCACGGCAGTTCATTTCACAAAATCCTTGCAAATATGAGCATTTTGTGAAGGAGTGTTGAAGCTATTAGAGAGGTAGCCAAGTTAGTCTGTATCTTCACAAACAACAAGAAGTCCTGTGGCATCTTGTAGACTAACATAATTTGGAGCATAAGCATTCATGGACAAATACGTGCTTTGTCAGATGTGTGAGTGGGGAGATTTCAGAGGAGGGTTTAAAGAAGGCGCCTCAGTCAAGGGGAGAGCCAGAGTTGACAAGGTCTGTTCAGTCACGGAGGATGTGGCCCATTATCAGCAGTTAAGGTGGAGCTGTGAACATCAAGAGAGAGCAAATCAGGTCAGTTCAGTCAGAGACGATGTGGTGATGTGGCCCATTATCAGTAACTAATGTGGAGGTGTGAACATCAAGAGCAGAGGAACTGCTTTTATAATGGGCCAACCACTCTCAGTCTCTGTTCAATCCTTGCTTGATGGAGTCAAATTTGCAAATGAATTGCAGGTCTGAAGTCTCCCTTTGGAGTTTATTTTTGAAGGTTTTTTTGTTCTAGGACTGTTACTTTTAAATCTGTTACTGAATGCCTAGGGAGATTGAAGTTTATTCCTACAAGTATTTATATGTTGCCATTCCTGATGTTAGATTTATGTTCATTAATTAATTACGTAGGGACTGTCCAGTTTGGCCAATGTAAATTGCAGTGGGGGATTTCTGGCATATGATGGCATATATTATATTAGATGTGCAGGTGAAAGAGCCCTTGATGGTGTGGTTGATGTGGTTAGGCCCTGTGATGGTATAGATATGTGAGCAAAGTTGGCACTGAGGTTTCTTGCAGGGACTGCTTCCAGGTTTAGAGTCACTGTGGTGTGGTCTGTAGTTACTGGTGAGAATTTGTTTAAGGTTGGCAGGCTGTCTGTAGGCAAGAACAGGCCTGCCTCCCAAGATCTGTGAGAATGAGGGATCATTGTCCGGGATGGGTTGTAGATCACTGATGATGTGATGGAGAGGCTTTATCTGGGAGCTGTATGTGATGGCCAGTGCTGTTCTCTTGTTTTCCTTGTTGGGCCTGTCTTGTAGCAGGTGGCTTCTGGGTACACATATGGCTCTGTCAATCTGTTTCTTCAATTCCTTAGGTGGGTCTTGTAGTTTCAGGAAAGCTTGGTAAAGGTCTTGTACATATTTGTTTCTGTTTGAAGGATTGGAGCAAATGTGATTGTATGTTAGAGCCTACCTGTATGCAATGGATCATGTAGTGTGCCTTCGATGGAAGCTGGAGGCATGTAGGTAAGCATGGCAGCCTGTGAGTTTCCAGTATAGGGTGGTATTTATGTGACCATCACTTATGTGCATAGTAGTGTCCAGGAAGTGGATCTCTTGTGTGGACTAGTCCAGGCTGAGGTTGAGGGGCATGTGAAAACTGTTGAAATCATGGTGGAACTCTTCCAGAGCGTGTTTCCCATGGGTCCAGATGATGAAGATGTCATCAATGTAGATCAAGTAAAGGACGGGTGCTAGCGGATGAGAGATGAGGAAGCGTTCTTCCAGGTTAGCCACAAAAAGTGTTGAAGCTGAGCATTCTATTCTAAAGTTTCAAGGAGTAATGTCCTCTTTCTCTCTGCTAGTGAATATTTGGTGCTGTCTTAGTTGCACTAATGCTTGCACTTCAGGAGGAAATTGCTACATGAATGCGGTATCCCCTTCACCTAACCTGCCAGTAGCACTGCCTAGCCTGTTCCTTGGTCTCCTAGCCACAAACACATGCAGATTATCTCCCGGTGGCTAAATCTACACTAGCACAAATTGTCAAAATGGCCATGCAAATTGACATTTCAAAGATTACTAATGAGGCGCTGAGGGGTGTTCCTTTTGAAAGGACCCTGCCAACTTTGAAATCCCCTTATTCCCACCTGCTGATATCTGCTGATAGGAAAAAGGGGATTTAGAAGTAGGCGGGGTCCTTTCAAAAAGGACCCCCCTCTGAACGAGCCGTGTGGGAGCAAAAAGAGGCAATTTTGAAGAGCTGCAGCTGGCGGCACGCCAATGAGGTGCTGAATATGCATTTCAGCTTCTCATTAGTAATCTTCAAAATGGCCATTTTGAAGATTTGTGCTAGTGTAGACAAAGATTGTGTGCTTTTAATCTTCATTTTCAAGGCATAAGAGAATGAACTGTGGATTTACAGTAGGAGGAAACATAAGTTTCACACTGCTCCCTCATTCCCTCAGGGGCTCACCTTGTGAGAGCCTCTTTATACATCTGAAGAAGTGTGTCTTACACAACAATGATCATAGCATAATAAATTTATTAGTCTTTAGGGTGATACAGGACTGCTTGTTATTCTTTACGTACTGTTATTTTCAAAAGTACTTCATCCCAATTTTGGGGCCAATTGCCTCATTAGCCCCAGTAATTGCCACCCAAGTGCCAGTAATCACCAACAGAAGAAAGATTAATTGATTTCAAGGAGGCTTTCAGTCTTCCCAGTCTTGCAACAAACTGAGTAAGTGAGCATGCGACAAGTAGGCTACGTCTACACGTGCACCCAATTTCGAAATAGCTTATTTCGATGTTGCGACATCGAAATAGGCTATTTCGATGAATAACGTCTACACGTCCTCCAGGGCTGGCAACGTCGATGTTCAACTTCGACGTTGCTCAGCCCAACATCGAAATAGGCGCAGCGAGGGAACGTCTACACGGCAAAGTAGCACACATCGAAATAAGGGAGCCAGGCACAGCTGCAGACAGGGTCACGGGGCGGACTCAACAGCAAGTCGCTCCCTTAAAGGGCCCCTCCCAGACACACTTTCATTAAACAGTGCAAGATACACAGAGCCAACAACTAGTTGCAGACCCTGTATATGCAGCACGGACCCCCAGCTGCAGCAGCAGCAGCCAGAAGCCCTGGGCTAAGGGCTGCTGCCCACGGTGACCACAGAGCCCCGCAAGGGCTGGAGAGAGAGTATCTCTCAACCCCCCAGCTGATGGCCGCCATGGAGGACCCCGCTATTTCGATGTTGCGGGACGCGGATCGTCTACACTGTCCCTACTTCGATGTTGAACGTCGAAGTAGGGCGCTATTCCCATCCGCTCATGGGGTTAGCGACTTCGACGTCTCGCCGCCTAACGTCGATTTCAACTTCGAAATAGCGCCCAACACGTGTAGACGTGACGGGCGCTATTTCGAAGTTGGTGCCGCTACTTCGAAGTAGCGTGCACGTGTAGACGCAGCCGTAGTGCCCTATCACGTCATACCCCCCAAAACGAAAAAACATTTTAGAGCTGCAAAATCAGCAAAACAATCTGGAGAAAAATAATCTCACTTGAATGGTCACACCTTTTTACCAGCTTTACAGGTAAGTATGTACAAAGGTATCACAGAAGTTAGAGATGCAAGAGATCTGTTCTGTCATCAGATTCCATTCATGACATGTTGTCTATATATCTAAGGTCACAGAAAGAATTAGTGAAGACTCATTCTAATCCCTGCACTGTGCTCCTCTTAAGTGACATATAACTGAAACTTCATACCCCATTTTCAAACCCTACTCTTTTCATTAGCAGTTGACTGGAGTTGGGATATACATAGGAGTGTTGGAACAATTTATATACCAGGGTACAGGGAGCCATTGTAGCAAACTGAGATCATTGTATATAAAGTAAACATCAAGCACCCAGCACCCCTAATTTCATTATCTCTGGGGCAGAATTTTCAGAAGTACTCAAAAGGATGGGTGCTGAGACTATTGTATTTTAATCTGCTAATAAATCAGTGTCATAAAGGGAAAGACATGTGCTAAGAACTGTAGATGGTCTGACCATTATTTATGTTTTTAAATGGAAACTGAGCTCTTTCAAATATGTGCCTTCAATTACAGCATCTTAGCACTCAGAAATCAGGTCCTGAACTTATTGGAAAGCTGGCCCTTGATGTCAAAACAAATCATGACTAGGCATAAGCAAATCCACTCTTTATTTCTAGCAAGATCAATAATACCAATTGCAGCAATGACTAATCAAGAGGAATAATTCTACATAAGTAAAATATTCTAAATAATTGGAAATTCCTGACAAAAATTCCAAAAATGTAATGTTTAATATGCATTGAAATGAGTTTGGATTATCTAAAGTATTCATTCATTACTGTAATTAAAGCATTTTTTTTTGCTGTATGCCATCAACCATTTTATTCTTATTGTTTTAAAATGACAAGCCAATTTGGATGTAGTTGCGGTATCTGTTTCCCATGATGTTGTTATTCCATCACTAATGTTAATTAAGAGTTTTCAAAATGTTATACTGTCTGTTACCCTTTAAAATATGCAAATACACATAATTTTTTTCTATAATGTTATAACCTTTACTAAGCTACCTCATTTATTAATAACAATATAATAGGAAACCTGTCAGCCCTACCTTATAGTCTTTGGATGCAGCAAACAAGAATATTTAAACCCAAGAACATTTCATAATAGGCATGTGTTGTAATCTGTCTGTCATAGGCAATTCCTGCCAGTGCTAAAGTGGAGGAATGTTACACCTTGCCTCATCTTCCAAATTTTATCCCTTCCCACACCCATGCAGGCTGACAAGTGTACTGAAAAATAAATGCAGTTTGGCTTACCTGTCCAGCTTGCCTTATTTACATTCCACACCATAAAGAAATAGACCAGAAATTTTTGCTCACACACAGTTTTTTTTGGTGTAGATTATACCTGTAGAATTAGAATCAAAATGGAGGGTGGGCAGGAGAGAGAAGGAAGAAGAAAACATCATATTGAAATAACTTTGAGTGCATTTGAGTACATCCTCTGTTATAATTTCAGATTGTTCTTTGTGGTTTTGTGTATACAGGCAGAGAAGTATTGATTAAAGCATTTCTCATGTATCTGAGACACCTGGTTGGATATGCATCACAAGCATAATGTCATATGAAGACAGACATTCTTGATCAAGTTGTCACATGGCAGTGAGGATTTTCAAAGCTCTTGTTGGTAATTTAACTATTCACTGAAGTTGGTGGAAGTTTTCTTATTTACATCACTGGCCGTACAGTTACATCAGTGGGAAACATTTATCAAGATCCCATTCTAATTTTTTGACATCCGCAGCAGTTGCAGAAAGTTGTTTGCCAGAGGTTCCAACTTAACTTAAATTGCATATTGTCTTTTTTTAATTGCAAGAAACCACTATAAACTTATTCTGCGCCCAGTGCCAACAGTTTAAGGCAAATAAACAGTCTTGAAAATGGTGGCTCATTTGAATATTCATGTTACCAATGTGCATATTCACAAGGCTAATTTGCCTATCATTGTATGGATTGGGCAGCATAGATAAGGGTTCTGCTGACAATGGGTTTTTTTGCTGGCAGAACCCCTGTCTAGACTGCTCCAATTATACCGCAGCATGAATATGCATATCAGCCACACAAATATGCTAAAGAACAGTCATTTTAAATTTTTGAGACTGATTATTTGCCTCAAACTGTTGGCACTAGGGCTCAGTGTAGACACAGCCTCACTGATCAAAGTCACAATACATGTTAATTATTTTTCTAGATTATTATTAAAATTAATGTTAGTAACAACAATAATAAAAATAATTGATAGTTTTAAAAGATAGGCACAACATATTTTTGTTTTTCCAGTGCATGTAAAATGAGAAAACCAATGCACAAGTAATCAATCAACTTTAACTAAAAACAAATAAATACAATACCAAAACACAATAAATATCCCTCGTCCTCAACCTGTTGGAAAAAAAGCCTCAAAAAAGAGTTCATCGTTTCATCTTACTCCCTCATCTGAAAGTTAATAGACTGAGAATGTGATGGAAAAAAAGTAGATATAGATGTGTGCTATTATATGTCCTTTTTGATTTCTTCTTAACTACATATCTTATTACTTTCTGTTTTTAAAAATTATTCTTTTCTTTGCCCTCATATCACTGATACTCTTTTCCAAAGGGAATAAAATATCACTTGAAGACGCTGAAGAATTATCTTCAAATTTCCCAAGGGAATTTCACAAGTAAAAGCTGTAGCTAATTCAGTAGGGCATTACGATCCCCATGTCAGCTCTTGGTGTAGGAAAGGAAGGCCTGTTGCCTTCTTTTTGTTACCATGTATATCTTAGCTTTATGTGTGTCTACATGATCTCCCTTCTTTTGCAGGGGTCATATTAATGAGGGAGTTCGGAAGATGTTAATGTAAATATCCTTTTTTTTTTGGGAGGAAGGGGCTTTTGAAGACTTGGGGGGGGGATCCTTTCAAAAGTCCCCCAGCTACACAGTTAGTGTGCAATTCAAAAGCGGCACTTTTAAAGCACCGTGGCTGCCATTATGCTAATGAGCTGCTGTATATTCATGACAGTACCTCATTGGCATCTTCTGAATTCCTTCATTAAGATGCCCCTTCCAAAAGGTGGAGGCTCATGTAGACACACCCTATATGTCTAGGTTAAAAATGTTTATTTGAGAAGTCAAAACATACTGGAGATAAATGTTGAAATTTGAAGTTATCTAGTTTTTGTCATTCTTTGAAATATATTTTGAAAATTATAAAGGTGATGCAGATGATCTGACATGTCAAGACTGAGGAGACCTATGTCAAGTGTCTGCCAAATGTGAAGAATATAAATGGATGGCATAGGCCAAATGCCATTTCTAGATGGTCACGGGCAACAGCTAACGAAGTAAATAAAAGCTGCAGAAAGATGTTTGCCAGAGATTCCTAAGTTACCCCATATTGCATCTTTTAGTTCATGAGCTTGCTGCTGGTTGCCCATCCAAGACTTGCATCCACAGATCACAGATGCACTAGGGTGACAGTTGACAGTAACACTAAGGCTACGTCTACACTTACAGAAATCTTCAAAATAGCCATGCAAATGGCCAAATCGAAGATTACTAATGAGGCACTCAAGTGCATGTTCAGTGACTCATTAGCATGCTGCAAGCCGTGGCACTTCAAAACTGCCATTTTTCCCTCCTGCGTAGCTGGTCCAGACAGGGGACCTTTTCGATAGGACCCCACCAACTTTGAAATCCCCTTATTCCTATGAGCTGATAGGAATAAGGGGATTTCAAAGTCAGCGTGGTCCTTTCGAAAAGGACCCCCGTCCGGACAAGCCGCACGAGAGTGAAAAGTGGCAATTATGAAGAGTCACAGCCAGTGGCATGTTAATGAGGCACTGAATATGCATTTCAGTGCCTCATTAGTAATCTTCGATTTGCATGGCCATTTCAAAGTTTTGTGCCAGTGTAGACATGATGAATGAGTGATGAATGGCAGGTGATTTGGAAGATGAAATAGGAAAGGATAGTTCATTTCCCTCAAGAGAAAAAAATCTGTTGTGCTGATTTTCTGGAAGAAAACTAAAATTAGCAACTAATTACTAGAATATTGCTATTACATCAGGAACAAGAGTATTTACTCAAGTCTCTGGTTTATTAAAAATACAATTATCATGGACTGACATATCATGGACTGACTGATATATCAAATGAAATGTAAGCTTTTTGAGGCGCGCACAATGGCAAAATAAAGAGATTCATACATGGAATTAAATAGCAGACTACAACGTCCATTGCGGGGATTACAGGTCTCCTCAGCACCTAACTCATAACTTAGGGTAGGCTCTCCTCAGTCATTCCTTAGTGCTCAGAGCTTTCTGTCTACAGTCACAATAGCAGGTTTTGCCAACAAAACCCCAGTTTTGTGGACAAAACTGGTGGAACATCCACACATCAAATGTGTGTTGTCGACAGTTTGTTGACAAAACAACACACTTTTGGTGGCTGCATTCTGCCTTTCAGCTGTGAGGCACAACACAGCTGTTGATAGATTCTGTTGACAGAAAACCTGTATGGACACTCGTGGGATGTGGGGCAGGTTCTGTCAATCTACAGGCCATCCAGAACAATGGGCAGTCCTGTCTGCTGTGCTTCCAGGTGCCTGTTTTGTTGAGAGAGCATCCAGGAAGTCCTTTTATGTGTAGCTGCACTCTATCAACAGAAGTTTTGCCTGGAAATCTGTTCTGACAGTGACTTCTGTTGATAGATCACTGTAGTGTAACTGTAGCTTCTGAGTCCCAGCATGTCCCCAGTCATAAGGCAAATAGAAGGTTCAGAAGGGTTGGAGTTTGGCCTATGTGAAACACAAGGTCTGACCATGACTCAAGAAGGCAACAAGGTCTCACCCTATTCCATGATTCCAAGGTCTGTCACCAAATCCCTGGTGTTTTATCTCTGGATTTTTTTAATTTCACCTAAACAAGAGACTGGTAACAAATTAACAGTTTCAAGCCAAGTACCTTAAATAGGTACTATGAGCATTCCTACATAACCCCCTAGGACAAGAGGGTGCCGCAAAGAAAGCAAAAGAATCCCTGGTCCACTCTCAATGGCCTAAGGGAGAAAATCTTCCTTTCTGACCCCAAAGAGATAATTGACTATAATGAAAATTGTTAGTCCAGGTTTGTCCTCCTGGTTTGGGGTAGGTAGTACGAGACTTTAGGGTAGAGATGAAAGAAATTCCTTGTGACCCCATCCCAGGTTCAGTCTTGTAAGCTGGGAAAAGCTGGCCACTCAGCCCTTCCTCTTTCCCCGTTTCTGTTGTTGGTTGACCAATGGGTGCCAGAGACTACTGAAGAGGAGAAGTCACCTGTAACTCCCTCACTTCTGGGGCTTTCCATCTCACCTGTGGCCTCATCAAGTTTCCCCAACTGTTGAAGTGTCACATTGGACCAAGGACTTTCATTAAGGACATGGTTACACAATGACTAGTGGAACTGGGCCTTGGTTGGCTGAGGCCTCTGAGCAGTCACTACAAAACAAATAACTTTATCTCACTCCACAGATGTATCATTGGCTTTTCTCACACTGCTGCACACCTCCTCTCCTCTGTAATTCCAGATTTGATTCCTCATTATGCATTTCTCTGTTCAGCCCCATGCATTTTTTTCATGCTGCCCCTACTGTATATTAAACCCCTCCTTTTCATATGGACCACAAAAGGAGCCATTTTCGTTCTAGGTCCTAAATCTAGTCTTCTCTTGTTATCAAATTCTTTGTAATGCCCATTTGTTCCCATGATAAGTAACTGCATAATTAAATTGCCTTGATCTTATCCTTATCCTTTTCCTATGTTCATTGTTCCCATTTGGCAAATTTAAATGAGAAGAGTATTCACATCAAGGAATGTATTTTACTGTGTCATGCCTAGCTCAACTTTATTTGCAGTAATTTAGTATCTACAGGATCATTTCATGAATAAGGATTACCTTTCTATTCACACAGTCCATAAATTTCAACTGCTGATAATATACGTGAATTTTATATCTGTGCATTCTAGCATAGAGGACAAATAACAGACATTATTGGCCTTTAATGCAGATGAAGATATAGGCAGAGCTGGACAGAAGGTGTTAATTGGACCAGCATGTTTGCTATAAAACAGACTGACTTCCTCCTCTAATTGCATTTCAGGAAAGATGGGACATTTTTTCCATGTGTTCAGTGGCATAAAATTTTTGTTTGCCTTCCTACATCTGACCAAGAAATCTTCTCTCCTTGAGAAAATTAGATGAAAAATAGCATCCCCTCTTGCACTCCCATTACAGCATCTTTCAGGTAAATGGAGAGTGCGGAAGTAAGGTTTCAGTAGCTGAACATCAACATGAAATCATTCTATTAATTTGATTATTTTGCTATTCAGATTTTGTGTGTCCCCAAGTGAAAATATAGGGATAATTAAGTTTCCAAAGACATAGGGTACAACCCTCATCTCCTAATAATTTAGGTGAAGATTGTGTCTTATTCCAGAGGAGCTTGCATAGTACACAGTGAAATAATGATTATTGAAATTGAAAATATGCTCCTCTGTCAGAACATATTCTTATAAGGACAATACCTTTTAAACAAAAGAATGATTAATGAGAAAATGTACTTAATATACATATTTACTAGTTCCAGTTCCAGTACCATTAATGAGAAAATGTACTTAATATACATATTTACTAGTTCAAGTACCATGCTACAAGATTATTTTATTGATGGAAATATGCAAGAAAATCCAAGCATAACTGAATACCATCTTGTTAAGATCAATGTCATACAAAAATATTGAGCACTGTGTCACAAGTCTAGGGGCTTGTCTACACTGCCACGTTCCTTTGAAGGAAGGATGATAATTAGGGAGTTGGGAGTTTATTAATATTCATGTTGGGAGTTTACCAATGAAGTGCTGCTGTGGATAGGCACCACTTCATTAAGCAACTTTGAAGTTTTAATCTATGAAGTACTGGCACATGTCTAGCCACGGCTCACCCGCTGCTACTTCGAAGTGCCAGGGCAACTTCGAAGTCCCCTTACTCCTCAAAATAACCTTAGGTAAAGCTTTGAGCATGAGCTTTCGTGAGCACAGACTCACTTCATCAGATGCTGGTCTTGGAAATCTGCAGGGCCAGGTATAAATAAGCCAGAGCAAGGGTGGGGATAATGAGGTTAGCTCAGTCAGCAAGGGTGAGGCTTACTACCAGCAGTTGATCTGGAGGTGTGAACACCAAGGGAGGGGAAGCTGCTTTTGTATTTAGCCAGCCATTCACAAAAGCAGCTTCCCCTCCCTTGGTGATCACACCTCCAGATCAACTGCTGGTAGTAAGCCTCACCCTTGCTGACTGAGCTAACCTCGTTATCCCCACCCTTGCTCTGGCTTATTTATACCTGGCCCTGCAGACTTCCAAGACCAGCATCTGATGAAGTGAGTCTGTGCTCACGGAAGCTCATGCTCAAAACTTTTCTGTTAGTCTATAAGGTGCCACAGGACCCTTCATTGCTGTTACAGATCCAGAGTAACACGGCTACCCCTCCGATACTTAGGTAAAGCTGGAGCCCTGCTTGAATAAAGAGGACACATTCAGAAAACATTAAGGCTACGTCTACACTAGAATGTTACTTTGAAGTAGTGCTCTACTGTGGATGCACCCTAAAGGTTTTAAAAGCCTACATAAAGCTAGAGTGATATCCCACATTTGGTTTAGAGGCTCTACATTTGAAGAAACATGTTTCAGAATTCTCAAAGGCTAGAACAAAAGTGGTAAGAAGCATTTGGTGATCAGTAAGTCATTTCAACCAGCAACTTGGTAGGGGAATTATAAGTGTAATCTTTTAACAAAGTACTTGCTGCCAGGGTAACAAGACATCTGGGTGTAAAAAAGGTTTCAATTAAAGCAACAAAGCAGTAAGTAACATAAGGGAATAATAGAGAGACATGTGGTGAGAGATCTTTTAAGAGTAGCTTTATTTATAGGTCAGTTCAAGTTAACAATTATATAGCAAATGATACCCAACCTTTATTAAAGAGAATAGTCTAGGCTCCCAGGATTATCCAAGAGTGTAAACAGAGAAGTTCACTGGACAGATGGAAATCCTGAAGCATTTCAAAAGCTGAACAGCTCTATAGTGGTTTGGTGATATAGCTGATAACGTTAGTAGGCAATGTACTAAGGTGTAGAATAACCTGAGTTTAATGAAATCTAAGTGCTCTGAGTTCTCTACAAAACAACAGATTTCAAAGATGCAGTGAAATATTTGTAGAATTGTGCAAAGCCATTAACACCTCTAAGTCATAAAAGGATGTACCAGTATTTTATATGATTTAGAACACACAAAACTTCCAAAGGATTTGAAATATAGATCAATTTACTCTGTATTTACAGGGTGAGATTTTGGCATTAGTGATATCTTGTAAGGCATCATCAAGCATCCAGCACTTTCACTTAACAAATGTTAGTGAGACTGATCCTTTTTTTGTTTTGCTTCATTTCATGAATCTACACAATTAAGAAAGAAATTATTACTTAACCTTTAAAATATTTAATTAGGTAAATTATTTTTGGATGTGGATTACCATATCCATTGATCCAAACCCTCACACTGATCCACACTCACTCCAAAATTTGAGGTAGGTTTCTCCAAAATATTCACAACTTTGTTAAACCTTTCTCTTAACAACTAATCTCAAAGCCAGTCAGAGAAAGTTTCACTTGATTTTATATTTCACAGATGTCCAGATGGGTGGAACACTATTCACGTCTTTATTCCCATGAGCGTACAATACAACCTGAACTCGACAACCTCATCCCAACTCTTACAGAAATGTCTGAGCTAGATGCAGAGCCTAAGGAGGAGGAACTTTCTCAAGCTCTTGCTGCTCTCTCCAAAGGAAAAGCACCAGGAAATGATAGAATTCCAGATGAAGTCCTAAAGACAAACAAAGCTGTGTTCTTCCCTTTCTTCAATGATTTATTCTTAGAATGTTGGAGAGTAGGTGATGTCCCACATGACATGAAAGATGCAAACATCATCATTCTCTATGAAAATAAAGGCAACAAGGGTGACAGCAACAACTACAGAGGCATCTTCTTACAGAACATCACAGGCAAAGCATTTTCCCGTGTCATTCCAAAAACATGTGCAAAAACTCTTAGATCAAGTCTATTCAGAAACACAATGTGGCTTCAGGGCTGAAAGGTCAAAAATGCACATGATTTTCTCACTTCGACATCTACAGGAAAAATGCAGAGAACAAGGAAAGCCATTATTCATAGCATTTGTGGACTTAACAAAGGCGTTTGACATGGTTAGTAGATCAGGACTTTCCAGAGTATTTACCAAGATTGGCTGCCCACTGGCCCTACTCAAGGTCATAATATCCTTTCGTGAAAACATGAAAGCAATATTCTGGATCTACACTGGAACTGTTTGCAATGAACAGCGGAGTCAAACAAGGGTGTGTTCTTTCCCTACCCCCTTCGGCATATTCTTCTCAGTTCTACTAAATTGCGCATTTCAAAACTCACGCAGAGATGTATTTCTCCACACAAGATTATATGGCTTCCTATAACCTGGCAAGATTCAAGGCCAAAACTAAGATAAAGAAAGTCCTCATTAGGGACCTCTGCTTCACAGATGATGCAGCTCTCGTCGCTCTTAATGAAGACACACTACAGTCACTGATGGATTCTCTATCCAAAGCCTGCAAGTTGTTTTTCCTTGACATAAGGATGAAGAAAACTGTTGCATTCACTCAAGGTATACCTCAGTAACTCAATGTCATTCTGGATAACAGCCCATTAGATGTGGTTCAACAATTCTGTTACCTTGGATCTACTGTCACCACAAACCTATCCATAGATGAAGAAATGAACGTCAGAATCAGGAAGGCAGCTACAATTTTTGGCAGACTTATGAAACAAGCTTGGAACAATCCTAAGCTGACAGTGAAAATAAAGATGCTAATCTACCAGGTATGTGTAATGAGTATCCTGCTCTATGGTTGTGAGGCACGGCCCACCTACTCAAACCAGGAGAAAAAATTGAACAGCTTGCATCTTCGCTGCCTCCATAGAATTATGAATATCAACTGGCAAGATAAAGTTTCAAATGCAGATGTCCTGTTGAGATCCAGCATACCCAGCCTCACAGTGATCCTCAAGAGCAGAAGTGTGAGAAGAATGGGTGACAAATATGTTCCCAAAGAAATCCTCTTCGGTGAACTGTCCTGTGGGTTGAGAACAAAAGGAAGATAAAAGCTAAGATTCAAGGCTACTTGCCATGAAAAAGTTCAACATTGATCCAAAATCCTGGGAATCTACATCATCAGATCAAAATACCTGGCAACAATTGCTGTGCCAGGGCACATCATCCTTCGATAGTATATGTGCAAGCCATGCAAAAGAACTTCATCTCAGAAGGAAAAACTCTGACTCCAGAATTCAGAAATAGACTGACATGAGGTTATTGCAATAGACCATGCAAATCCAATATTGGACAGGTAAGCCATGAGAGAATTTGCAGACTCAAACACTGCCCGTAGATCCTCACCACTGCTGCTAACCACCATCTTTCTAGGTGAAAAGGGGCCATAGAAAAAAGTTTCACATAGCTTTAAAGGAACCTTAACCAATTCCATTTCTTACCCAGACATAACACACTATTTTAAGTAATAACAGCATTACCCCATTTCCACACTTTATTCTGTATAGGAATTATTTATTTTACATCTCTTTCCATATGGACATTTCCTGTTTTAAATCTGCACTATACTAAGAGTATGTTTATACCAGTAGATTATGTTGAGTTTGTTAAGATAAATTCTTAGCACCTGATTTTGTAAAGTTCAGGATCCATGTTCCACTGGAACATGAAGTAGATGTAATGCATCCCCATTAGAGTGGGCAGCTTTGACTTTGGCAGCTGTGAAATAGAGGTATCTGTCCCACAAGGACACTGAGAATCTGGGATTGTCACTTATCCTCTATGAAATTATCTTTGTTTGGTTTTTTCCACCCAATGATAGTTTTGGACATGATAACATGTGCCGACAACGAATTCCACAGTTGACAATTGTGAATCATGTAAAGCACTCCTTTCTTTAAAAAAAATTGTTTGCTTATTAACTTTATTGTGTGACCCTCTGGATTCTTGTGTGATGTGAATGGGGTTGCTAACAGATCCTTAGTCACTTTCTCCCATATCCCCATAGTCATCTCTTTTCTGAGCTGAACAGCCCCAGGCTTTTTAATTGCTCTTCATATGGAAGATCTTCCATACTCCTATATATTTTGTTGTCATTTTCTGTATCTTTTCCAAATTTAACATATGTTTTCTGAGATGGAGAAACCAGAACTCCTTGTAGAATTCAAGGTGTGAGAATACTATGGATTTTTATGGTGTCATTATTCTATTTTCTCTCTTATTTTGTATCTTTTCCTAGTGGTTCCGAACATTCTCTGTGTGTCATGACTGCCATGGTACGTTGAACAGATACTTTCATAGACTTATCCATATGATTCCAACACTTTTCTTCTTAACTGGTAACCGCTAATGTAGACTACATTATTTTATATGTACACTTTGGATTATATTTTCCAAAATTAATTACATTTATCAACACTGAAATACACCCATCATTCTGTTGCCCCGTCATTCATTTCTGTGACACCCTGCTGTAACTCTTCACAGTCAGCTTTGTAATTAACTGTCTTGAACAATTCAGTTTCACCTGCCAACTTTGCCACCTCACTGTTTACTCCCATTTCCAAATTACTTATGAGCATAATGAATAAGACTAGTCACAGCACAGATCTTTCTGCCACTTCCATTTATATCTCTCCATTGAGAAAACTGACCATAAAGAATACAAAGTATATGCAGAATATAAAATATGTCTTCATTCTGCCTCACCAAATCTCAAACAACTTGTACTGCTTTTTCTAACTGTACTGAATCAACAAGATACAGACAAAAGTTTTTTGGACAACTCATAAAAGTTTCCATATCTCAGACCCTGGTTCTTATGGGGCACTTCACTCTCTATCATGTCTGCTGGGAGAACGATATCAGCATGCACAGAAAATACAGGAAGTTTTTTGGAAATTCTGGGAACAACTTCTTTGCTCAAGTGCTGGAGGACTCAATTAAGGGTCATTCTCCTTATGACAGACTCCCGCAGACTTTATGGAAAATGGATTATGAATATAAATATGAACAACTTATAGATGCTTTAGACAAAATGCCTACTGTAACCTATCATTTTTAATGGCATAATTAGGTGGATCTATAAAGTCCATTATTGTGCATGTATCATTTTGGTAGCTGAAATTATGAATTTTGTCTCCCTATTTGTATTTCAAGTATTTGTTTCTGTGAAGACCTCAACAGAAGGTGTGGGTGCCCTATTGTAAGAAATATGGCTCGTAAGGGATTAGCAGTACTTAACCGACAAAGGGCTTTTAGTGGATAAAGAATTTTGCTGTCTGTAATCAGACCAGCAAGAAGGCAGTGGCCAATTGCCTAAAAAAGAACAGGGACAAGTGAGTTACTCAAGTGACAATCTCCACCATATAATAGATTTTTACATAAAAAAAGAGAACAATTAAATTCCCCTAACAGGAGAAAGGTATAAAGGGGAACATATGGACTCCTCCAACATGATCTTCAAGCTGCTTTGGAAATTTCATGACACATCCTAAGGAGACGTTGACTCCTTCAGGGAACTGATGGACAGGATCTAATGGGAGGCCAGCAGGATGGAGGAAAATGCAGGAGAGCTGGCTGCATTTTAAAGAAGCCTCACTGATGGCACAGCAACAAACTGTCCCAGTGAACCAAACAAATAGCACATATGGTAGCCTGCATGCTTGGTTTAATATAGACTCTTTGGTGAACCTAGGAACAAAAAGGAAGCTTAAAAAAAGGAGAAACTTGGACAGATGACTAAAAATGAATAAAAATATTGCTCAGGCATTCAAGGGTGTAATCAAGAAGGCCAGATACAATGAAAAATTGAAGTAATTTATCCTCAAATGGTGAGCAGATGAAAGACATGGCTTGGCCAGCTAAGCTTTTTGCTGTACTTACCTTTCATGGGAAGTATGCCTCAGCCACTCATTCAAGATCTGTGTCTATATGAGAACTCTTTTTGTAAACTTTGAATGATAATAATTATCATAATGTCCTTCAGGCACTTCAGTCCTTGATCATGGCCTTGGGGCTGTTCCCCTGGAGGCAACAGCCCACCCCCAGGGGCAACACCCCCGCAGTCACAGACATATGGCAGTCATGGGTTATCATGAGTGCATTGGGGTTCCCTGTCCATCTGGGACAGTCCTTAGGTGTGGTCCAGCCCCACATACCTCTTGCTGCACATGCAGATCATGGCACTGTCCGCAGGGGCAGGTGCTGGCTGTCACCAGAGGGTGTCATGGTGTGCCGGGAGCCACCAGGCATGTGCATGGCCCACTGGTGGCTGTGTTGCCCCCACCCTTCTCTTCAGGGTGTATGCCTTACTGGGGATTTACCAGAGGTCCCTCAATGAAATCTGGCAATGACCAGCTCCCAGTCATCTGGCTGGATGGCCAGGAGTGCACATCCATCACGAGGTACCCCTCATCACTTAACCACTGTATGGCAGGGTCTGGCTCCTGGACACCTGCTCCTGGCTCCTCATATGCCTCCAGCTGTGGCTCATCCCCAGCTGTGTCCAGGACGATGGGTGGTGGAGAGCTGTCCCAGGGTCCCATGATGGACTGGAGCTGCCGGTAGCAGAGGCAGGTGGAGGGACCTGTCCCTGAGGATTCAGCCTGATCCCTGGCCTGGGCTCATCCCTGATGGAGCTCCTTGACCTTACTTTAGACTTGGCTCGGAGTTCATTTGGGATATCCCCACATGCCGAGTCCATGGTCCAGGCAGGTTAAGGCCATGATATTGCAGCACTTTACCCCCATCTTCCTTAACATGTCCTTCTCCTTCCACAGTCCAGGGAGGTCTCTTAATTCTGGTTCTGTTCAGGAAGGAGCCCTTTTTTCTTCTGTCAGATGCAGGCTCCTGGGAGCACTGTGAGGGTTCTGGGTGTGTGTGTGTGTGTATATATATATATATATATATATATATATATGGTTTTGGGGTGAGTGGGAGGGTGTGCTGCACTGAGCTTGTGGCTGTGGTGCTAGCACACTCTCAGCTTCCTGACATGGGGTTTCTGGGTCCATACATCTTCAAAGATTGGCCAGAAGCAGAGATCATAGAGCCGCACTGCTGCAAGCCAGGGTATCTCTGTGCTCTGGTTGGCTGGTGCCATGGCAGACTCCTCTTTTGAAAGAGAGGTCTGTGAAGTGTCTACACATGCCTCCTTTTGAAAAAGAATTTCAAAGGGGGATGCTCTTCCTAATATGATATGGGGGTTGGGATTTCAAAATCTGTACCACGTTCTTTCTATTTTCTTTTGAAAGAATGCATTGTACTTGTAGACACTCCTCACATTCTTTTGAAAGGTGGCTGGGAATCTCAAATTTATTTGCATGTGTAGACATGACTAAGGACTAGTTATGTCTTTCCATGGTTCCTGGAGTGACCATGCTGGTGAATAAACCCTCTCGATACTGTCTAGAACCATATTCTAATCTGTTCTTCTAATATAACAGTGCCCAGAAGAGTGAAAAAAAAAATCTCTAATTTTTTGAAACAAAAGAAACTATTTTATGGGCCAAACAGGGCTTGTTCATGAACAATCAAAAGACTAAGAATTATTTGGAGAAATTAGTTAATAGTTTTAAACAACTAGTACATATAAAAAATGTTCATGGCAATTCTGAACAGAAAAAAGTGAAATTAATTGGAAGAAAAATGAATTATTTTCACAGCTCTAATATACTATTTTTACCCATATATTCCTAACAAGCAATTACTTAGGTGAGCAGTAGCAGAGAGGTAAGTCTGTACTTCAACAAAACAAAACAGCAGAAATATAGCACTTTAAAGACTAACATAATGATTTATTCAATGATGAGCTTTTGTGGGACAGACCCACTTCATCAGATCAATTTAATTTCCAATACAGACTGACATTTATAAGTACAGAGGGCAAAAAAAATGCAATAAAAACTAACAAATCAAATACATAGAAGGCGGATGAGGGATGGAGGGATGTTAATTGTCCTGCCTGAAATAATTGTGAGCATCAAAGAAAGGGAAGTAGTCCTTATAATGCATGAGGAGGTAATTGATGTCTCCATTCACACCACATGTTAATGTGTCAAATTTAAATATGAATTCCAAATCACAATTTTCTCGATTTAATCTGTTTTTCAATTCTTTATGCTCCAGGACACATATTCTCGGGTCTTTAACAGAATGGCCCACTCCATTGTTCACTGACCAGCTTAAGTGTATTGAGTTTCTTGATGTCTGCTCTGTGTCTATTTATTCTTTGTCAAAGGTTTTGCAACAGTCTGTCCACTGTACATCGTGTCAGGGAATTGTTGGCACATAATGACATATCTACTGTTGCTGTAAGTGCATGAGAATGTGCCTATGATCTTGTAACTAACATGGTTAGGTCCAGTGATGGTATCGCCAGAATAAATATGTGGACAAAGTTGGCAGCAGGGTTTGTTGCAAGGAAAAGTTCCAGGATTAGTTTTACTGTGGTTTAGCCTGTGATTGCTGGTGAGAATCTTTCTTGGGTTAGGAGGTTGTCTATAGGAAAGGACAGGCCTGTCACCTAGGGCCTTCTGGAGTGTAACGGGAGTGCCTTTGTTTTGTATGATGTGTGTGCATTGAGCCATTGCTGATATACTTCTCATAACAGACCATATTTCTCTGGAGGATGAAACAGTTCCTACGTATGCACATAGGATCATTTAGGATGAAAAGAAATATGTTACATATATCTATATAATGTTAAAGAAAATAGAAAAACAATACTCCTCCTTGTCTTTTGATTTTTCATCCTCCATATATTTCAGGGTTGGAAGCAGAAGAAAGTTGAAAGACAATTCCTCAGCTTATATCTTATATTCCAACTTTGTACTTAACATAGTTATATTTTCATTTCACCTGCTGACCTGGTGCTTGCTGGCAGCAGTTCTGATCAAACATCAGTCTTTCTCCATGTGAGAATGCTATCCTATGATACTACCTGTAGGTAGCCAATAATTGAACCATCCACATTTTTAGCAGAAGAAACCAAAGCACCTTTGGCAAAGATGTTCTTTTGTTATCCTATATCCACTTAAAAATCTGTCTTTAGAGTGCCTTTCAGCATTGTTGGGGATGCAGTCACTGATCAAAGAATGTATCTGCTGTGTGAGAATGTAGAGTGACTTACTTTCAGTAAAATAGATCATAACACTTCTCAGTTGTCTTTTGAGAGAAAGGTTCAAGAGCCAGAATGAGAGACTGTGGAGTAGAAAGATACTTTGATTTACTTGGTTATTATTTTCCTAGCATTGCTGACAAAGGAGCTATTATGCACTGACTGTAATATCTTTATGGCTACTATTAAAAATGATTTAAGTGGTTATTCCATGCTTGGCAGTTGCTGAAGCTTTTTGTTAGAAATTAGAAAGCCCCTGTATGTTTTGCTCCAATTCCAGCTGTCAACTGAACTAAAAGTTTCACTTTCATATTGTGAAAAGTGGGTTCTTCTGCAAATTTTCTGAACTTTAATGGCCTAAGCTCAAATAAAAATCTGAACATTCAAACTCTAATGCAGTTTAATCTCCATAGTATTGTATTGGAATAATATTAAACATAAAACAGTGATACCTTAGCGATGCAGGAGCTAAATTAGAAATCAACACTAATGATAAGTCTCTCTTTCTCTCTCTCCCCAGCAAAATAACTGACCACATATTTGCCAATTGGTTAATAGCATAGTAAAAGCAGTCTGACTGGTAAATGGCTTATGTTAGCTAATAATTAAATAGCACAATGTTTTAGTATGTGATACAAATAGCCACAAGAGATGCATTAAAGAATCACTTGTAGCTCCTAAGTCTCAGTATCAATTTCACTGAATTACAAGAATACTAATGTTGTAAGAAACTGGGAAATGCCAGAATTAAGGTTGTCTGCATTAGGATACAGTCTTTAATGGCATGATTACATCCTATTTTTGTCCATACGACTAGTGCATCATCCCGAGGACAACACGGGCAGTGTTTCAGGACTGTGAACTAAATAAGGGAGTTGTCTACAATACCTCTTTCTCATTAGTTGAAAAACATAGATGTGTATTAAAGGAAGTAAGAGACTACAGAAAGAGAAGAAAATGATCTCATGATCAAGGCACTTGACCACTATCCTGGAGAACTGGATTCAAATACTCTTGCTGCTACAGAGTTTCTGTGTGTGATGGTAGGCAAGGCACTTATACCCAAATATTCACAATTGATCACTTATCAGATGTTTACCATTTCCTGTGTGCCCAGTTTAAGTCTTCTTATTTTGTGTCTCCTATCTTGTTGTGTGGACCCAGTTAAGGATCCTCTCTTGGATGTGTATGTGCTGAATTCCCTTCTGGCTGGTGGGAAGTACTTGACCCTCTCTCTACCCTGGGATTGGTTTGGCTCCTCCCAGGCCCCAAACTCCTAACCTTGTCCCCCCTCTTTTCTCCTTCACTGTGCCTCAGGTCCCACCACCATTCCAGTCCTTCCCCTGAAAGCCTCTGCCAAGTCTCACTTCTTTCCAACCCCTTCTCCTTCTCCCTACCAGTGCTTCCATCACACTGCTGAACACCTATTCTATGGGTTGCAGAAGGTGCTGTGTTGGTGGGGGGGTGTGGAGGGAGAGAGAAGTTGATCACCAGGGCTGTCAGTGGGAGAAAGGTACTCAGCAACAGTGGGGTGCTTGCCTGCCATTGGCCGTGTCTACACTAGCCCAAAACTTCAAAATTGCCATGCAAATGACCATTTCAAAGTTTACTAATGAAGCACTGAAATACATATTCAGCGCTTCATTAGCATGTGGGCGGCCGCAGCACTTTGAAATTGATGCGGCTCGCCGCTGCGTGGCTTGTCCAGACGGGGCTTCTTTTTGAAAGGACCCCAGCTACTTCGAAGTCCCCTTACTCCTATGAGCAGATAGGAATAAGGGGACTTCGAACTAGCCGGGGTCCTTTTGAAAAGGAGCCCTGTCTGGACGAGCCACACGGTGGCGAGCCACGTCAATTTTGAAGTACCGTGGCCGCCCGCACGCTAATGAGGTGCTGAATATGTATTTCTGCGTTTCATTAGTAAACTTCGAAATGGCCATTTGCAAGGCCGTTTCGAAGTTTTTGGCTAGTGTAGACATAGCCAATAAGAAGGGGCTCAGGACCCTGAGACCGGCCATCTGCAGGGTCACTGAAGAGAGACTAATGCTCCATGTCAGCCTGACAGAGAGGAAAGATGGCTAATGATGGAGAGAAGAGGACAAGGAGGTCTTATCTTCCATGTAGGCTGAATTTGACTGAGTGAGACAGTGGGGTCAAGCTAAGGAGTGAGCATGTGCCTAAGCTGAGCTGGGGACCGGAGCCATGACAGCCAGAAAAGGCTACTGAATTGGACCCGAGAGCAGATCCTGTGCTGGGAGCAGAGCTGTAGCAACCAGAGCTAGAGGGGCCAGAGAAACAGCTCAGGGAGATGAAGGCAGAGCAGCAGCCATGCTGAAGACAGTGGAGTTGGAATAGGGGCTGGAACAGTTGGGAGCCAGATGTGGTGAGGAAATGAGAGTAGTGAGGGGTGGACTCTGGGCAGAGGGCCAAATGGAAGGAGACATCTCCAGCCAAGAGCTCTTGCAGGCCAGTCTTAGAGGAGCTCATAAACCTGACAGGGGTCTGACATGGGAAGAGAGGTCCCATCATCCAGAGCTTGAAGGTATGTGGCCACCAAGGGAGCAAGTTTCCAAACGACAGAATCACTGCAGCACAGCCAGGGCCTGTGAAGCAGGCTTGGAACACGTGAAGAACAGACTGTAAACTGCCCTTACATTCTAGAAAGGCGGTTTGCAATGTCCCCATATCACAGAGCAATGTTATATGTGTTCCTTTAGCCTTTCACATTTTTCTCCTTTTTAAAAACTGTTTAAGAAATGATATTCACTTTGAACTGTATGTAATGGTCAGTGGGTCAGGGAAATATCCAATACAGAGTGAACACCCTGGAGTGGGGACACCCTAGCCCCTGTCCCAGGTAATCACAACAGTTTAGGGGGTTAAGCCTCCCAGCAATCCTGGGGCTGGTCTTGCCAGGATTATGAGGACTCTTCCACACAGGAGAGTGGAAGGGTAGCCCTCAAGCTCAGGGAGGCCTCTGGGTAAAGGAAGTGGAAATGGAAATTCAGATCGTTTTGCTAACCAGTTTCACTGGGGTGGCGTAGAAGCTAGGAAATTTCTGCACAATAACAGGACTGTTCCCCTGTTTACATGTGCTTGGAGGTGATCTACATCATAAGCTGTGAACTGGGGCTTAATAGTAAGGATCACAAATGCTCCAAGTATAACCAGTAAGTGGAATTATACAGATATGAAATCAAGTCCCATGGGAGTACTGCTGATTCCGAGCTTCATAAGATGATGTTACAGGGATATAGAGGCCTCTAGGGGGCTCTGGACACCCTGTGTGGGCAGGTGTCCTGGAGCATAGTGATGGTCCTTTCTCACCTATGAAGTAAAACTTTTCTGATATACAGGTGGAACTATTGGCATGGTCTGTCTTGTGGTTGAGCAGTCATAACCGTGTTGTGTCCTGGTAACTATCTGTAGGGATCAACACTCAAAGGACATTTGCATTTTGTTCTGAGCAATCACACCCCACTTTTTAGTGAAGCTGAGCAGTATGGGTTATTTTTCACATGAAAGAATATGAACTGGTGAAAAGCTCTGGACCTCGACATTTGCAAGGTTTCTAATGCTATTCCCAAAATATTGAATTTTAGGTGGTGCAAAGCAGTATTCTCAGTCAAACTCAGTCACTCCCTGCATGCATCACACTGACTCTACTGTCCCAGGTCCTTGGAGTGAAAAGAACTAGAAATCCTCTTTTTTATTGCCTCCCTCAACACATACAGCAAATTATATGTGGATGCTGCGTTAATTTAGCTTGATTTTACATCCAGGATAATTCCCTTGATTTTAATGGATTTACTCCAGATTTATCTCAGTACACAATGAAAGCAGACTGAAACCCTTCAGATTTCGGAATCAGCACATGCAGGCTGGCATTCTGCTGGGACTGCAGCTCCAACAGTATTAAGCCCTTTCCGTAGGTTCAAATTGTCTCTTTCAGGCTGACCTGTAGTGCTTACACATACATGCTTTGACAAGTGGCCAACAACATAATAAAGGGATTGTTATTTTTCACATATTGCCTTAAGTCCATAGACAAAAATGCCAATAAATTGAATGCTGGCATTTTTATCAGCTTGTCTTTAAACTAGGAAAAATTGCTACAATGACATTTAAGTCAAACAGACAGGAAGAACAGAGATCAGCAGCAGCTCTCTGCAGCAAGCTGTAACAGGATCAAAGGATCATGCAGAATTTAGCCAAGTGTATGCACAGTTGCACAGAAATCACAGCTTCAACAGACTTAGGCTCACCTATCTTTCTGTGCTAGTTTCCTGTTATCAATGGGATCATTACTGAATCTAACTCGAAGTCTGTGTCTACGCTAGCCCAAAACTTCGAAATCGCCATGCAAATGGCCATTTCGAAGTTTACTAATGAAGCACTGAAATACATATTCAGCACTTCATTAGCATGTGGGCGGCCGCGGCACTTAGAAATTGACGAGGCTCGCCGCCGCGCGGCTCATCCTGACGGGGCTCCTTTTTGAAAGGACCCTGCCTACTTCGAAGTCCCCTTATTCCCCTCTGGCCATTTCGAAGTTTTGGGCTGGTGTAGACACAGCCAAAGAATCATAAGGAAAGGGTGGAGTGGGAAAACTTCATTGTTTGTTTTCAATGCATAAGCATTTTTAAGATTTTTTCCTTCCCAAATTCAGTTAGAAATTACATTTTTTGTGTAAACAAACATACAAAATCACTTTGGATCAACTGACAACTTCCAAACATTTTGTTTAGGTTTTGACTTCCTTTAAATCACATTTTTAGGATGAGGTAATTTAAAGCATTAACAAAAAGTCATTGTAAACCCCAAATGCATACCATTCAGAGCATATAGTCCATACATTCATGTTCTTTTAAAGTTATTCTGTCTTCATTTTATTCAAGATAACTGGGAGCTCCTCAGAGCCCATAACAAACTCATCCACATTAACCTTTCAGTCAAAAACTCTTTTGAAAAGCTGAGTGAACTACAAGAAACAAATCCTTTTCTATTTGTGAATTTTATGCAAACAGGTTATGAACAGTAGATTTTTGTTTTGTTATTTTTATTACTTTTAGCCATTTCCACAAACACATATAGCCTGTGGTTTATTGTGCAATGAGAATCCTCTATTCTTACCATGTAAGTTATAACTTGAAAAAGCACTGAGATGGGGGCATGGGGAAATCCCAAAATAGCTACTTTGTGTCTTTGAATCAAGCCCATCATTCAAGCCCATCATTTTGAAATAATTTTCAAAACAACAGGCACTATTTTGACATCCGTGTAGTCCTTGTTTCTAGAAGACAAAAAACCGCCTCTAAATAATGCTTATTTCAACATTTGGTGCTGTTTAGACTGGCCTATTTTGAACTACACTCAAAATTTCAAAATTTTAGCTTATTTCAAATGTGGGCTGACATGTAGATGTATCCTAATGGTCCTAAATCACATCAGCTTCAGTGAGAAAAGGCATTTTTGTAAATGGCTCTTAGATACTTTTGAGAAGTTTACCCATAGAATGTTTTAATTCTGTACTGAATATTTCACACAGGTTTATATAGGGCACTATTTTGCAAGTGGTTCAGCATTACTAATGCATTTTACTAATGTACACAGGAAATGACACAGCAAGGAGTTTATATATATATATATCACCTATGAAACTCTCCTGTTTCAGAATGCAATAAAAGATGAGGAAAAAAAACTATGCAAGCCCACCATGAAGTTGAATCTTTACAGTAACAAGCAATTCAAGTCTACTCACAGACATATTTTTTCAAGTTATCAGTACTAACAGCAAGCAAGTGCATTCAAACCAATACAATAGGCTAAACAAAAATATTGAAAATCATTGCCAACATCCGAAAGTGGTTATTACTTATAGAAAGCCATAAAAGTGCTGGAAGAGTTCCCTCAAGTATTGCAATGAATGGAAAGATTTGTCAAAAAGACTAATTCAGTGGAAAATGTAAATGTACAGAAGGAGAGGAAAATTACAGCACCTCCTCTTAATTCTGCCACTTCATCGTGATGAGAAGGTTTTCCTAATCAAGGGTACAGAGTGGAACTGCTACTCCTGATAAGTTCTGAGATGTGAGACAGAGACGTCACATTTTCTAATTAGGAAAAAAAAAAAACAGACCAACCCATCTGAGTGAGAGATTCCCTCAAGGACAAGTTATCTGTTGAAATGAAGATTAAACAAAATGCAGTATCTCTCCCTTCAGCCAGGATCAACTGCACACAGCAGCATAGAATAGGTGGAGAGCAGTTATGTAAGAACTTCTTCTTTTTTATTTCTCATTCAGAGTTAGTTGTACAGTGGATATTAAAGAGCTTTGGCTGCAAGATATTTTAAATTAAAAAAAAGGGTTCATAATCCAAGTGACAGCAGACCCCTCAGGGGAAGTATCTGAGGCCATCTGGGCTCTTAATGCGGAATGGACCCTGGCTTCATTTTAGCCCATATATGTGGGGAAAGAGTCAAATAACCATGTGAGGGCAAGTATCAGAGAGGTAGCCATGTTAGTCTGTATCTCTGAGAACAACAAGAAGTCCTGTGGCACCATATAGACTAACAGATATTTTGGAGCATAAGCTTTTGTGGGCAAAGGCCCACTTCATCAGATGCATGAGTGTAGGGGGAGGTGGTTTCAGAGGGGCATTTAAAGAGCGGGGTCCCACAAAAAGGGAGGGCCAGAGCTGACAAGGTCTATTGAGCCAGGGTGGGAAAGGCCCTTTATCAGTAGTATGTATTAAGAGAGGAAAAAACAGGTCAGATAAGACAGAGGGGATATGGCCCATTGTCAGTCTAATTTGGAGATGTTAATACCTGGGTTTGTTGCAGGGATTGGTTCCAGGCTTAGAGTTACTGTTTTGTGATCTATATTGGCTGGTGAGGATTTCTTTAAGGCTGGCAGGCTGTCTGTAGGCGAGGACAGGCCTGCCTTCCAAGATCTGTGAGAGTGAAAGATCATTGCTCAGGATGGGGTGCAGATCCTGCTGACAACTCTGCTCACATATCCACACCAGTGGTATCATCACAGGACCTAACATCAACCATACCATCGGGGCTCCTTTACCTGAACATCTACTAATATAATGTATGCCAAAAAGCAGTCAAGTAGCACTTTAAAGACTAGCAAAACAGTTTATTAGGTGAGCTTTCGTGGGACAGACCCACTTCTTCAGACCATAGCCAGACCAGAACAGACTCAATATTTAAGACACAGAGAACCAAAAACAGTAAGCAAGGAGGACAAATCAGAAAAAGATAATCAAAGTGAGCAAATCAGAGAGTGGAGGCGTGGGGGGGAAGATCAAGAATTAGACTCAGTTAAATATGCAGATGAGCCCCTATAGTGACTCAGCAAGTTCCCATCATGATTTAAACCACGTGTTAATGTTCCGAATTTGAATATAAATGTCAGTTCGTCCACTTCCCTTTCTACAAAGGAGTGATAATTTCTCTTCAGTAACACACATACCTTGAGGTCATTGACAGAATGGCCCATTCCATTAAAATGTTGACTAACTGGTTTGTGGATCTGGAGTGTTTTGATGTCTGTTTTGTGCCCGTTGACCCTTTGTCTAAGGGAGTTAGAAGTCTGTCCAATATACAAAGCATCTGGGCATTGTTGGCACATGATGGCATATATGATGTTAGTAGAGGAGCATGAGAAAGTGCCCGTGATTCTGTGAGTAACCTGGTTAGGTGCAGTGATGGTATTTCTGTATGTGGTCTGAAGAAGTGGGTCTGTCCCACACAAGCTCACCTAATAAACTATTTTGCTAGTCTTTAAAGTGCTATTGACTGCTTTTTGTTTTGATAGTGTATAGACTAGCACGGCTTACTCTCCGTTACTATTCAAGGTATGCCATCACATGCCAGCAATGCCCCACTGCAATTTACTTTGGCCAAACTGGACAGTCTCTACATAAAAGAATAAATAGACATAAATCAGACATCAGGAATGGTAAAGTGCCTATGGGAGAGCACTTCAATCTCCCTGGACACTGAGAAGCAGATTTAAGGGTGGCAGTCCTGAAACAAAGAAATTTCAAAAATCAAATGGAGAAGGAAATCTCTGAGCTGCAATTTATTTGCAAATGTGACTCCATTGCCCAAGGATTAAACAGAGACTGGGAGTGGCTCACACCTTACAAAAGGAGTTTCTCTGCCCCAGGTGTTAACATCTCCACATTAGACTGACAATGGGCCATATCCCCCCTGTCTTATCTGACCTGTTTTTAACTCTCTTCATATATACTACTGATAAAGGGCCTTTCCCACCCTGACTGAATAGACCTTGTCAGCTCTGGCCCTCCCTTTTTGTGGGACCCCACTCTTTAAATATCCCTCTGAAACCACACCCCCACTCATGCATCTGATGAAGTGGGTCTTTGCCCACGAAAGCTTATGATCCAAAATATCTGTTAGTCTATAAGGTGTCACAGGACTTTTTGTTGTTCATATAAGGGCAAAGCTTCCCAAACCATCTCAGAGCCACAAAGTAGTGCAGTTGTAGATTCAGATACTAAGAAGGGAAATATTGGGTATTTCCATTGCAAAATAGTTTTGCTAATTTATACAAGACGAGAAATTGGTGCAAGTGTAAATGGGTGCTTTGTCTCTACATTTGCAGCAGTCCCTACACAGAGGTGCAGATGACTCTTCCCATCCAAGTGTGGACTGTTGCAGTTTTTTGGGGCACACAGTTGGATAGATACCCAGGCAAGCTTCTAGTAAAGGACCTCACCATTTAACACTAGCCCTCTGAGTACTGAAAGTTGTTAATCTGTGACTGGCTGTTGACAAAAAAGGGAATCCTTGCACTTAGTAGCTTGAGTGAAGGAGACTATGTAAGATAAATTCTGTGTAGGAGACTGAAAAACATAGGTAAGATAAATGTTCTGTGGGAGACTGGTCCTGCTGTGATGTAAGGTAAGGTGCTGGAAATATTCTGGCTGTATGGAGCCTCTATCACTTGCTGATAGCTCTGTATTAGTGATTAGCCAGGATTTTTACAGGCCCTTTAGATTTTCTTCTTTGCTTGTGATTAAAGAGTTCGATCCAATGAACACACTAATTGACTAGCATTGACTTCAATTGATCCAGTCCTCAGTCCTCTCCAGAAGAAAAACACCAGGTAACAGGTAGGCTGCATTTTCTTTCCAATTCCACCTCTGGAAAGCAAACTTTTCTTACCAAGCTGTGCTATGCATAAATTGGCCTCTGAGCAGCTGCAACTGAAAGGAAATATCAATTTTGAAAATGCAGATGTCTTCACAAGTGGTGACTGTATTAAGTGAGGCCCAGCACTCACAGAGGAGAATTTTCTCTATAATTATGCCATTATACCATGGGACCTTTCAGTGATACAGTGGAGACAGGAGAGTGTTAACAGAGACCTTTTCTTTTCTGAACTGCCAGACCATTTGCATTGTCCTTGCTGCTGTACCTGAGCTGATTATTTTTGATGTCCTCCTTTCATCTCAGTGGAATGAGTTCAGAATTAGTGTTGTTTCTAATGCTTTTTTACTGGACAATTTTTATATTACAGTTATTAGTGCTGTCTCTTTGTGAAAATAAAATATTTCATACTATTTTAATAAACTATATTAGTGGTTATGGGTCCATTAAAATATTTCCTTCTTTAATTACATGCAGTATTGCAGTTTCCTCTTTACATAGAAGACAATATAAAAGAGTATTTACTTGATGAAATAACTGAAGATTCATGAAGTTTAAATGCAATGTAATTGCTTAGAACAATGCAAATCAGTCTTCTATAATCAGTTTCTGAAATGAAAAGGATATGTCATATTATGGCACTTAAAAATCCCAATCAAACAACATGGTGCAAGCTCAGAATCTAATATCTATTACCTTTGTGCTGAAATCAGTGGAGGTGCTTTGCATTTAGGGGGGTATAATGGAAATCAAAATCTGTTTCATTATGTTTTCAAGTTCGTAATTGAATTTTTTAAACAATAAGCACATTACCTGATGTTGCAACGAGGTAGGAGCGGTAATATATTTGAATACCAATCTATGAACTACAGCAGAAGATAATTTGCCTTTCCTTTGTTCCTCCACCAGTTTCTTCCTGGTCCCCTGTAAAATGACCAATTGTAGTTTCAGAAGTATTATGTGATCTCTGCATGCTCTTGTTCTCTGTGAAGATTCAGGTCTGAGAATTAAGTAGAGCTATTCATAGCAGGTTATTTTCTCATGAGTTGACTCTTTTGTCCGTACATCATTGCTCTGAATTCCCTTTCTATTACTGGAGAAATAAGGTGGTTGAGGTGCTATCTTTCATTCTCCTTTCGACAGAGACAAGATTACACAGAGCTCTTCTACAGGCATGGGAAACACACTCATATGCTGCTAAATACAAGATGGAAGAGATTTCTATTCCTATTCTGACATTTTGTGTCTTTCTGTTAATGTGCTGGGTTGAGACTCAGGAGAAGTGGTTCATTCCCAGGCTTTAACAGGCTATGACCACACAGCAAAGTTATTTCAAGATAACATCTGTTATGAAATAAATTCATACCAGGCACATTATTTTGAATTCTGTGAACCTCATTGCAAGAGTAATAATGTCTATTGCAAAATAGTTATTTCAAAATAGATGCTGTTAAGACAACAAATAGCACTGTTTCAAAATTAACCATAATGGCATCTAATGGCACTGTTTTGAAATAGGCAGTATGGCTGTGTCTACACTACAGCATGCTTTCAAAAGGCAATCTTTAGGAAGGCATCTTTCAAAAGATCAGGTTTCAAAACATCACGCAAAAGCGGCTCCACCTTCTGATCCGTCCTCTCAAAAGAGTGAGGTGCTCTTTTGAAAGAGAGCATCCACACAGCCACAGGAGCCCTTTAGAAAGAACAAGCCAGGAAATGCTGCAGAGGGGGTCATATGGTAGACAAGCACTTCAGTTCAGGCCCTACAGACAGCCACTACCTTACAGGACCTCTCCCAAACACCGCTGCCCTGTACATGCTGAGGGGTGCTCTGCAAGACACAGCACCTCAGCCCCTGTGCTTGGAGTTAAGTCAGGATCCTGCAGACTGCCATGGATCCCCTCCAGCTCCCTGAAGTGGATGCCACTGATGACCAGGTCAGAGTGCTGGCCATGAGCATCATCACAGTCCTCTACCTCCTCCAGAAACTGACCCTGCCCTGCCTTGGTTCTGAAGGCCCTCATCATGGGGCACCATCTGCATCCCATTCCCTGTGCTATCTGACGCTTGTGGTGCATCCAGCCAGTGCTGAGTGGTGGGACTAGGTGATGATGCTTGAGTGGGATGAAGAGCAATGGCTCCAGAACCTCCAAATGCAAAAGGAGACATTCCTGGAACTATGGCCCCCACCCTTCAGCACCAGACACATGGATGAAGCCTGCGCTCCCTCTGGAGAAAAGAATAGTGATCACCATGTGGAAGCTGGGCATCCCAGACAGCCCTGCTCAGTTGGCCACCAGTTCGGAGTGGGAAAGGACACCATCAGGGCTGTCCTTCTGGAGGTAAGTGACACCCACCATAAGGGGGGGTGCTTCTGGGCAAGGGGGACCACAGGGAACAGAGGGACCCTGGAGGGGACAAGACACATGCCAGGTGAGGGACCTGAAGGGCATGCAGGAAGGGCATGGGCGGCTGGGGCCAGGGATATGGGGCTCTGGGGCACCATGACAAGCACTCATAAGCCGTGTGTACACATGCCCCAAACTTCGAAATGGCCACGCAAATGGCCATTTCAAAGTTTACTAATGAAGCGCTGAAATGCATATTCAGCGTTTCATTAGCATGCGGGTGGTCGCGGCACTTCGAAATCGACACGCCTCACCACCGCGTGTCTCGTCCCGACGGGGCTCCTTTTCGAAAGGACCCCGCCTACTTTGAAGTCCCCTTATTCCCATCAGCTTGTGGGAATAAGGGGACTTCGAAGTAGGCAGGGTCCTTTCGAAAAGGAGCCCCGTCGGGACGAGACACGCGGTGGTGAGGCATGTCAATTTCGAAGTGCGGCAGCTGCCCAAATGCTAATGAAGCGCTGAATATGCATTTCAGCACTTCATTAGTAAACTTTGAAATGGCTATTTGCGTGGCCATTTCGAAGTTTGGCGCTTGTGTAGACGTACCCATAGTGTGCATGCCCTTCACTCCATGCAGGTCATCCAAGCGATCAATGCCATCCTCCTGTGGACACCGCAATGGAGGGATTTGCTGGCCTGGGCTTCCCTAACTGCTTCAGGACCCTGGTTGGGACCCATATCCCCATCCAGTCCCCAGACCACAGTGCGGGGTGATGTAGCAATAGAAAGGGGTACCACTCCATGGTCCTCCAGGCCCTCCTGGATGCCCAGGGTTCGTAGATTTCTGAGTGGGATGGTCTGGGTGAGCATGGATTTTCTGCAACTCCTGGCTCAGCCACAGAGTGTTGGAGGGGACCTATGCCCCTCTGCGGACCCTCCCCTTGGAGATATCACCATGCCCTCCCACATTGTGGCCTATGCAGCCTACCCTCTGCACCTGTGGCTCATGCAGCCCTACATGAGACAAATCGACCCCACTCAGGAGCGGTTCAACGAGTGCCTGAACTGGACTTGGTCATGATGGAGCAGGCCTTCAACCACTTCAAAGGACACTTTCTGTGTCTCTTCACAAAGCTGGAGGTCATCTTGAGGAATGTGGCCCTGGTGGTGGGTGCATGCTGTGCTCTCCATAATGTGGAGAGAAGGCAAGAACGATTTGTGCAGGGGTGGGGCTATGAGGCTGTGGCCACATATGAGCAGCTGGCTCATGGCCCATGCTGTAAGACATACTGGGACAGGGTGCGGGTCAGGGAGGCCTTTGCTGGGGTGCCCCAATGACCCTCCACCAAGATCCCTCTACACATGCCCCACCACTGCTCACAAATGTATGCCCCTCACCACTACCTCCCACACCTCTCCCCCTTCCCCACCTGTCACACAGGACATGGGGGTGTTTGTAAATCAAGATATTAACTCTCAAAATGAACTATCTTTGAACAACAACACAAACGAGGACTATATACAGAGGTGAATGGGAGGAACTATGTACAGTGCAATGGGAGGGGTGGTGGCATCTGAACCTGGAGATGGGAGGGGACGGGGGGCCTTAGTCCTCTGCAGGGATGGGTGGCCATGACCCACAATGTCAGAAGGAGCCCCTACCATCCCAGGTCCAGGATCTCTGGTGCCGCTGGAGCTGGACAGGGACCATGGGGATGTGGGGCTGTGGTGAGGGGCTGCTCAGTGGTGGGGGTGGGGGTACACAGCCCAGCCCAGCCCAGCATAGCCAGCCCTGGCTGTGAGCATCTGTACCAGTTCCAGCAGTGCAGCTGCAGGAACATCAGGCAGGAGCAGGGCAGTGAGGATGTGGGTGGTGGCAGTGTGGTTTGCAGTGGGGCAGTGGGTGGTGGGGGCAGACACTGGATGACAACCTGGGTGAGGGACTAGAGGGCACTGTTGACCTCACCCCAGCCTCCCGCCACCATTCCATGTCTGCCTCCTCCATCTCCAGCCACTGCTGGAACATGGCAGTCTGCTCCAGATGGCCATGGTCTATGAGGCGGACTTCTCCTCCTTCTCCCTGTGGCATTGGTGGCATGGCCTCCAAGCACAGGGCTCACATGGCCCTCAGACAGCAGTGCGGTGGAGACAAAAGTGGAGAGAGGGCAACCCATCAGCCCCATGATCTGGTCCCGGGGGATGTGCCCACACCCCCTGATGCCAGCATCCTCTGATGGCCTGTGAGCCCTGAGGATCCTGAGCACTCATGGGTCACTGCACAGGTGGGCCGGGTGCTGGGTGAGGTCCATCCTCTCCCAGTCCCTGATCCCAGCCTTGTGTTTTGTGATGCTGTCCATGGCAGGGGGTGCTGAGTGCTGTGTGCAGGCTAATCTGTCTCCTGGGGGTTGTGGACAGGCAGGATGTGCAGGATGGGGCCAGTAGACATGTGGCCAGCCCACTGATGGCTGTGCCAGGGCAGGCCCAACCCCAGCCCAGGGTTTCCAATTCACTGGTTACCTATCTGAGGGTCCCTCAAGGACTTTGGAGGTGGCCCAGGTGGAGGGGTCCTGGCTTGATGAGCCAGAGGGGATTGCAATGACCAGGGTTGCCTCCTTATCTGAGGATGTCTCCGGCTCCTGGTCCCAGGTCCTGGCAATGGATCCTGACTGGTCATCAGGCACCAGCTGGGGATCTGCATAAGATACTGCCATGTCCAGCTTGGCCTCTGGCTCAGCTGTGTCCTTTGGCCCCATAGCTGATTGAGGGCTTCATAGTGGGGGTAGCCAGTGGGTGCTGCCCCCAGCAGCTGGCAGCATCCCTGACCCAGGTATATGTCTGCTGCAGCTCTTTTACCTTCAACCTCACCTGATCAGACATGCAGCTGGTGGGGGGTGACCCTGAGTCCTCGGTCCTACTGACAGCCAGACAAAGGCCATTGTATTCCAGCAGTCACCACTGGTGTGGCGGAGTACCTCCTCATCCCTCCACAGTCCTAGGAGGTCTTTAATCTCCCTCTCTCTCCATGAGGGTCCCTCTTCTTCGGCTCCTGGCTGCCCTCCAGGGATCCCTCTGGTGAGTCAGAGGGGGTTCCTGGGGTGAGGTGGGGGATGGGGGTCCTGAGAGCTGGCCATGGGGTCAGTGGCGTGCCTTACGTGACTCTGGCCTTGCTGAGCAAGCATGCTGCTGGAGGCTCATGGGTTTCCTGCAGCCAGCACACTCTCAGCTTCCTACCATGGATTTTCTGGGTCCCTGTGTCTTTAAACATGGTTGGATGCACCAACCATAGAGCCCTGCTAGTGCTGGCAGTGTCCTCTCTGCACACCAGCTGGCTGGCACCTTGGTGGACTGCTCTTTTGAAAGAAGATTTTGAAAGAAGGGGATTGTCCTGAAACAGGAATGGAAAAGCGATTTCGAAAGGAATACCACATTTTTTCAAAATTATTTTCAAAACAATGCGTTTTGTGTGTAAACACTCCACAGGATCTTTGGAAAGGGGCTCTCCTTTCAAAAACTATTTGAAAGAACTTGCTAATGTAGATGTGGGCTATGCATCTGGACATGCTATTTTGAAATAGGTGGGTGCTATTTTGAAATGCATTCTTGGCTCCATCTACACTAGTAAGTTCTTTCAACAAAGCCCATGGAGTGTTTACGCACAAAAAAGCATTCTTCCAGAAGTAAATAGAAAGAATATGGTGCTCCTTTTTAAATCACTCGTCCTTTCCTGTTTCAAGAAAAGCTCCCCCTTTTGAAAGCTTCTTTCAAAAGAAAATGGGTGTAGATGCTCTACAGTGCCCTTCTTTCAGAAGAACAGTCATCAGTTTTGATCCCTGGCCCATTCTTTCAAAAGAGCGGGGGTTGTGTGGATGCTTGCTTTCGAAAGAAGTTCTTTCTGAAGAAATCTTCCAGGAGAGCTTCTTTTGGAAGATCTCTGTAGTGTAGATGCAGCCCCCTGGCTTTGGCCTTTCGGAGGGGGCATGCTAATGAACCACTTTGGCAGATGCTAATAAGGTGATTCCATGAATATGCATTACCTCATTAGCATAGTTGCGGCCACGCGTCCTTTGAAAGTGCTGGTGTCAAAACGCACGCTGCCAGTGTAGCTGGGGGCCTTTTGAAATGACCCCCCTGATTTCAAAAGCTCCTTCTTCCCAAAACTAAATGGGATGAAGGGGCTTTCGAAATTAGGGGGTCATTTCAAAAGGCCCCCAGATACACGGGCGGCGTCTATTTTAAAACCGGCACTTTATAAGTGCATGGCTGCCATTATGCTAATGAGGCACTGCATATTCATGGGAGCACCTCATTTGCATCTGCTGATGTGGCGCATTAGCATACCCTTCAAAAGAAGGGGGTAGTGTGGCCACAGCCCTTGTGTGTAGCAATGTTATTTCAAAATAAACTATTTCAGAACAGTTATTCCAGAATGGCCTATTTCAAAGTAAGGCTGCTCCTCAGGTGTAGCTGCACAGACCTCCTTGAAGGACCTTAGACAATTCATTCAATCTCTATTTAACTTTCCCACGTCTAAAATGGAGATCATGCCACTTCTTTTCTCGAGCTTTGTCTTGTCTTCAGCCCATGGACACGTTGTTTCTCTGAGTTAGCTGCTGGAGGGCCATGAAACTATTTTTTATTGGAGCTTCCACCGACACAGCCAATTGCAGCACCCAGTGGCCATGATTCAGCCTTCCAGGTCAATGGGAATTGCTGGAAGAGGATCAGGCTGGGCCTCTGTTTCCTGAAGCTCCTAGTGTCTGCAGTTCACCCTTCGCAGCCAACGACAGCTTCAATAGTTAGATGATAAGGTACTGAGGACAATGTTGGGATTGCGAACTAGCCCTTAAAGAGCACTGGAGATTTTTGTTTCTAGTTTCAGATGAGGGGGCTCTGCAGTGAAGCGTGCTATTGCACTCATTCAGAAAAGTGCCAGCTTAGGAAAAGGCCCTTGCTGTTCTGAAGAGTAGCTTTCTGTGTCTCTGCTTGTGGGTTCCTATGTGTTATTGTTGTGAATACTAAGAAATAAAACAGCGCTAACACTGAAGCCATCCAGCAAGTGTAGTCATGTGTTTATCTCATTTCTGTGTGAATGTGCCAGGAGCATATTAGTAAGTTCTTAAGGGCAAGGACTGTCTCTAACTATGTGCATGTACGGTAGCTGCCACAATGATCCTGGATTTGAACTGAGACCATGGGTCTATTAATGACTGTTAATACAAATAGCAATTTACAGTAATGAGGTGTGCCTATTGGAGCACACAGTATTCTGTGCATACTTTCTGCAATACAGCTACGCAGGTATTATCAACTTCCTGGTCTGCAGGTTTTTGCCACCACCCATACAAGCACTTTTTTATTTTTTTGTGCACTCTAACATACTTAAGTCGTTTTTAATACAACTAATGATGTGTGTAAAAGCAAACACTTTGCTGTATGTGGGTTAAACCTAAAACTGCTTATTTTAGCAGGATGCGAATACTTCCCATATGTCAGATGCCCCAGGTCTTTCACAGACAAGTTCAACTATGGAGTTTATTATTCCATTCTAAATGCAGTTTCAACTTACTTATTAAAGGATCATACAACTACGCTACAATGTGTTATTTAATCCTGAAGACAAGTGCTTACATAAATTCAAGGATGTGACACCAATCAGCAGAAGCAAAGAAATTCTTTCGTAGTGCTGAAGGCTGTACTGTGCCATTAAGGAAGTCCTTGCATCGTGGGTAGTACGGAGCTGCCCCAGGCAATTTAGGGAAGTATTGTGCCCTAGGCACATACAATCCTCCTTTGAGTTCCTAATTATGAAAGGGAGCATGCTCTTTGATACACCTGCTTGCAGGTCTGGCTGATTGCCTGGGCAAGCCTCCTTTACATCTCCTCTGGAGCAATGTATAGGCTTAAGGACGCATGGGTGGAATACTTCCTATCCATTTGTGCAGGGGTGCATAAGGGGCAGGAGAGTGCTTTTCAGATTCCCAAATACTGCCTACCCACACAAAACAGGGCAATTTTTTTTCTTGTGAATCTATTCTCTATTTATGATTCTTAAGAACTGCAGCTTTGCTCCACCCCCAACTTCCTCAACAAAGCAAAGATCATTGATAGAGTCCCGGGGGAAAAAAAAATAAATTTTTTACCTACTAGCCTTTTGGCACAAAATTCTAACCTTTGACCAGATCATAGAATCCTAGAATTCTGGGGCTGGAAGAGACCTCAGCAGGTCATCAAGTCACAACCCCCTCACTCGCATCAATAACTCCTCACCAATGCAAATAAAACTTTTATAACATAGCTCTTTTTTGTTTATCCTTCTACTGCTTATACAGATAACTATGTTGTCATCTTAAGTAAGGATCTGCAGATAGTGACTTTTAATTTACATCTGCTAAGTAGAGGAGTGGTTTAAAAAGAAAGGAAAAGTGAAGTTCTTAGTATACATACATTCAAATATCAAGCAACATAGTTCAAAAAGTACTTTTTACATGTGTTTATGACCCATACAAAATAAAAAGAGCAAAGGTACCATCATGATGAGATTTCAAAAGCAGTAAGTATAGTTTCCTACAGGAAAGTGAGGGAACTCCAGGCTTAACTTGGACTATATGAGCACACTTATTTTTTTCCGGCTAGCAGCGCACAAATATTGCATGAAATAGATGGCTTAGCATCATGTTATTTGTAAGTCAGTATCTGAAGAACCTTATGTACCTTATGTGTGATTGACAGATCAAAGTGGCAAATGTATTCCCCTTCTCTCCATCAACACATCTATTGTGAAATTTAGGTCAACTATAACAAAAAGTTTCTGCTTTGTTGAGTGAGGGGAGATACTCTTTTATCATGTGTTCTCATGAAGCAAATCTTTCATTCCAGGAATGTCTCCTTCCCATAGGATTTTTCATCCAGGACTCTTCTCCCCACATGCTGAAATTTAAGCATAAATCTTATTACATACACCACACTAAACAAGATACAAACCAATACATAACTCCATTGAGCTTTGATCTACAAAGTGCACTTTCACGGAGGACATTACACCTCCTGCAGTCTCACTGGAAAGGAGCCAGATCTATTGCTTCTTGCATTGTTTGTAAGACTACACCAAGGAGCCTGGAAAATATTATGCCTACTCTATTCCACATCCATCAAAAATGACTAAATTAGACACAACTAGAATGCATATACTCTTTCTTTTATAAAAAGAACATATTGTGACCATAATGTATTAGATTCAGCTGCTCCCAGCAGTTTCTTATATTGACTCAGATGACATATTTTCTGAACTGTTTCTAATACTGCATAGTGCAGAAGACAGCCCTGGAATTCAGTGTATGGCTTGGTGGGAAAATAGATATCTCTGCCTTCTCCATACCAATCGTTTGTAAATCTTGGCATGCAATTCTAGGTGTTCAAACTTGTGAGCCATAGAGATCTTAAGGGTATGATGCAAACGATAAGATAATTAAATCCATGAGTGAAATGTACAGCTCTTAATTAGCAGGTTCTCTTTTATTGCCTAACCCACAGAACATTGGCCTGGATAGATATATTTCTGCATAGCTAATACAGGTCTGAAGTGGCAATCAGTTTTTTAATTATTAGCCATACTTACGACAAACAAACCTATATTAATTATTGCTTCAAACAGGGAATACTATAACTAACTGTTTTGTTTGTTCCCCATGCTCCTGCCCCTGTCCTGAAAACTTAATTTCTTCAATTTAATTCCTGCATGCAAATCCTCCTGCAGTTTCAATATGTGCCAGGAGAATAACACATAATCCTAATCATCATTACCGTCTTACTGTCACCATCACCATCAGGCATGTTTTTAGGACTTTGTGTCTTCCAATTTATTTACCAGTTAATAACTCACTAATAATCCAACCATTTCTGCAGGGTGGGTTAGCTCTATTTTATGAAAGTGCAAGTAATGCGAGAAAAGATTCTGGAACCAGTTTTGTCAATCATCCTCTAAAAGGACTGCATCAAAGAGTTTATGAAAATGGCCAATCCTGGTACTAAGTTTCAGAGCAGTAGCTATGCTCATCTGTTTCCTCAAAAACAATCAATAATCCTGTGACACCTTGAAGACCAACAAGCTTTCATGGGCTGGAACCCACCTCACCAGATACAGAAGTGGAAATTTCAGTTTGTCAGTTACATATACATGTGCAAAGTTGGGCTTGTTAAATTACTATATGGAGGCCCAGTGCTAATGAGGTCAAATAAATCAGACTGGATGTGGCCTACGTACTGCAACATACTGATCTTTTTTTAAAAAATGTCAGGCTATTAATCCCTCATTTAATTTGGATCATTTTGTCTGTAAAATCAGAAATCTACCATTTATGCCTTCTACACTTTTCTGGAGAAACAGTAGTAATATTTGCTATCTAGGTTCTTCACCAATGGCGAATAACACCATCACCCTTTACTGCTAAGAGCGTGGTAGGGAAAAAAAATCTTTAGAAGTCTATCTTTAGGCAATCCTTCAACTTGTAAGTACCATTGTAGTGGTGTGATTGCACCACACCAGAAAGAGGAGAGGTTAAAGCATGACAAAGAGAGACTGCACAGAGCCCCCCAATTGCAGAAGGGCTTATTAAGAGAGCCAGTTGGGACGTGTCTTGTTGCAACAACTAGTCAGGGCCACCAGGGCCACATATAAGCCACACAGCTGCCTGGGAAGGGCAGCACAGTGCTCTGGCAATGATTTAAAGGGCCCAGGGCTTGGGACATCACCACTGCCACAGTAACATTGGTAGCATCAGGAGGCTATGGGCCCTTTTGTATCTCTCGGACCTGGGGCAATTGCCCACTTTGCCCATCCCTGCCCCCTGTCTGTGGGCCTGAGCACAAGGGAGAACTAGCCACTTAGAAGCACCATGGCTATAGCAGTGTTGGGCAGGATAGCAGTGCAGAAGGAGCTTCTGGCTGACTGCTGCTGGACTGAGGCCCTGGAGGAAAGGCAAATAAGGTGCTAAGGCTAGGGAAAAGTGATGCAGGGGAAAAAGAAGCCAGAAAAAATACTGAAGGGTGTAACAAGTGGGGTTCCTCAGGTGTCTGCTTTGGGACTGGTTCTATTCAATATGTTCATAAACAGTTTAGAGAAAGCCACAGTGAGTACGCTCATAAAGTTTGTGGATAGTACGAAGTTGGGAGCATGCAAGTGCTTTGGTGGCTGGGGTTACAATTCAAAATGGTCTGAATAAACAGGTGCAATGGTTTGAGAAAAATAGGCTGATGTTCAATAAGGCCAAATGTAAAGTACTCCACTTAGGAAGGAAAAATCAGTTTTAGACATATAAAATAGCAAGTGACTGTCCTGGAAAGAGTTACTGCAGAAAGAGATCTGGAGGGCAGAGTGGAACTCGATCTAAATATGTCCCACTGTTGACTCACTGTTCCAAAACAAACAAACAAACACGATTCTGGGAGGTATAAACAGTGGTGTCATAAGCAAGACAGGAGAAGTAATTCTTCCATTCTGTTCTGCACTGATGAGACCTCCATGGGAGTACTGTGTATACTGTGTGTACTGTTTGCAGTTCTGGGCACCACATTTCAGGAAGGATATGGAGAAATTGGAGAGAAGAGCAACAAGAATAATTAAAGGTCTAGAAAACATCACCTATGAGGGAGGACTGAAAGATTTTTTGTTTTTGTAGTTGAAAAAAAGAAGATGGAGAGGGGACATGATAACAGCTTTCAAGTACCTAAAAGGGTGTTACAAAGAGAGACAAATATTCTCCTTAAACTTTGATGATAGGACAAAAATCAGTTGGCTTAAACTGCAGGGGACAGGAGTCAGTGTCCTTTCCATTCCAGTTCTACTATTATATGATTCTCTGAAGCTGCAGAGGAATTGAAGAATGTCAGTGAGTGACTTTTAGATACAGGGTCAATGGACCGAACTCAGAGTAGCAGCTGGTCCCTTGCCCCTGTCCCTCTTGCTTCCACTTGCCCTGAGGGAAGTAGCCAACATAAACTGCAGCATGCCCCAAAGCAAGTGACTAGACTTTACATGGCAGCTGGCTACAGACAAGTGAAAGGGACTTAGGCAAGTGGTGGGACATAGGGTTCTTGTTCCCCCAGAATGGCAAAATGACTGAGTAGGGCTGTGACCTCAAGAAGATGCCCTGGTCTGGGGAGTTACATGGGTCTCTGAGTATGGAGACAGGCCAAGTGATGGTGGGAAGATGCACGAGAAGAGGGCACATTGTAGGATAGCTAGGGTGACCATCTGTCTCGTATTACACTGGGTGGTCTCGTATTTGGGACACAAAAAAGACATTCCTACATATTTTCAAAAAAGGACTAATTGTCCCGTATTTGGGCCATCCCCTCACTGACCTTTTCCGCCAGCAGCTGCACAGGTACAGCTGCTGGTGGGAGCCACTTCCCCAAGCCTCAGGGAAGCAGGGGGAGTGTGGGCAGCTGCCGCATCCCTGCTGCTTCCCCAGGGCTCTTGTGAAGGGCTGGTGTCTGTGGCTTCCCCAGGGCTCAGGGAGTATTGGGGGCTGCCACTTCCCTGGGTCTCCCAGGGAGCACTGGCATTTGTGGGTTCTCAGGGGCTCCTGGGGAAGGCCAAAAGCTTCCATTTCTTTCCTGGCTCCCTGGGGCTTGGTGGAACCAAGAAGAGCCACCCTCCCCCCATATCACCCTGTCCCGAGATTGGTGTCACTAAGGATAGCTCAGTATCAGAATGACTAGCAGAATGACACCACAGAGTCCCACAGCTCTCAAATAACCCTCATTTCATAACAATTTGATTCATTCTATCTCCCACCGTACAATGTAGTGGCCTCACCCAATTTTCTGTTGAAAATATGTATTCTGTAATAAAGATTATAAGAAAAGGTATTTACAGTAAAGGAATTAACCCCATGATATTTCAAATTTCCAGCCAGAATAACTATTTTTGGGCTTTCTTCTTCCCTTCCCCAGGCTATGTCCCTGTAGTGGGGTGGAGTGGCTACCCCACTACCTAGAAGGGGAGGAAGCCTGCTGGCAGCCATTTTGCCTGGAACCTGGCATCTCCCAGTCACCTGACCAGAAGGCAAGAGGCTGGCCAGGGCTATGAGCTAGAAAAGCCTGGGCTGAGGACTCAGTTGGGACTGAGCCTCCAGATGAGGCAGACGATGTCTTTGTGCTCCCTGCCTGTCATCCTGAGGACTCCACCGGGGGCCAGCCTCCAGGCAAGCCAGAGGACACCTCTGGGCTCCCAGCCTAGGAAGTAGAGGACCGACTGAATGAGGCCAAGGCCTGAGGTGGGCTGCCTGGGCCCTTGCCAGTCCTGACATCCTTGGGAACCCAGAGGAACCTGCTGTCTGAAGACAACCAGCTGGACCCTGAGGACCAACTAGAGCATCCACCTCAGCCTGCACCCCAAGCCAGCCTGAGGCAGCCTGGATTGGGCCACCAGGACCCCAGCCAAACCTGGAACCTTGTGAGGACTGAGAAGATGGCAGGACACAGGGTATGTGCTGGGGGAGAGACTGGGAGTGGACCAAGCTGTAGAGAGGACCATTAAAGGACCTTGGGTAAGTGTGTTGCAGTCTGGATTCCCTGCTGACCCATGCAGCAGACTGCGTTGCTGTGACCGGGGCCCCTAGGCCAGGACAAGGTGGAGTGGGTGGGCCCACTTCCCCCCATCACCCACTTGCCAGACGGCAGTCTTCTGCCCCCACCCCCCACTAGCTGTGGCAGAGTGTTTGTTGTGTGCTGCCATGCCCTGAACTAAGGCCAGAGGCCATCTGAACTGTTTGTATGCTGCCCCACCCTGAGCTAGGGCTCGGGCCACTGTGAGACTGTTGTATTTGTTGCCCCACTCTGCACTAGGGGCTGGACCTGCACTGCTTTGCACCAGGGCATGGGTGTTTGGCTGTTTCCCACCCTGCCCTGTGTTTGGGCCTGGGCTTCTCCTGACTGTAATTTTGTTGCACCGGGGCCTGGGCTCTGTTGATTTTGTCACCCTGCCCTGAGTTAGGTCCTGGGCCTGCCCCACCTTGCCCCTCCACCCCCCCGAGCTAGGGCTGGGGACTTTCTATGACTCTGGGTTTGTTGCCCTGCCCTGAGGTAGGGCCAAGGGCCTTTTAAGACTGTGGGCCTGCTAGTGCCTGGACCCCGGGCTAGGTCCTGATGAGAGCTAATCTACCCCAGCACCTGCCTGAAATAAGGCGGGGGCTTTGCACTGTTGCCTCTCACCCACCTGAGGCAAGGTGAGAACCCTCCAAACTAGTACCTTGGGGGTTGTTTGGGATTCATAGCAGTGAGGTGGAAGGGCTGCCCACTGACCCGGAAAGGGAGGAGCCCTTCCAGGAGCCAAAACTGGCTACAGTCCCTTCATTCATACTATTTTTATGTCATGGAATCTTGAAAGCAAATCAAAACCCCTCGAGTAGTTTTTGATAAAAGAATAATCATACAATAGTTTAACATGCTTTATAAAGAGAAAGTAATTATGTTATTACTTAAAAATACTAATTAAATAATTAGTGCTAGTAAAAGAATATTTCCATTCTGTGAATAAATCATAGCAGGGTTGAATAATTCATAGGCTGTTATATCAATTAGTGAGGACCAATATATTTGATCAGCCACACAAGTTGGCTAACTGTGCAACTAACTTGAAGAAACTTTGGGAAGTTGATTATCCAATAAACAAAAAACAAAATAAACAAAAATACGTATGTCTTTGTAGGAGCTCTCTCTTTTGCAAACAGGTGTCACCACATAAGTTCCAGGCTTTTTCTCTGAGGCTTATAGTCCTCTTTATATCTTAAACCATTCAAAACAAGTTAACAAATGTCACATCTGAAACCAAAACATTTTCTAAAGCAATAGGCAAATATTCCCTCTTCAATTAAAAGAGTATTATAGGTGCAATTAGAGTAATAACAAAGACCGTATTTTAAAACTACAATTATAAGACATTCTGCTTATGGTGTAGCCTCTCCTTTCAACTTTAACATTAAGACCACCATACAGCACTTGAACCAAAATTGACAAAAGGTAAGCTAATCAATTCTGCATAAAGGGACACTTTGGAATTCACTGCCGTTATCTGACAGCTGAATGAATGATATTGGTAGTATATAGACATACAGAGAAAATATTTACTTGGATAAAATGTTTGAAAATGTTGAGTGTCTCAGCAGCTGAATTCCCACATGACCAGTCTGGTAGGTTTAAAAAAAAAATACTGTAATATAACAAGGAGAGAAGGGCTTGAGTTGAATATTTTTCATTTACCTTAAAAAAAAATCACAATTTCCTCCAAAGTTCCAGATCTTATCCTGTATTGATCAGGATATCTGGAAGGGGGAATTCAATACACATCTTTCTGGGGAAACTGGATAGGTATCAGGAAGGTTAAACTGATAGATGACACATACATGGATGGTCATATGGATTTCCAGTGTTTGTACAGTGGTTAAGTAATACAAAATACTGTCTCTGGGAGCTGACCCCACTTCCTCTGAACTAGCTAGCACTTGTAGTTAGGAAAGGAGCTGTACTTTTTCTCATAAAGCACACAATAATAATTCCAGATGGCTGCAATATAAAGGATACACCCTTTTCATAAAGTGGGACAAGATTTGCCACAGTGTGGCTGTTATGCTACAGTGAATGACTTTACTGAGAAGTGGGAGAGTAGATGGATCAGGAGAAAGTTAATGTGAAAGATTCTTGTTTCTAGGTAACCAGTTCACATCTAGTTTTTATGAGAGCTAAAAGTTAATCATCTGAGTTCTAGTTAGGGTTGTACATGAAATGAAATGCAGCTGTGATCATACAAGATTGTACAGTGCTATCATACATTAAAAAGAAAACAAAACAAAAAACCACTTGCATAATACCCTGTAATTGATTGCATGCCATTGGTATGTAAGACAGATGGCAAACAGAACTAGTTTTGACTTGTTGAAGTTGATTCTACTAAGTTCAAAATAAATGTTATGTTAGTAGGGCAACTAAGCAAAGGAAAGTAACATAATGAGGGGGATTATCTGTCATGGTAAACCAATGAATAATCTCTCTGAAGATTATTTTTTTTTCATTCTTGTCCTTAACGGCAGCATTCACTTACATAATCAACAAAATGTTTTTTTTTCCTGTAACATGGAAATAAGGAACATGGCAGATACCATACCACAAAACGCATAAAATTTGATTAATATATATTCTTGCTCTCAAAAGAGGAAAGAGTGAGACTATAAATTTCAAATAAAAATCTTTAATTTGTTCCAGTTTTATTTGTGCAGCTTTTTGTTGGTGGCTCTTGCAAAAATGGAGTAGAACTTGTAAGTTTTTGCTGTACAGTAAAGCTGAATATCATCCAAAATGGAGATACAGGTTTTACTTTCCTGACATAATGTGACCTGATTGCCAGAGGTGCTCAAGAATCACAACCTCCAATTTAGCACAGTGGAGAGGCTCAGAATCACTGAACACTGAGGAAACATACAGAGGTTCAACCTCAGAAATTAATTTCTGTTTCAGAGTATTGCCAGTTCTAGCAGCAGTCTCACAGATGAGGAATATCACCAGTGAAACAAAACAAAAGATCAGTCCAGTTGCACTTTAAAGACTAACATAATAATTTATTAGGTGGTGAGCTTTCATGGGATAGACCCGCTTCTTCAGACCATAGCCATAACATGTAATGGATGGATCTCCATTCCAAATAACTGAACGCAGTGCCTTGCATGTTAGAAAGTTAACAGAGAGATAGCCGTTTGTCTATATACTATAAAAACAAAAAAGCAGTCCAGTAGCACTTTAAAGATTAACAAAATAATTTATTAGGTGGTGAGCTGGAAGAAGTGGGTCTGTCCCACCTAATTAATTATTTTGTTAGTCTTTAAAGTGCTACTGGACTGCCTTTTTTATAGATGTAGGGAATGTGGCAGAAGGAATGCAGTGCTGCTGAAGGCTGGGAGGAATGAGTCTCCCAGAGGTCATCTGCATGAGAATGCAAAAGGTGTGCATGGCCATGTCTACACGTGCCCCAAACTTCGAAATGGCCATGCAAATGGCCATTTCGAAGTTTACTAATGAAGCACTGAAATGCATATTCAGCGCTTCATTAGCATGCGGGCGGCAGCGGCGCTTCGAAATTGACGCGCCTTGCCGCCGCACAGCGCGTCCAGACAGGGCTCCTTTTCAAAAGGACGCCACCTACTTCGAAGTCCCCTTATTCCCATGAGCTGATGGGAATAAGGGGACTTCGAAGTAGGCAGAGCCCTTTCGAAAAGGAGCCCTGTCTGGACGCGCCGCACGGCGGCAAGGCGTGTCAATTTCGAAGCGCCGCTGCTGCCCGCATGGTAATGAAACACTGAATATGCATTTCAGCACTTCATTAGTAAACTTTGAAATGGCCATTTGCATGGCCATTTCGAAGTTTGGGGCACGTGTAGACGTAGCCCATGTGTGATACCTTTTCAGGCAAAGCCTAATGGGTAGCAAGTAAGCCATGAGATTTGGTCTATTGTAAACATGTAGTTGTAAAATCACAATTTAAGCTGACACTTAAGGTGGGAGTTGTGAGATCTCACCAATGCTCTGGGTTGTTGTGGTGGACAGGGCAGTCGCCTTAGCCGTGTAAGACATTGATTACACAGGGCTCCCTGGTTTAAAGCATTGTGAGAGAGAAGGGGAGGTGTATGGGTTGAGCCAGCTTGCTGAGTGCCTTGGCCCTGCCTATGCCTTGGCCATATAGCTATAAGCCTGGCTTGACTAACCCTCCCCACCTGTTAAAAGATAGAGCTGGATACTAGGGTGTTTGTGAAACCCCACACTAGAGATACCAAGAGCTGAAATCACTGGGTTCTGCCTTAGGGCAGTCCCAAGCAGTGGGGTTAGGACCGGCGGACAACAGCAGGACCAGCGGGTGGCTGGTAGGAGCGGCGGCGGCGGTGGTAGACACCGACGGGCAGCCGGTAGGAGCGGCGGCGGCGGCAGTAGACAACGGCGACCGGCGGGCGGCCGGTAGGAGTGGCGGCGGTGGTAGACACTGGCGGGCGGCCGGTAGGAGCGGCGTCGGCGTCAGTAGACAATGGCGACCGGCGGGCGGCCGGGAGGAGTGGCGGCGGTGGTAGACACCGGCGGGTGGAAGGTAGGAGCGGCGGCGGTAGACGACGGCGACTGGCAGACGGCTGGTGACAGCAAGGGGAGGCTACAGACAAGTGGACAGCTAGTATTGCCCTGGTGATGTATCTGTGGGCTTTGAGTTTGGGACTGCACCGCAGAGGGTACACCCTGTAACTGTGTGTGTGTGCAAAAGGGCCAAGAGCCCCAGCAAGAGATTGGGTTCTACTGCATATGGGGATGGTATCTGAGTAAAAGGGGTTTTGTCTCTTCTGTGCTGAGATATACTGCATCTGTCACTGTAACCTTGGGGTAGGTTACGGTCATTAAACAAGCCATTTTTATCTCAGACTCTGTGCTTGCGAGGCGGGGGAGAACTGCCTTACAGGCACCCAGCACGGGGGTGAAATTGTCCCAGGCCACTGGGTGGGGGCTCGAGCCGGTTGATTGTATCCTTGATAGGAAAACCCCACAAGAGTTGAACCCGGCCCTTCTGGCAGGCATCTGGCATTAACAGAAGGGTTACATATACTATATAGACTAACACGGCTATCTCTCTGTTACCAGTGAAACAAGTTATTACTCCAGTACTAGAATCAAAATATAACCATAATAGGTGAAAATTATGTAGGGAAACCTCAAATCTCATTCTCTAGCTTGATGTATACAAGATTGAACTTTTGGACCAATGATCAATTAAATTAGGTATTTGTAGTAGACAATATATTCAATACTTTGTGAGTTATCCATGAATAGATCATTTTTACAAATTTGTTAATTATTTTAATTTGATTAATGTTTTGTGAACATTTAAGTCCATATATCCCTTATCGTGGTCCACTGGAAGTGTTTGCCACTAATCATGGAATCAGAGAATTGGTAAGGACATTGAGAGGTCATCAAGTACAGCCCCCTGCAATCATAGCAGGACAAAGCACCATGTAGACCATCCCTAAGAGGTAATTGTCTAAGCTGCTCTTAGAGTATGTCTACACTAGGAGATTACGTCAAATTTAATAAAGTCAACTTTTTAGCACCTGATTTGTGAAGTCAAGGTTGTATGACTCCAGCGACCCATTAAGTCAATGGAGTGCGTTCCCATTAGGGTTGGAAGCTTTGACTGTCAACAGTGGACTGTGGGTACCTATCCCACAGTTTCTGCTACTCCCTTGCATTCTGGGTTAAGCTTCCAGTATCTGCCAGGACAAAACAGTGCCACGGGTGAGTGGGTGAGGTCTGGGTATGTTTTATAAACCTCCTCTAGTGCACTTATATTCTCCATCTCCTGCTTAAAAGGAAGAACAAGCAGTGTTTTTGCACCTTCTTTTTCACTAGGTGTCCCAGTAAACACCATAGCAAGGCTACCCAGGACTCTATCCAGCTTAACACTATTGTGGCAAGTATGGTGAACATTTTAGACGTTATGCTTCAGTATGTGCAGAGCCATACAGCAGCAGCCATCACAGCAATGAAGACTCTGAGGAGGACATGAACATATATGTATGTAAAACACTGGAGAGAACCAATGAGCAGATACTGGCTACACTCAATGCTGTTTACATCGTGGAATACCAGTTCTGGTGCTGTGAAACAAGCTCAGACTTGTGCTCACAACATTGTTATACAGATATGAGATGATCAACAGTGACTACGCTCATCCCTCGTTTAATGAGTACTTTACTTATGAGTACTCACTAAAATGAGGGACACATACTTACCATTGTTCACTACGCAAGTGAACATCCCCTGTTTATATGAGCCAGCCACAGGGTCCCTGGCCTAGGGGCAGGGAGACCCACAGCCCCGCAGCTGGAGCTGATCCAGAAGTGGGGTCTCTGGTGGGAGGGTGGGGAGATCCTCAGCCCTGGCCGACCCACTCCCAACACTCCCTCCACAGCAACTCCCCATGTACCCCCCCACACCCAGCCCAGTCCCAACACTCCCCCAGCCTGCAGCTCCCTGCACAACCTCCCCACCACCCAGCCTGCTCCCAACACCCACCCTGTCCAGTCTCGAACCCCCTGGCCTGCTGCATGCACCCCCCAGGTACAACTGCTGCAGCCTGGAGGAAGAAGCCGCCAACTCCTCCACTGGAGCTGGCACCAGGTTTTAACCCTCCCTCCCACTCATGGCCCCAAACTACCCCCAGCCTTTAACCCTCCACAAACACCCTCTCTCCCAACTCCAGGTTCATTTACCTTTCCAAAGCAACGCCACATGCTGCCACTCCTTCCCTGATTTAGGAGCACTAGGAACCAATCAGAGACTTTTATATGTATTTTAATGGTAATTTAAAGTCCCTCTTACAACTTTTCACTTATGAACAGAAAGTTGGGAACCGATTATGCTCATATAGTGAAGGATGAGTGTACAAAACTTTAAATCCATAAGGCCACTTTCATGGAACTTTATGAATTGCTTTCCCTCACCCTGAAGTGTAGCAATACCAGAATGACATCTGCTCTGACAGTTTAGAAGTAAATGGAAATAGCTCTGTGGAACTTTGCAACACCAAACAGCTATTGGTCACTGGGCGTTCCCTTCAGAGTGGATAAATCTACAGATGAGGCTGCTGTGGTCCACCTAGTCAAAACAATCAATGGCCTTCTGCTAAGAAGCTCGGTGACTCTGGGAAATGTGCAGGACATACTGGATGGCTTTGCTGGGAAGGGGTTCCCTAACTGCAGTGGGGCAATAGATGGAATGCACATCCCTATCTTGGTGGTAGACCACCTTGCCATGGAGTACATAACTGGAAGAGGTGCTTCTCAATGGTGTTGCAGGCTTTGGTGGATCACAAGGGCTGTTTCACCAAGATCAATGTGGGATGGTCAGAAAAGGTGAATGACACGCACATCTTTTGGAACTCTTGTTTTTGTTTTTGTTTTTTTTTTTCAGAAACCTGCAGGATGGAACTTTCTTCACAAACCAGAAAATCGTCCTTGGAGATGTGGAGATGCCAACAGTGATCTCGGGAGACCCAGCCTGGGCTTCAGTAAGGAAACTGTAGTTGAACTGCTAAGCAAGTGCAATATGGTAGTAGAATGCTTTTGGTTGTTCAAAGACCAGGTTTAGAAGCTTACTGACTCAGTTACATCACAGGAAAAGCAGAATTCCTCTTGTGCTGGCAGCCTGCTGTGTTTTACATAATTTATGTGAGAGGAAGGGGGACAAATTTCATGCCAGGTTGGAGGACGAAGGCTCCCTAGTTATGAGCAGCCAGACCCCAGGGTAACAAAGAGAAAGCTTTGAAAAAGAGCTTTATGAAAAACCAGACAGCAAATGACAGTCATGTCTGTTACTATAAAGGAGGAGCCCCCGGTATGTTGTGTGCCGACCTGTAAGCCCTGTAAACCTCCCTCCCCACTTGTGCAACACAAGCAGTAAGTACACTGCTGTTGAGAGCTTATGCGTTTTTATTTAGGGAACAAAATAAAGCATACTGTAAAAGGAGTTCATGTCATGACCTTTGCAGAGGGGATAAAACAGGGCAAGAGGTGTTTTGCAATGATAGGTGTGGGTATGTCCCTGGGGGTTTGGTAGAAGGCTGCCCTTGACTTCCCCCTCCCGGTCCTGGGATGCTATGGAACATTGTGATGAGGACATGAAGTTCAGCATGGGCTGCAGTGGAGCTCTGTGCTCCTCTCCCAGGCACCTCAGGAGCTTTGTTTGCTGTACCATGTGCTTCAATCTCTTGTGGGTCTAGGCTTCATGTTCCCGACAGCTGATTTCATGACTCATCCTTCTATTCGGCAGCGCCTTTCTGCTCCATGCATTTAACTGTGCCTTGTACATGTGGGCAGATTGCATGTTCTGAAGGAACATGTCTTCCAAAGTTCATTTTTGCCTAGTCTAACAGCTAGGAGGTATGAGGGGGGAATATTAAAAGGGCTCATTGTTGCACTCACTACATCAAAAAAGAGAAGGGCCAACATTAGGGAGATATATTCATTTTAGATGAGAGAAGGTTTTAAACATACAAGGTAAGTTGATGAATAAGAGTCTGTGGAAAACAATATAATGGGGATGTGTCATGTACAATTATTTTTGTTTTTTAAGCATCCTCTTTGCAGCAGGTAAAACATAGCTCTTAAGGGAGCTACTCACTTTGCTGCCAGGACTGGTGAGGAATAAATGGGGGCATGCTTTCAAACCATGTGAGGGACTGTGGCTTCAAGAAGCAGGTCCTACAGCTGTCCAAGCCTCTGCTTTAGAAAAAGGGGTGGCACGGTGGCTATGTTGGTCATGTGACCCCTCTGGGACTATAAGTTCCAACTATATTTTCTAGGGACTATCTCTCAGCACTTGGAAGTTATCAGCTTCAAGATTCTCGCAGATGCCACTATGCTATCGAGGCACTGCATATTCATGGAAGCACCTCATTTGCATTTTCTAACTGCCATAATTTACATGCCCTTCTGAAGGGAGGAGTAGTGTGGCCACAGCCTCTGTCTTGGGAGGACACTAGATTCTGAACACTTTCATTTTTGTTATTTTTTTTAAATCACTGTACATCTTCTCTGATACTTTTATAGCACTCATATATGTCCTCCATCTGTGATCAGCTTTCCTCATTTCATGATCTCTTGAGTTGCCACAAAACTAGCCACAGTCACGTTACTTGGTAATTTCACCCCTTCAGCAAATGTGTTCTTACTTTGCTTTGCATAGCTGCTCCTCCACAGCTTTTTTTCTGGCATTTCCAGCTGTATATTGTTTGGCAAAAGTGTGTGTTTTTTTGAGAAAATGCTGCTTGAGCTTGCATTTTTGTTAGCAAATTTCTCATTGAAAATGAGACATAAAGGGATCCCAGCCAAACTCCATATCAATGGGAAGGATTGGGTCCATTCAGTTTAAATTCTGTTTCATCTTCAATTTTCCTCTTTCTTTCATAAAGGCTAGTGGGAAACGGGTAGACTTACAAGATAAAATTAAAAAAAAGAACAAGTTAAAAATCACTTAGAAAAGTTAGATGTCTGCAAGTCACCTGGACCTGCTGAAATGCATCCTACAATATTCAAGGAGCTGATAGAAGATATCTGAGCCTTTAGCTATCAGCTTTGGAAAATCATGGGAGACAGAAGAGATTCCAGAAGACTGGAAAAAGGCAAAGTGCTCATCTATAAAAAGGGAAATAAGAATAATGCAGGAAACTACAGACCAGTCAGTTTAACTTCTGTGCCAGGGAAAATAATGGAGCAAGTAATTAAAGAAATCATCTGCAAACACTTGGAAGGTGGTAAGGTGCTAGAGAACAACCAGGAAGGATTTGTAAAGAACAAATAGTGTCAAACCAATCTGATAGCTGTCTTTGATAGGATAGCGAGCCTAGTGGTTAAGGGAGAAGCAGTGGGTGTGGTATACCTAGATTTTAGTATGGCATTTGATACAGTCTCACATGATATTCTTGTCAATAAACTAGGGAAATACAACTTAGATGGGGCTACTATAAGGTGGGTTCAAAACTGTCTGGATAACTGTGCTCAGAGTAGTTATTAATGGTTCTCAATCCTGCTGGAAAGATATAACCAGTGGAGTTCCTCAGGGGTCTGTTTTGGTACTGGTTCTGTTCAATATCTTCATGAATGATTTAGATATTGGCATATAAGGTATGCTTATTAAGTTTGCAGATGATACCAAGCTAGGAGGGGCTGCAACTGATTTGGAGGATAGGGTCAAAATTCAGAATGAGCTGGACAAATTGGAGAAATGGTCTGAGGTAAACAGGATAAAGTTTAATAAAGACAAATGCAAAGTGCTCCACTTAGGAAGGAACAATCAGTTTCACACAAACAGAATGGGAAGCAACTGTCTAGGAAGGAGTATGGCAGAAAAGGATCTAGGCATTATAGTGGACCACAAGCTAATTATGAGACAGCTGTGTGATGCGGTTGCGAAAAAAACAAACATGATTCTGGAATGCATTAACAGGTGTGTTGTGATCATGACATAAGAAGTCATTCTTCCGCTCTACACTGCACTGGTTAGACCTCATTTGTAGTATTGTGTTCAGTTCTGGGCACCACATTTCAAGAAAGATCTGGAGAAATTGGAGGGGGTCCAGAAAAGAGTAACAAGAATGATCAAAGGTCTAGGGAATGTGACCTATGAAGGAAGGCTGAAAGAATTGGGCTTGTTTAACTTGGAAAAGAGAAGATTGAGGGGGGACATGACAGGCCAACAAGAAGTCTTTGGGCACCTTATAGACTAACAGATATTTTGGAGCATAAGCTTTCGTGGGCAAAGGCACTCTTCATCAGATGCAATTTACATTGCAATTTCCATTGGCCGAACTGGACAGTCTCTACGTAAAAGAATAAATGGACATGAATCAGACATCAGGAATGGTAATGTACAGAAGCCTGTGGGGGAACACTTCAATTTCCCTGGACACTCAGTAGCAGATTTAAGGGTGACAGTCCTGAAACAAAGACATTTCAAAAATCAAATGGAGAGAGAAATCTCTGAGATGCAACTTACTTGCAAATATGACTCCATTAACCATAGATTAAACAGAGACTGGGAGTGGCTCACATCTTACAAAGGCAGCTTCTCTGCCTTGGGTGTTAAGATCTCCCCATTAGACTCTGACAATGGCTCATATCCCCCAGTCTGATCTGACTTGTTTTTATCTCGTTTGATACCTACTATTGATAATGGGCCACTTCCACCTTGCGGAATAGACCTTGTCAGCCCTCCCTTTTACTGGGACCCCATTCTTTAAATACCCCTCTGAAACCACTCCCCCCGCCAAATAAGTGAGTCTTTGCCCACAAAAGCTTATGCTCCAAAATATCTGTTAGTCTATAAAATGACACAAGACTTCTTGTTCTCAAAGCTACAGACTAACATGGCTACCTCTCTGATACTTGTCACCATGGGGGACATGTTAGCAGTTTTCAGGTATCTAAAAGGGTGTCATAAGGAGGAGGGAGAAAACTTGTTCTTCTTGGCCTCTGAGGATAGAGAAAGAAGCAATGGGCTTAAACTGCAGCAAGGGATGTTTAGGTTGGACATTAAAAAAAGTTCCTAACTGTCAGGGTGGTCAAACAGTGGAATAAATTGCCAAGGGAGGTTGTAGAATCTCCATCTCTGGAGATATTAAGAACAGGTTAGATAAATGTCTGTCAGGAATGGTCTAGACAGTACTTGGTCCTGCCATGAGGGAAGGGGGCTGGACTCAGTGACCTCTTGAGGTCCCTTCCAGTCCGAGTATTCCATGAGTCTATGATTCCTTTTGGAAGCCATCCCACCCCACTTTAATTATGCCAACTTTTCTTCAGATTTAATTTCAGTTTTCCTTCTTAAAATGTCTGTTGCTCTTTACAGCAGGAATGGTGCAACCTTCCTTTTCCTTTTTAAAAATCAAGGCTTCATTAGCAATATGACCAAAACACAGATACAGTATCATATCCCACAATGCACATATTAAAGAGAGAGTTATTTAACATATTGGATATGTCTACACTAGACGGCTACTTTGAAGTAGCTGGCACAACGTCAAAATAGTACACGTTGCATCTACACGTGCCGTGAGCTATTTCGATGTTGAAATTGACGTTAGGCAGCGAGATGTCAAAATCGCTATTCCTATCTGAAGATGGGAATAGTGTCCTACTTTGACATTCAAAGTCGAAGTAGGGCGTATGTAGACAATCCGCATCCCGCTACTTCTAAATAGTGTGGTCCTCCATGGCGGCCATCAGCTGAGGGGTTGAGAGACGCTCTGTCCAGCCCCTGCAGGGCTGTATGGTTGCCGTGTGCAGCAGCCCTTAGCCCAGGGCTTCTGGCTGCTGCTGCTGCTGCTGCTGCTGCTGCTGCAGCTGGGGGTCCATGCTGTGTGCACAGGGTCTGCAACTGGTTATCGGCTCTGTGGATCTCGTGCTGTGCAGGCCGAGTGTGTCTGGGAGGGTCCCTTTAATAGAGCAGCTTGGGGCTTTGCTGTGTGGACACTCTGCATTTCTTTCCGGGGCAGCTCCTTTCGATGTTCTCCATCGCTACTTCGACATTGAACATCAATGGCACCAGCCCTGGAGTATGTGTAGATGATACGCGTCAAAGTAGCCTATTTCAATGTTCTTACTTTGAAATAGGCTACTTCAACATCATGTGCTTGTGTAGACATAGCCATTGAGTTCATATATCATTTCCTGTTTAGATATGAGTTGTTCATTGTTGGCCTTCTAGGCATTCATCATTTATCAAAAATAATCAGGACAGGTTGTTTTTTTTTTAAACTTTGCAATTATAGTATCAATGTTACAAAGAAGTCCTTAAAGAGCCCCATGCAGCTCCAAAGCCTCAGGCTGCAGCCCCTAATTTGAATGAACATCTCATGAAACTTCAATTCACTTGAATCTTCTACAGAATGTCACTATCATCAATATCTATGCACCGACCCTGACCAGCACAGAGGAAAGCAGGAAACAGTTCTACGTGGAGCTGAACTCTAACGTTAGATCATCCCCTGCATATGAAAATCTCACCCTGCTGGGAGATCTTAATGGTAGAGTTTGTAGAGAAAGCAGTGACAAGAGAGGAGTGATGAGACAACATGAAGTGAGAATGAAGAAGAGCAATGGACTTCTCTTCTTGGGAAGTAACAGAGAGTAAGCCGTGCTAGTCTATACACTATCAAAACAAAAAGCAGTCAAATAGCACTTTAAAGACTAGCAAAATAGTTTATTAGGTGAGCTTTCGTGGGACAGACCCACTTCTTCAGACCATAGCCAGAGCAGAACAGACTCTTGAGTCTGTTCTGCTCTGGCTATGGTCTGAAGAAGTGGGTCTGTCCCACGAAAGCTCACCTAATAAACTATTTTGCTTCTCTTCTTGGGTGAATGTGTAAAACACTGCTTACGCCTAACACCATCTTTATGTAAAATAATAAATATAAAATGACCTACACACACTCAAAGTTCAAAGGACATCACCTAATCAACTGTTATCCTGCCAGTAAGATGTCTGCATAGTTAGAATTAACAGAGTCCTGCTTAGTGTAAAATGCTAAAGATCAGCAAGTGCAATGTTCAGCCTACAAACAGTTCTTTTAGATCACAAGCATCCCAAAGTAACAGAACAATCTAACATATACATAGTTCAAGAACTCCAACTATAAGGTGCAGTTTCAGCAGCCAGTTGGTGATAAACTTTTTTAATACCTGTCAATCACTGGAAATCCATCAAAAAAGGAACCGGTTTAAATATGGGATTATCAACAGAACTAAATCACTGAACGGACCAAAGTAGAAGGTACACTAGGATTGGTTCATCTCCAAACTCTTAAGTGACAAGGAAAAATCACGTGTTGAGTGGCAGAAGAAATTCACTTCCATCTCAAAGAAAAATAAGCTTAAGAGCCTGCGCTGTGCAACAAGGCCCAGTGTGAACTAAGCAGAATGCAGGAAATGTGGTGGGAGAGGAAAGCTGCGGGTGTTCAGCATGATCCAGATGGAACCAATGCAGACATGTTCTCTTACTTTCTCAAAGGAGCCCCCTTGAAGTTGGCAGATAGAAAAAACCTCATTAAAGAGAGGTATGGAATCATGCAAAGGTCAGCTAACCACTTCAGTGTTGTACTCAATAGATCATCCATAGTTAAGTGCAATGCCCTTGATTACTTATTTAAGAAATCCATCAAAAAGGATCTCGATCTCCCTCCATTAACTGAGCAAATTATAAAAGCTCTCAGACATCTGAACTCTGACAAAGAATCTGAAATGCTATTTACCCAGCAGAACTGTATGAGGGCTATCAAGGGGTTTCAATGACATCCTGAGTAATTATTTGGGAGGAAGAAGAAATGCCACGAGACTTCTATATGCCACTATATTGTATTATTTATGATAGATCACAGCTCATAGCAGGCTACAGCAGCCTCATGGAGGGTAAATATGTGGGCAGTTGTGTCTGTGTGTTTGCTTCCTAGAAACTGAGGCTTATCCAGGATCAGCCAGCAGCAGCAGACTAAACTGGCACATGTGGCCAGTTAAAGTCTGTGGAACCCTTTAAAAGGATTTCCCTCAAGTAAGCAGGTGAGAAGGAAATAGGGGATTTACAAGAAAGAAGGAAGAACTGTGAAAGGAGATCTTGCAGGAAGAGGGGGCTGCTGTAATCACCCGAGAAATGTACCGGGAAATCACCTGGTAGAAGTGGGCCAGGCAGGCAGTTGCTGCACCAGGAAGGACCAAGGAGGAAACCCCCCCGAGATGCAGGTGCACAGGATCCCTGGGCCAGAACCTGGTACATGTAGGAAGGGTACATGTGGTTCCCCCCAGACCATCCCAAACCCCAGGACAGCCCTAGAGCTTAGGAGGAGAGTAGGCATTGTTCAGTCTGCATAGACTATGGATCACGCCCTTTAAAGTTTCAATTGAGGACTTCATTTAAAGCATCTATTGTGACTATGAAGACCCACATGAGAGTGACAGTCCTTGCTGCATCTTTTGCAGATGTAGTGGGTGTCTGGCAAGTCCTTAGTGTGCTTTCTGTGCGCTCGCTTCTCCTCTGCTAGCTGTCTGATCTTCATCTCACCCTTCAGAAGGTCCTTGTGTAACCCCTGCCTCCATCTGCTGTGGTCATCTGCTAGTTCTTCCCAGTTGTCCAGCTTGATGTCTACCTCTCTGAGGTCTCTCTTGCAGACATCTTTGTAGCGCAACTGGGGGCATGCGGGAGGTCTTTTGCCAGAGGCTAGCTCACCATACAGGATGTCTTTTGGAATCCTTCCATCAATCATCCTGTGGATGTGGCCAAGCCAGCGGAGTCGACGCTGCCTGAGGAGGATGTGCATGGTTGGGATTCCAGCTTGCTCGAGGCCAGTGGTGTTGGTCACTCTGTCCTTCCATGATATTCCAAGGATGCGCCTGAGGCAGCGCAAGTGGAAGACGTTCAGCCTCTTTTCCTGGCAGGCATACAGGGTCCAAGTCTCGCTGCCATAAAGGAGGGTGCTGAGGATGCAGGCTCTGTAGACTTGCATTTTGGTGTGAGTGTACAGCTTGTTATTATTCCACACTCTCTTGCTGAGTCTGGACAGAGTGGCCGCTTTTCCAATCCTCCTATTTAGCTCAGTGTCCAACGACAGGGTGTCAGTGATGGTGGACCCAAGGTAAACGAACTCATGGACGACCTCTAACGTACAGTTGTCAATGCTGATTGATGGGGATTCAGCAACATCCTGACCGAGTACGTTTGTCTTCTTTAGGCTGATGGTAAGCCCAAAGTCCTTGAACGCTTTGGAGAACTGATCCAGTAGTTTTTGAAGCTGGTCTTCTGTGTGAGACACTACAGCAGCATCGTCTGCGAACAGCATGTCTCTGATGAGGACTTCTCGCACCTTAGACTTAGCTTTCAGCCTTGCAAGGTTAAACAGTTTCCCATCAGATCTTGTGTGCAGCAAGATGCCCTCTGTTGAAGATCCAAAGGCATGCTTCAGGAGGAGTGCGAAGAAGATCCCAAACAATGTCGGAGCAAGCACGCATCCTTGTTTGACGCTGCTCCTGATTCTGAAAGCATCCGATAATGTGCCGTCATATTGGATGGTTCCTCTCATGTCTTCGTGGAATGACTGGATCATTTTGAGTAACCGTGGAGGACAGCCTACCTTGTGGAGCAGTTTGAACAGACCATTCCTGCTGACCAAGTCAAAGGCCTTGGTCAGGTCGATGAAGGCTATGTAGAGTGGCTTTCTCTGCTCCCTGCACTTCTCCTGCAGCTGCATTAGAGAGAAGACCATGTCAACGGTAGACCTCTCTGCATGGAATCTGCACTGCGATTCGGGGTACACCCTCTCAGCAATCTTCTGGAGTTTGCCAAGGATGACACGAGCGAACAGTTTACCAGTGACGCTTAGGAGGGAGATTCCACGGTAGTTGTTGCAGTCGCTTCTGTCTCCTTTGTTCTTATACAACGTTACAGTGTTAGCATCGCGCATATCCTGTGGAACCTCACCCTCTTTCCAGCACAGGCACAGTAGCTCATGTAGGGGTTCCAGGAGTGTGTCCGCGGCACATTTGATTACCTCTGGTGGTATACCATCCTGACCAGGGGCCTTTCCTGCTGCAATGCTGTCGATGGCTCTCTTCAGTTCATCCACAGTCGGTTCTTGATCCAGTTCGTCCATTACTGGTAGGAGCTCGACGGCATCGAGGGCTGCGTCAACCACAACGTTCTCGCGTGAGTACAGCTCGGAGTAGTGCTCAACCCAGCGCTCCATCTGTTTGGCTTTGTCAGCAATGACTTCACCAGATTTGGATTTCAGAGGTGCCATCTTGTTCTGGGTGGGTCCTAATGCCTTCTTCATACCCTCGTACATTCCTCTGAGATTACCAAAGTCGGCACAGGTCTGGATGCTGCTGCATAGCTGGAGCCAGTGGTTGTTGGCACAGCGCCTGGCTGTCTGCTGTACTGTTCTTCTGGCCTCTCTAAGTGCTTCCTGGGTACTCTGGCTCGGTGAGTGTTTGTACTCCAGGAGTGCAGCGCGCTTCTTTTCAATGACTGGAATTGTCTCATCGGAGTTAGCTTCGAACCAGTCATTCGTGTTTCTAGCTCTTCTTCCAAACACCGACAAGGCTGTGTTGTAAACTGTATCCCTCAGATGTTGCCATTTGGATGTCGCATCGGCACCCCCAGGCCGCTGCGCAGATTTTCCTGGAGGGTCTCTTTGAAATTTTCAGCTTTCTACAAGTTTGCCATCTTTCTGGTGTCAATGTGGGGCCTTCCAGCAAGTTTAGAGTGGTACAGCTTCTTGGGTCTCAGCTTGAGCTTGGAGCAAACTAGCGAGTGATCTGTATTACAGTCAGCACTATGATAGCTGCGTGTCAGAGGGACGTTTTGGAGGTTATTACGCCTAGTGATGACCACATCTAGTTGATGCCAGTGCTTCGAGCGTGGGTGTCTCCATGACAATCTGTGCTGTAGCTTCATTTGGAAGAATGTGTTTGTGATGCACAGATTGTGGTACGAGCACAGTTCAAGGAGACGCTGTCCATTGTCGTTCATTTTTCCCATACTGAAGTGTCCTAAGCAGGAAGGCCATGAGGCCCAATCAGCCCCAACTCTTGCATTGAAGATGTATAGTTGTTCACGAGCAGGTATTTGTGCTACAGCAGCACTAAGCACGTCATAGAACTTGTCTTTTACTTCTGGTGTGGTGTACAGGGTTGGAGCATAAGCGCTGATCAGGTGGACAGGACCGACACCAAAGGGGTCTCCTCCACTAATGATTGTGACATGGACTGTGCCAATGGTGAGAATGGCTCAATGATGCTGCAACCCAGGCTTCTGTGAGAACAGGAAGCAGAGCAGGGGCATGGTGAGACTCTGAGGCCTCACCTAAACTTCCACGAAGCGCAGGAGCCAAGGAGGACAAGCCTGGGGCTTTGTCACATACAATTCAATATCAATGGGATCAAACTGACTGTAGAAATGACAGAGGCATTGCCCTCCTCTATACAACAGGCAAAATGGTAGCTCACATTCTACTCAGCTCATTGCAAGACTGATTGCCAGCACATGTGGGGAGAACCTGCTAGAAGTACAGTGTGGTTTCAGACAGGCTCATAGTATTATGGACATGATTTTTATCATAAGGGAGGTCAAGGAAAAAAAGTTTAGAGTAGAACTGGACCTGTATGCACTTTTCATCAATTCAAGCAAAGCTTGAGCTATGTTCAACAGAGAGAGTCTGTGGATTATTCTACATAAATTGGGGTAGTCAGGAAGGTTCATACAAATAATCTGTCTGTTCCATGACCATATGATAGGGCAAGTACTCCCCAGTGGTATTTTGTCTGATGCATTTGAAATCTCATGTAAAAAAGCTATATACTTGCTGAATTGCTGTTAAAATTGTTCTTTGGCTATATCCTCAGCCAGGCAACAAGGGACTTGGATCAGGGAATATATATCTTCTGTTAATTTGATGGCTCCCTCTTTGATCGTTGAAGATTCAACATTAAGGCTAAGACATTAGAGAGGCTTTTCACTGAGGTACTTTTTACAGACTATTGCACCATGATGGCTCATAGACAAAACAGTCTTTGGATCATCATGGATATATTATCTGAAACACGACAGCTTTTTGGCCTCACCATCAGACTCTAGAAGACAGAGGTCTTGCTCCAATCACTACATCATTCCTATGCCCCAGTGCTTACCATATTAATTCAAGGCACACAGTTGAAAAATGTGGACTCATTCAAGTATTTTCAAGTAATAGTTCCCATGAGAGGGTAACTTCCTCTAGCGATAACAAAGTCAGACCAGGTCTTTGACTAACTTTTGAACAGAAGTTCTTAACCAACACAACATCCATCTCTCTGCCAAACAGTGTAGTAGTTCTAACATCTCTCCTGCATGGATTTGAAATGTGGACACTTTTTAGATGTCCCATTAACAGCTTAAGGAATTTTACATGTGCTCTCACTGCTCAACTATGAGCGTTCTTTGATTGAATGATCAATATCAAGGTACTTGAGAGACAAAACACAATAGCATTGTGGAACTGTTAGTGAAAATATAATTTTGGTGGTTGATCTCTCATGCCCTCAGCCCTGCCAACTCCATGCACCAGGATTCAGACTACAGGGTCGTATACATAACCATATGGAAAATGAGACAATATCATCATCATCATAATCATCATCATCCTTGGACTACAAGCATTGGGAAGGAACAGCTTGATGTGCCACTGCTCCCCACTCACATGTCCTCTGTCATACAATTAGAAACTCAATCCATCTACTGGAGTCTAGGCGGACAAAAAAATTTCCAGATACTTGGAAACAGGAAATACATTTGTCTGTTTCTTTTTTTGTCTATGGCCGTGTCTACACTAGCCCCAAACTTCGAAATGGCCACGCAAATGGCCATTTCAAAGTTTACTAATGAAGCACTGAAATGCATATTGAGTGCTTCATTAGCATGCGGGCTGCCGCAGCACTTCGAAATTGACACGCATCGCCGCCGTGCGGCTCGTTCCCACGGGGATCCTTTTCGAAAGGACCCCGCCTACTTTGAAGTCCCCTTATTCCCATGAGCAGATGGGAATAAGGGGACTTCGAAGTAGGCGGGGTCCTTTCGAAAAGGAGCCCCATCGGGACGAGCTGCACAGCGGCGAGGTGCATCAATTTTGAACTGCTGCGGCCGCCTGCATGCTAATGAAGCGCTGAATATGCATTTCAGCGCTTCATTAGTAAACTTCGAAATGGCCATTTGCGTGGCCATTTCGAAGTTTGGGGCTAGTGTAGACACGGCCTATGAGTTATTAGCTTAAAAACATTGGCATGTTCAATGAATAACAGATAACATGTACGCAGGGCAGAATTTCAGTGATCATTTTTGTTAAATGGCATTGTAAAGTGGGTCTGTCCCATGAAAGCTCATCACTGAATAAATCATTTTGTTAATGTGCTACATTTCTGCTGCTTTGTTTTGCTGGAGTACAAACTAACATGCCTACCTCTGTGTTATTATTGTAGTAACAGGTTATTAATACTGAAACATCAAAGCAGTGTATTTAAATGACCTTGTCATTGTTTGAAAACGAACAGTATCAGTGGACTTAAAAAAGCAGACATTAGCAAAAACTCTTTTCTGTAAAGCTGAATAAGAAATGTTTATGTCAAAAGATTTAGGGCTTCTTTCAAGAAGCATGTTTATAACTCAGTTGACTACAGCTGGCAGATGGTACTTAAAGTGTTTGCTATATGACAAGCCTTATGGCAATTATATTATTTTTTCCTCTGCTATAACTGGAGCCTGTCCTAATCTGCTCACATTTATCCTGCTTTCTATTTCTAGAAACCATTAATTACTGCTTCTTGGAGCAACTAATCCTGAAACCCAGAAAGGAGAGGGGAATTCTTTTAGTCCTAAGTGGAACGCAGGAACTCTTCCAAGGGCTGATTGCAGAGGAGCTGCCTTGTATTAATGATCTTAATATAATTAAATTTAACGTGCGTGTGCAGGTCTGGGACAGGGAGTGAAGAAACACAAAGAAGAAAACCACAGAAGCACTTAACTTGGGAAAGAGGAACTACACAAAAACAAGGAAACTAGTTAAAGGGAAATTAAGCAAATAGTGATGAGTGAAATGCCTGCAAGCTGCATGGAGAGTTAAAAAACAAATTAACAAACAAAAAAAGAAACAAAAAACAAATGAACAAAAATGGTAACAGAGGGTCAAATTAAATGTATACCCCAATTTTTTAAAAAAATAGGAATAGGAACAAAAAATGTCACAACAGCTAAACAGGGTAAAAGAATTTAGAACTTAAAAGTAAAAGACATGATAGAAGTTATACCTAGTGAGAAAATTATAAAGGAGCACAAATTTAAGCAAGTCAAGTACAAAAGTATAATCAAGAAATGGCAAAAAAGAATTGAAGAGCAACTAGTAAAAGATTGAAAACTAAGAGCAAAAAAAAAAAAGTAGTGGGGCCAATTAAGTTGGTCATTGAGCACAAAGAAGGCAAGGCCATTGGCCATTATGGAAGAAGCTAAATGGACTCTTTGTAACAGACCTCACTGCAGAGGATGTAACAGAAATTTCCATCTCTGAGCCATTTTTTTTAAGTGGCAGATCTGCACAACTGTTGCAGATTGAGATGTCAGTATAGGAGGTTTTGGAACACATTGATAAATAGAACAAGAAAAAATGTAATGAAGACCAGATGGTTTTCACCTAAGAGTCTGAAGGAACTCAGATGTGAAAGTTCAGAACTACTAAATCCAGCATATAATCTATCACTTAAATCATATTACATATGAGATAAGTGAAGGATAGTTACTGTAACACCAATTTAAAAAAAAAGTTACTCCAGAGGTGGTCTTGGCAATTACAGTCTGGTAAGCCTTAATTCAGTATCAGGCAAACTTATTGAAATTATTGTAAAAAGCACATTATGAGATTTATAGATAATATATTATATTAGGGAAAAGTCAATATGGCTTTTGTTAAGGAAAATCATGCCTTGGCTATCAGTTGGAATTCTTTGAGGGTACAACAAACGTGTAGACAATTCCAATCAAGTGACTACATAAACTATAAGTCCTGTGGCACCTTATAGACTAACAGATATTTCGGAGCACAAGCTTTCATGGGCAAAGACCAGTTTCATGGTCTTTGCCCATGAAAGCTTATGCTCCAAAATATCTGTTAGTTTATACGGTGCCACATGACATGTTGTGTTTGAAGATACAGTCTAACTTGGCTACCTCTCTCATACTTGTTACCATGCAAGTGACTGCAGGTTACTTGCAATTAAGGAAAGCTTTTGACAAGATTTACTAAGCAAAGTAAACAGTCATGAGATAAGATAAAGCCCACTCACAGCAATTGTGGGGTCCAGGGAAGAAATCAGAAGCCCCCTAACTGGGGGGGTGGGGGAGGGGAACAAGACTTTCCCTCTCCCAGAAAAGCTCTACCACAACCAACGGAGACCCATTCCCCCCACTTTCCTCCCTTCCCTTGTGGGGACAAATCTGTCCGTTGTAGGGAAAGCAATGGCAACTACTGCTCTTGATTAAAAGAAACTTTTGATACACACTGTACAGTTTCCAGCACCCAATTACCCAATCACGCTTGCAGCAGAACCTGCATGGGGACATCCAGTGCCCTGGTCATTTTTAAAGTTTCAGGCCCTTGGGCAATTGCCCCCTTTGCCTCCCCTCATCCCCTGGCACTGGGCCTGCCTTTTGTTGATCAGTACCTGATTTAAAAGACAGAAATAAATAATATAAGTAAATGGTCAGGTTCCAGAATGGAAAAAGGCAAATAACTGTGCTCCCCAGGAACAATCCGTGGCTAGTAGCCACAATGTTCAGGACTGCAATCCCATGCCATTGGTATCCTCATCAGTAGGTCTACACAGTAAAGAAAAACCCACAGATGGCCCCATACCAGAAGAAAAACTTGAGCTCACTTTGCAAAGCTGTTTCATTGGTGTATGAACTTCTGGACTTTGCTGGAGATCAAACTCTTCGGCCACATTTGCATGCCCCTTCCAAAAGGGAGGGACAGTGTAGTCACAGTTTATGTGTGAATGGAAATGGTCACACACTACTATAGGAAAATTTTATGGGGACAATGAATTAGATTTTATGTTTAATGACTATGATCATTGCAAGCTAAAGAATATTACCTCATTATCTTGGATGTTCATGTGAATACTGTTCTCCCTAGCAGACCATCACCTGACCTAACACTTATTCTGATTTGCAAATCAAGCCCTCTGAATGTTCTCCAACTGTCTTTGCCTCTACTGCTGTCACCAGGAATCAATATAAATGTTGGAAGAGGAAAGTGTTCCCTTTTTCTCATTGTTGCTTTTCACATGAACCTCTCTATATGCATAGAGAAAGACTATCTGAATCTGGTGTAATCATACCCTAATATGTCATACTAACCCAATCCCCCCACCCCTCAGCAAATAAAAGCTAACAGATGAATCACAATGGTTAGTATAAAAGATGGGGGAATACAGTGAGTTGCTTTGGTGTTATATACGCTAATAGGAGAACTAGTACACAGGTCTGTTAGTTGCAATCAAAAAAGCAGTATGCATCCAAACTAAAATGTGATCTGTTAAGGTTCTGTTATTGTCCATATCTGAATCCAGATAGCCATAAAATAAAGAAAAGAGAAAGCACCCACAGAGATTATATATCACTGTCTGGCAGTGGTATCAGTGTAGTTAGTGCATGAGAGTCTCCATACTGTCACAGTCTCACTGGGTGATAGTGAACAGTTTCCAACAGTTCTGAAATAATTATTCCCCTTACTGCTTTTTTGCCTTACCAGTTGCAAGTTGTGAGTCCCATACTTCTGGGGAGAAAATATGCACCAACCTATTTATGAATTTACACTGCTCTAATCACATCCGAACAATAACATTTCTCTGTCATGTAAATTGTGAGCTGCATTTAACATCGTGGGCAGCCAAAGCCGCGGGTCACCATCTTCTTTTACAACCATATCAGCTGCAGCAAGGTAGTCTAGCTTCATAAAAATAGAAGAGTTTAACTTCCACCTGCCATAGCTTTTGTGCAGTTCACAAAAACAATTATAGCAGCAAATAAGCACTTTAGAACTGTGTATTTACAAAATTTTATCACCATCTAGGAAGAAGCTAGTATTAATAGTTCTTGACCATTTCCACAGATTACCAATTGGAGACCCCAACTCCAGATTTGACAATGGAGAAGGAAAATATAGATCCAGATGGTGTGAGAACTGCTGCACAGACAGTTACAGCCTTCCTTCTGCGATCACAGAATGACTTTGTGGGACCTGACTCAAGTCCCAGTTGCCATGTTTTAGATTGTAATCAATAAATCAACTGACGCTGACAGGAGACTCTGACATTTGAAAATGAAAAGAGTGAGGGTAGGAACATTTAACAGGAGTGAAGGAAGTATCTGAAAGATAAATCATCCCCAAAAATAACATTATACATGTATGGCTGTCTCTATAGCATCAGTTGAGCTTTAGAAAGCAAAGCCAATAAAAACATACAAAATGGCCCACTCGTCATTTTGCTACTGTCTCAGATCCTTGCCAGGAAACCCTGATGCTAGCGGCATTTCTAATGGCATTTATCTAACAAAATGTGTGAGTCTTCAAGGAGCTGCAGGGCTGCACTGGACCCCCACCTTTTAAAAGAGAGATGCTAATGAGTCACTTTGGGATATGCTATTGAGGCACTTCAATGAATATGCAGCACCTCATTAGCATAATGGCAGCCATGGCACTTCAAGTGCTGCTTTCGATCATGTGCAGATTGTCTACACTGGATCCCTTTTGAAAGGACCCTACACACTTTGAAATCCCCTTATTTCTGTAACCAGATATGATCTTCCGGAAGCCAGATTATCCAGGAATATGCAAATGAAGCACAAGATATTTAAATCCACATCTTATTTGAATTTCTGATCGGCTGCATTTGCATGCCCCTTTTCAAAGGGAGGGCACATATAGATGCAGCTAGAGTGTGTAGATGCTCTACTTTGGAATAGATGTGGGCTACTTTAAAATGCATTTTGAGTGTAGAAGCATTATTTTGAAATAAAATAATCTATTCCAGAAGAGCTATTCCAGACCCTTTTCAAATAATGCTGGTGGTAAGACACACTCTAACAGCTGTCCCTCCAAGACTATTTACTCATGGCAGTGTTCCCAGTTATATTTGGCCACAGAACCCTTTTAAGCAAGAAATAACTTTGCAGAACCCCATTCCCAGGCTCTATCCCCCTCAGCCTCCAAACCCCACTCATCTCCAGGCTTTACATGCCGCAGCCCACAACCTCCAAATCCACCTCCCTGATCTCCAAGCTTTACCTCCCATCCTGCAAAACCTCTCCACCATCCCCAGGATTAACCTGACTCATATCCAGGCCAGCCCCTGGGACTTAACCCATCCATCGCAATGTCTGGGAAGCCTAAACCAAGTGGCCGTGAGTGTCCAGTGGAAGGAAGGCTGCTGTGGAGTTGTTCTGCTGGCAGGCATGATCTGAGCCATGCCCACGGAGGGGTTTGGCTGCTCAGGTAGCAGGGTGAATGAGGGGCTTTTTGCAGCTCCCTCCCAAGTTCGCTGACATAATGGAACTAAATTCCATTGGTTTAAAGGCCAGATCCCTCCCGCTGCCCTGCCAGCTGTTAAACCAATTAAATTTAGTTCTGTTGTTTCAGTGGTAGTCAAGCAGGGAGCTGCAAAGGAGTCAGCTATTGTAATGGAATTTTCTTGCTGAACCCTTATTTTTACTTCATGGAACCCCAGGGTTCCACAGAACACCATTTGGGAAACACTGACTCAAGGGACGGTGAGACTTGCAGAACTGGTTCCAGAGATGTGTGATTTATTAGTCAATAAAATAATCTCTTTTTATAAACATTGGATTATATACATTAGCTCTTTCCCCATTATTTGGTATTACACCTGCATTAAAAAACATTCTAAAATGTATCATTGCTTTCAGCAGTTCAGCTAATTGAGTTTTTTGATAACTAGCCCCCATCTCTTTCACTATATATAATCCCTTACTCCCTGGCTCTTTACTTATGTTTATTTTACTTAAATGCTTATTTTAGAAACCTTATCCAAGTTTCCTAGTCATGATAAAAACCAAAACTGTCTTGTCAATCGCTTTCTTATCAAACATTCATGAAAAGAAACTAAATCTTCCAACATTTGTTTTCAGTAATTAATACTTTCATACTCTGACATTTAATTGTTGGCAATACACAAGTTTCTTTATCTTTTATTCTTCCACTATGCTCAGTTCTATTAATAAAGAAAACCAAAATTAAAAAAAAAACTTTAGCAGTTCTTGCATCATTCAGTCTTTTTGAATATTATTTTTATATTTTCAAAATAATTTAGAAAACTAAGAGGACCAGTGTTTCTGTCCCCCTATAATTTTTAGAACTCTCTTCTTATTTATCATTAACACAAACCACTTGTTACTACCCTACACCATTTTGCATAGTTTTATGTTCAATTATGCATAGCAATATACCTATTCCTCTGAAGCAGCCCACAACATTGTGAATATTATCACTCTTAAATTAACATGTTCAATAATTGTATGGATTTTTATTTAGTTTCTTTGCATGATTTTTTTAATTAATTTGTTCAGAACCAAAATTCAACCAATTGAAGATACATGGTAAATTACTAAATGTTACCTACTATTTCCAGTGCTGTCATAAACTGGTTTCCATTCCCATACTCAGCCAATATAGCTAAAACTTTATTTCTTTTCTTTCTCCCTAAAACACACTATTATGAAAAAAGACAAACTATAAAATTAATAAAAGTGGCTCCTTTTTTAATCAATTAATATTCATTAAATACTCTAATTAATGTAAGAGAAATTGAGGTCTTTAGTTGTTTTTGTGGCTCCCAATATAATAGCATTTGATTATTTCCACAAGCATTTCTGAGAAACCTTAATCACTCTGATATAATGGATGGTAAATATTTCCTATAAAGGTATTAGGCTCCAGTCCAAGAAAGCACTTAAACACATGTTTAATTTTAAGCATGTGAGTAAAACTACTGAAGTCAATGGGTCTAACCCTATGCTTATATTTATGCATAGACTTGCATACTTTCCTATATCAGTGCTTGGATATTCTGTCCAAACAATACAGGTTCTAGATTCAAAATAACAAGAAGTCTTGTGGCAACTCATAGACTAACAGATATTTTGGAGCATAAGCTTTCGTGGGCAAAGACACGCGTTGTCAGATTCACATGCAGAGATTCCAGAGGAGGGTCTAGATTGTAATACAAAGTGTTCCAGTGTAACTTGGTGGCCTTTGGTGGATGTAAAGTGTGAGCCACTTATTAAGGTAATTGAGTCTCAGTTTAATAAAAGTGTTGCAGACAAGGACCACAATCTTAAATTGGACTTGGAAAATTATGAAGCAGTCACATTACAGTGTGATCCGATGACATAATGTATTCTCAGTGCTGTCAACTTGATGTTTTTATGAGTTTTTTTTTAACCCTTCCAAGGGGCTTTTATGATCAAACTCAAAGAGCATGAATTATTGCACGGAGTGATAAAGAACTCATAACCCTAGGTAGGTGTTTAAACTAAGCAAAAGTAGATAGAAAACATAGTGTCACCAGAAATCCATGACTAGAAATGAATCCATTGAAACCCAGATGTTGTCAGACATCTAAATATATACCCAAAATTAAAAATCAGTAAGCAAAATCTGCCTTTCAAGAACATTGGAGTTAAATAAATAAACAAGCAAAAAAAAAACCAGGAACAATACAGCAAACTAAGGCTATGTCTCTACTGCAGGCTTCTGTCAACAGTTTCGCTGACAGAGCACATGTCCAGACTGTAGATCGCGTGGAAGAGATCTGCCGGCTGGGATCATTCTGTCAACAACCCTGTACACCTCATTCTCAGCAGATGGGGTTTTTCTGACATTTGGCCCTGAGTGGATGGGCCAAATGTCAGAAAAGCTTCTACTGAAAGACCTATCAGCAAAAGATTTGCAAATTGCAGTGTGCAATTTGTGTATCTTTTGCCTAAAGTTCCCCACTTTCTAGACATAGCCAGAGAACCCACAACTTCAAATGTTAGACACTCAGGAAATACTGATTTTAAACGAAGCATTGCAACTATCTTCATCTGAGGGGAAAAAAAAAAAGTAATCAGAAACTAATACTATGTTGTCCACCCATAAGAAAGTGTTACATTATCAGTGAACACTGAAATTGGAGAGATAACTTAGCAATAGCCCAAATAATGTCAAAATAATTGTACTGACCCTTCTGAAGAGATAAGACAGGCCCAACAAGTTGCCACTCATAATCAACATTATATAGCCAGCATCAACCAACTGAGGTAAGAATTCAGAATACCACAACAAAAATTCAAAAAGAGTTCCACAGTCACTCAGGCAGTAGAAAAAATGACACACACAAACACAATATTGATACAATTATTACTTGCTCAGACAATTCAGAGCAGATGGTGGCAGTGAGATCTTCACCGATTTTCACTTTGTCCATAAGCATTTCACATAGCTTTAGTCGCTAGACTTTTGAACACAAATTTGTTTTCAAAGTTCCTCTCACAAAGCTGAAGAGCCTGTAGATCATTTAAGTTACTATTAATTTGAAACATGCCCCTTTGCTCTTATTTGCGCATAACCTCAGAAGTGGGAACATTCCTAAGCAACAGAAGCAAAGCTTAGTCTCCACCAAACGTCTCAGTTAAAGAGCAAATTGTAAAATAAAATTAAAGATTACACATGATTGGTCTCTAATCTCCAGGCGCAGGTTTGCACTCCTGTTTACATGGAAAAATCCCATATGAAATACAAACAAATGGGGGTGGGGGTAAAATACCTTTATATGTATCCCATCCTGAGAAACTACACTCACCCATCCCAGGAGTCATTAGAAACATGCAATTAGTCATGGCTACTAGCAGCCATCTTTTAGCCTAACAAAACCAACATGCACAAGGATGTAAAGCTTGCTTGTATTTCTTTAGAAATTCATGCAAGTAACCTGCTCTATCAGTGTGTTGCAGTACTGGCACATTGTGGAACATTCCTCCCCCACCCCACCAACTCAAAAAGTGAAAATTATTCCATGCAAGTTGAAAGGAAAGATATCCTACACCATTTGTAATACACATGCTTCATCTGGAATTTTCTATATTATTTCCAGGGGTCCTGGTTGCCATATGCCTCAGCCTTTCTGAAGCACCAAACACAAAAGGATTTTTTGAAATATGAAACTAAAGAAAAAGTAGCCAGACAAACAAAGAATAGACATTTGATAATCTCCAAAACTGTTTGTCTTAACATAAATAAGGCTTTGCCATTTAATTAAAATGTTTTAGAATTACAATGGGTTGAAGAAAAAAATAGGAATTTCATATAAAACTAAATTACTTTCTAAAAGCCCATAAATGCAGCAACTCGAGTTATGATCTCTAGAGTAAATCTGCCTTAATGATACTGGGTTTATTAATAATTTGTAGAATTGATGGGTAGGAGTGTAATAAGATCATAACTATTAACCGTGTCTTATCTTTATGGGTGACTCAAGTGAGCATATAAAATTGACTTTTACACTGATATATAGGGCAATTTTTTTTCATGCTTATGACTGTCTGGAATTGAAAGTGGTGGAAGTGAGTGTGCATTTCCTGTGAACTGACTTTGAAAGATTTTAAACCATTTTTAGCACAGGCTTCTAAATGCAATGCAGATGAAAAGCATTTTTTGAAGCCAGGAAAATCCTAACAAATTTCACAGTATAAAGCAATGTACCTTTGACCTTTTGTAGAGATTTTACATCAGAGACTCCTGTGTACATTACACATCTATACTATATTGTAGAGAAAGAGCCACTTTACACATAGAAAAATATTCATATAATATATTTAGGTTATCCCAAATAAGCCACATCTACACTACCCTTTCGAAAGAGCAGGCTCCGCATCGAAGTAATGTGCAGTGCGTCTACACACACCATGCACTCTTTCGAAGATGAAATCGATGTTCGCCGCCACAGGAACCAGAACTGCTCTTCCAAACAGAAAATAGGAAGACGTCCTTCGACGTCTTCTTTAGAAAAAGGACAAGTGTAGACACTCTGCGTCCTACTCTTTAGATTGAGTGGGGTCTGCCATGGCAGCAATCAGCTGTCAGGAAGAGACGTGCTGCCCAGCCCCTGCAGGGCTCTGTGATCTGTGTGTCTGGTGGCTCTTAAAGCCACACCGACCAGGAAACTCCATTGCAGGAAGCTGAGAGCATTTAGGCAGCAGCTGCTACATGTGCTGCTCCTGTACGCCTCAGTGAGATCCCGAGCATCCCCCTGCTTGCTATGGCCAGCACCCAGGCAGGTCAGAAGCCTCAGGGCCTCCTTCAGAGCGCACACAGGTCACCCAAGGGTGAAGCCAGGGTGGGAAGAAGCATGCCCCTTCCTGGAGTGAGGCCGAGCTCCAGGACCTTCTGGGGCTCTGGCATAAGGAGGAGGTGCTCCAGATGAGGGGCACCAAGCGGCAGAATACAGCTGCCTTTGCCCAGCTGGCCAAAGGCCTGACCACCCAGGGTCACCTTGCCCACACTCCTGATCAAGTCAGGAGTAAGGCTAAGGAGTTGTGGCAGGGTTACAGGCAGGCTTGGGACTTGGCCAGGAAGTCTGGGGCCACCCCCACTGTCTGCCCCTTTTACAGGGAGCTCAGAAGCATTCTGGGCCCTCAGGATACCTCCTTTCTAAACCACCCTGGACACCTCTGCCGAGGAGCCCCATCTGGGCCAAGAGCCGGAGCCAGGACCGTTGGCCAGCCCCACACCACCAGGACTGGAGATGGGGCCACCCTCGGCTGGCAACTGGTCCAGCGAGGAGACAGAGCTAGTCATTGACCTCCCCTCCAGCACCTCCAACTGGGCATTGGCCAGATGGCCATCCTCTAATCTCAGCATTGGACCCTCAGGTATGTACCCAACAGGGCACGCACTCCAGATCATGGACAGGGGCATCATACATGACCAGTCCCCCCCACCCCAGCAGACCACAGCCCACCAGGGCTCAGGCAGACCGTGGCCACAGGATGGTGGCAAGGCTGCCAGTGCCCGCCAGCACCCAATCCCACAGACAGTGCCACTCCCTGCCCCTGCGGGGAGGGGTGGCAGGGTGGTCCACACAAAGGGGCCACCCACAGGGCTACTGCACCCATGGACAGGGGACAGGGGATGGGGACCCGGTGCCCATGGGGGTGGGAGGGGTGGGCCATGCAGCAGGGATTGGTACTCATGGCCTGATCCTCTCTTCCCCCCATCTCTGCAGTTGCACCATCCAAGGGCTGGGAGAGCCTTGCCGCATTGGTGATCCCAGATAGACCCCCGGAGGTGAAGGACAGTGACTGGCCAGAGCCACTCCCAGTGCCAGGAAAAGCCCAATCGCGGGGTAGCCAGAGGCAGCTGGTGGAGGACCCCAACTTTGCCACTTCCATGCAATGCCAAGTAGAGCTGGCCAAGCATTGGCTTCAGTTCGAGGAGCGGGAGGCCATGTGGCACCAGGCAGCCTGGGGGGAGTTTATGGGCACTTTCCATGACATTGTGGCCTCCTACTGGGAGTGCCTGGCCCAGCTGCCTCCTCCTGCTACCCCCCCCGCTGCACCTCTGCTGCTGTGCCCACTGCCCCCCCCACCGACACCCTGCCATCTGCCCTGGCTGCTACCCCTCCCACTGTGGCCCCACCTTGCAGCTCCCGGGGGGAGGACCCAGCTGACTCAGACTGCCAGCCTGAAGCCAATCCCTGGCCCTACCTTCTCGTACTCTCCACTCTCACCCAGCCCCTCTGGGGACTCTGGATGAGTGTGGGCCATGGGACCCAGGGCTGGAGTGGGTCATGCCCCTCCACCACTGCCCTGGAGTCATGACCCACTGGGCAGATCACCTAGGTCCCCCCCTACTGTAAATAGTTTGACCCCCCCAAGGTAAATCTTTGGTCATTCTGTTATGTTTTGCAATAGGTAGTACCCACACAGTTTTACCCATTGAATTATGCTGTTTTATTTTTCCAAAACCTCTGTGTGCTCAGTGGGTGGGGTGACATATGGGAGGTGGTGGGGAGTATGTGGGAGGTGGGGGGCAGTATGCCAGAGTCCCACCAGGGCTGGCTGGGGCGGCACTCCCTGGGGACCCTAGTCAAAGTACTGGCGCATGGCCTCACAGATGCAGAACCTGTCCTGGTGGGCCTGGTGGCTAGGGGCAATAGCTGGCTGGGGTAGCACAGACTGGCCTTGACCTTGAAAGAAAGGGCCAGGAAACACTATGTCAGTCACCAAAGGACTCCCCCTTACTCTCCATGATATTGTGGAGTGTGCAGCAGGTGCTCACGACCTGGAGCAGATTCAGGATGCCCACATCCAGGCGGGCAAGGAGGCAGTTTCACTGCCCCTCCAAGTGGCTGAAGGTGAGCTCAACCACTTGATGGGTGTGGTTGAGCTGGCTGTTGAAGCACTCCTCGCTGGGGGTTGGTATGGCCCGTATAGAGCTACATGAGCCAGGGCTGGAGCAGGTATGCCGCGTCGGCCACCAGGCAGAGGGACATGGTGGTGTCCCCCAGCAGGATCCCCAGTGGGATCTCCCTCTGGGGAAAGTAGGCCCCCTCCTCCAGCTGGCAGCTCAGGCCTGATTGCCAGAAGACCTATGCATCATGGGTGCAGCCGGGCCAGCCCACAAATATATCCTGGACCCAGCCCTGGACATCCACCATGGTCTGCAGGACCACCGAATGGTAACCCTTCCTGTTTATGTATTGTCCTCTGCTGTGCTCCAGGGAATGGGTGGGTATATGGGTCCTATAGAGGACACCAAAGCAATTGAGGGCACTGCATCTGCAGGGCTCATGGCAGCTCTGCATGCCTCATGCTGTGCAGGCCAAGTGTGTTTTGAGAGAGCCCCTTTAATGGAGCAGATTTCTGCAGCCCCGGGAGGGCTTGACCACCCTGCAACCCCATCTGCAGTGTTTCTTGGCCTTTTCTTTCAAAAGAGGCTGTTGGTAAGTGTAGACACTCTCTTTCGACATCTTGGGCATCCCCTTTCGATGTGGCATGTGGCCCTTTCGACACCACTTGCCAACAGCACCAGCCCTGTCCTGTGAGTAGATGCTTCCCTTCAAAAGGGCATCTTTCAACCACTCTTTTGAAAGACACTCTTCCGGAAGACCGGTCTCGTGTAGACATAGCTATAAAGTATTGAATTTGCTATATAATATTAAGCTTTAGATAGATCCCATAGGAGATTGTGAAGTTTCCAGCCAAAATATTGGTCTCTTCACAATGTTTAATGTTACTCTTGGACATCAAAAGTTATAGTTTGCCATCCAATGAACTCCTGTCATTTAAAATGTCAGGAGTATCTTTACTAAGTCACTACAGAGTGGAAAACAGCACTTCTGAAGCTCATTACTGTAGATTTTTGTGCAGTCTGACAGACTCCTTATGTCACTTCTTGCGTGTTTCAAAAGTTCAGAATTATTGGTCTTACTTTCAACTAAGCAGCTTAATCATTAATCAAGTATTGGTGTTTAATGAACCATATTGTGCTTTCCATTACTGTTGTCATGACAAGTTATATACAAAGGGATATACAGTATGGTGGTTTCTAGATAAACATCAAAGCTGATTAAAATGAAAGATGAAATATAGTAAATGTAAGTGTTTACCTGTAAAAGTAACTTAACATGTATGCCCTCTAGTCATTGTAACATAGAGGCATTAAAATATTCATTTATTCAAATACTTGCAAAATGTATAAGCTAAAATGCAGATTTTTTTATTGGAGACAAAATGTAAGTTTCACTGAGCTGTCTTAATTAAAGCAATATTTTCAAAATAAACCCACTAATTTAAGAATTAAGCAAGAGAGTGCTATTTTAGTTGATATATTCGTGAGCCTCAGTTGTCCCATCTGCAACATAAATAGCAATGATTTCTCACCCCGGCTTTAAAGCACTTTGGGAATCACAAAGGTATTTTTCTGTTACTGAATGTCTTAAAATTTTGCTTGTTATTGACTTATGGAGTCACTGTCAGACATTAGAGGGAAACCCATGTTTTGCTTCACTCTTCATTTCTAATTACCAGACATTCTCTCCATCTCAGCTGTATTCTGCAGGGGAAGATTGTATTTGCATAGTTCCATTAAATTCAAAGGAGCAGCATATATTTACATGACCTGAGAATATGTATTTAAGATGTTAAAAGTGGGTACCAGTATTAGACCAGAAAAAAAAAATCTTCCCAAAGCAATATTTAGTAGCCTACCCGTTAGGCACGAAGTCCTAGAAAACATATCACACCAATGTTCCATGCTGTCCACTGAGTGACCTGTTATGTTTACCAGTCCATTAATGCATCTGAGCTCAATGGAGAAGCTGTGGCTGAAAGAACCAGGCCAAAATGTTGTGGAGCTGAGGGCTGCCCATTTTCTGGTGATAAGGAGTTTCAAGAACAATATCCTCCTACTGAGATCACGATGAGAATCTTCCACTGTATACTATGATGCACAAGGCCCCACTTTTTAGTGCAAATCTGCCCACAACAACAATGGCAGAAGTGTATTGACAGTGTTTACCATCACTACCCTCAAACACCCAACAACCACAACATATGCAAATAAATAACTACCTACCTAATAATCTTCCGGTTTAAAAAAAAAATCAGAAGACACCCACTACTGGTGGACAAAAATGATGTGACTCTTGATTCAGAAAGCAACACGCTGAAGATGCCCAGATAAAGGGCAATGCACAGACAAAAATCCTCTCTTTGCATATGCACATATTTGTGTGCCTCACTAATGATTTACGCACCTAATATAGTCTTGGGAGGAAAGATAGTGATTGAGAAGAACTTAAATCCTGCTCACTGGATTTGAAAACTTGAGGCACCTGGTAGCAGGAGTAAAATGGGGAAACAATTTTCTTCAATGACAGAGAAATCCCAAGTCCGGGTGTGAGATCTTTATCATTGGAAAGTAAAGGTAAAGGCTAATATAAAAAGCTATATTTTATATTCATTTTTCGGGGACTGGCACTAGGGGGACAATGTTCAGGTTCCTCTCAGCAATCTCAGACCACTCACATATTTGTGGGGTTTATTAACCTGTGAATGGATCACCCAACCATGGCCTGTACACCCAAGGTCTCTGCTTTTGTGGTTAATTTTCTCCACAGTATCATAGCTGAGCCTAAATGCAGAAACTCGGGCAGTCTCAGTCTTACCTTTTATCATTTGGCAAGCGCTCTTTTCTTACCTCAAGCCCTCTCCAAACTTATGTGCATTTTTAATTCATTTTTTTCCCTTTCATGTCTTATTATAACCTCTTAGGCAACCAGCTAACTCAAACTAACACAGGGAGAGAGGACAGGTAGCCATCCAAATGCCACCCACAATCAAAAACAAAACAGAAATGTAACAAATACCAGCAACCACCACCCTCCTAAATTTCTTACTGTGTTTGTTTCTTTTCTGCCTCTTCTCTAAGTTTCAGTAAATCTGAAGTACTACCTACATGCACAAAATGTAACAAATGCCCACTATGATCAGTTTAGCTAAGCCAATAGCTCAAAGCGCAAGAGACTAATGCCATACTATCTGTGACACCAAGGCTACATCTACACATGCCCCAAACTTCGAAATGGCCACGCAAATGGCCATTTTGAAGTTTACTAATGAAGCGCTGAAATGCATATTCAGCGCTTCATTAGCATGCGGGCGGCAGCGGCGCTTCGAAATTGACGCGCCTTGCCGCCGCGCGGCGCGTCCAGACGGGGCTCCTTTTCGAAAGGACCCTGCCTACTTCGAAGTCCCCTTATTCCCATCAGCTCATGGGAATAAGGGGACTTCGAAGTAGGCAGGGTCCTTTCAAAAAGGAGCCCCGTCTGGATGCGCCGCGCGGCGGCAAGGCGCGTCAATTTCGAAGCGCCGCGGCAGCCCGCATGCTAATGAAGCACTGAATATGCATTTCAGCGCTTCATTAGTAAACTTCAAAATGGCCATTTGCGTGGTCATTTCGAAGTTAGGGGCACGTGTAGACACGGCCCAACTGTATCCTATTGTTAATAACTGAGTCTGAGTGAATGCCATATTCCTCTGAACTACTCATCAGCTCTTCTGACACTTTCAAACAAGTGTGACACAATGGCCATAGCCACACTAGCCCCTGGTTTTCGGAAGGGTCATGGTAATGAGTCATATGGGCAGATGCTAATGAGGAGCTTCCATGAATATGCAGCACCTCATTAGCGTAATTGGCAGCCACGCACAATTCAAAAGTGCTGCTTTCAAAATGCAAGCTGCCAATGTAGACAGGGGCCTTTTGACAGGATCACTGGACTTTGAAAGCCCCTTCTTCCCATTTGATTTTGGGAAGGGGCTTTTGCCATGTGGAGTGTCCTTTCAAAAGGCCTGTCTACATGGGCGGTGTGTGTTTTGAAAGGGGCACCTTCGAAACACACATGGCTGCCATTATGCTAATACTAATATAATAATGCTAATATGCTAATATTCATGACAGTGCCTCATTAGCATCTACCAACACGGCTCATTACCAGACCCCTTCCAAAACGTGTGGGCTAGTGTAGCCATGGCCCAGCTGAATCATTCCAAGAGAAGCAGGATACCCAATCATTGCAAAAGCTCGTTCAGATTTATCCTTGTTTTACCCAACCCTGCAGACAAATTAGCATGGCTGGAATCTTTAGCTCATTCCCGCCCCCCCCCCCCCACAAACATTACATTTCTCTATACCCACTGCCCACTTTCTTCTATCAATTAAAATCAGATTTTGTTTATTCAGAAAATCTTGCCAGTGTTGGTATGTAACAATTTCCCTGTGTAGCTGTTGGCCTTAGGATAGCCTCTCCAGCTCTCCACATATTATAAATTCTCCATTCATAATTTTAAATCGCACCTAAAAGTATCTTATATTTTAATTTGTCAATTTCTCTTAATTTTTCCCTCTAATTTTCTTTTCTTTGTAACTTTAGTTGTGTGAAGTGTTAATCAGGGTTGAGACTTTCCAACAGAAGCTAGTCCAAAGAACACGTTATATCTTAATTAATACGTGTAAAACAGAAGAGAAGGGATGAAAATTTTACCTGCTGATGTCCATGGCAAAACTCCCATTGATTTTACCCTTATTGCTGAGTAATTGTACATGTACAAGTCTGAAATTTTTGACCAATTTTTTTTTTTTGGAAAGCTATACGATACAGCCACACGTAGTCTTACAAATTTGCGATTGGCTTAATTGTCTTCTCATGCTAATCTAAAGCAGGAAGAACTCAAAAGAATGGAGTTTTAATGGGATGAAAACTGTGCAATGAAATTCATCCTTTGCATGTTCCAAAAAAAGTTTGCTTCCTATGGAGAATTCCTCCATGCACAATAATGCACCTTAGCAACCATGTTAGTAGCTCTTTATGCCTACGTCTACACGTGCAGCCAACATCGAAATAGCTTATTTCGATGTTGCGATATCGAAATAGGCTATTTCGATGAATAACGTCTACACGTCCTCCAGGGCCGGCAACGTCGATGTTCAACTTCGACGTTGCTCAGCCCAACATCGAAATAGGCACAGCGAGGGAACGTCTACACGTCAAAGTAGCACACATCGAAATAGGGATGCCAGGCACAGCTGCAGACAGGGTCACAGGGCGGACTCAACAGCAAGCCGCTCCCTTAAAGGGCCCCTCCCAGACACACTTGCACTAAACAACACAAGATCCACAGAGCTGACAACTGGTTGCAGACCCTGTGCCTGCAGCATAGATCCCCAGCTGCCGCAGAAGCAGCCTGAAGCCCTGGGCTAAGGGCTGCTGCCCACGGTGACTATAGAGCCCCGCAGGGGCTGGAGAGAGAGCATCTCTCAACCCCCCAGCTGATGGCCGCCATGGAGGACCCGGCAATTTCGACGTTGCGGGACGCGGATCGTCTACACGGTCCCTACTTCGACGTTGAACGTCGAAGTAGGGCGCTATTCCTATCTCCTCATGAGGTTAGCGATTTCGACGTCTCGCCGCCTAACGTCGAAGTTAACTTCGAAATAGCGCCCGACGCGTGTAGACGAGACGGGCGCTATTTCGAAGTTGGTGCCACTACTTCGAAGTAGCGTGCACGTGTAGACGCAGCTTATGTGACTCACTTTTAATGGCAAAGGTGTGGGTGAGCAACTGCAGAATGAGCTGAAGCATCTCTCTTCTTCAGGAACTGATGCTTCACTAACACTAAAGCAAACCTTCACTACTGGCAATAATCTTGGAGGACTGATTATGCCATCTTGAATAGCAATATAGCAACAGAATACATCTTTTACCTTCAGGCCAGCCAAACGTAATGGCTTTCTAGCCATATCTGTACAGTAATCCCCTGGTATGCACAATTTTGATTTGTGCTTAACTCTCATTGGCCGTGTCTACACTAGCCCCAAACTTCGAAATGGCCACTCAAATGGCCATTTCAAAGTTTACTAATGAAGCGCTGAAATACATATTCAGAGCTTCATTAGCATGCGGGCGGCCGCAGCACTTCGAAATTGACGCGCCTCGCCGCCGCGCGGCTCCTTCCGACAGGGCTCCTTTTCGAAAGGACCCTGCCTACTTCGAAGTCCCCTTATTCCCATGAGCAGATGGGAATAAGGGGACTTCGAAGTAGGCAGGGTCCTTTCGAAAAGGAGCCCTGTCAGGACGAGCCGCACGGTGGTGAGGTGCGTCAATTTTAAAGTGCCGCGGCCACCCGCATGCTAATGAAGCGCTGAATATGTATTTCAGTGCTTCATTAGTAAACTTTGAAATGGCCATTTGCGTGGCCTTTTCGAAGTTTGGGGCTAGTGTAGACGTAGCCAATAACACAATATAAGTGCAACTCAAAAGCTTTCCAGCCCCCAGATGGGGGAATCAGGGGAGAAGCCCTGTTGCAACCGCTGTCTGCCCGATGTCTGTCTTCCCACTGTCTGCTCCCCAGCTGCGGAGGATATGCACTGCCCACTGGGCTCTCTCATCAGGGAGATCCCAGGGGGCAGAGAGCTGCTATGGCACGGTTTTGCCTGCTGGGAGAAACCACACCTCAGCAGCTCTCTGCCAGCTGGGCTTCCCTTCCTGGGGGAGCCAGGTGAGCAGACAGTCATGGTCGTGCAGCTTCTCTGCAGTGAGAGAAGATGGAGAGAAGCTGCATCTGGCTCCTGTCAATGACAAGGAGCCAGAAGCGAGGCTGCTGCTTGGTTCCCAGCTCCCTTCCAGCTTGAGGGGACCCAGGAAACTGACCAGCAAATGGCTGGTCAGTTTCACAAGTCCTGCTAGAGGTGGGGAGACAGAAACCAGGCTGCCACTTGCTTCCCGCTCTCCAGCACTCTGGGAGCCAGGAAACTGACCAGCCCCTCAGGGCTGGTCAGTTTGGGGCTGGTCAGTTTCCCAGTTCCTGAAAACCCAGGGGATCCAGTAACCAGGCTTCTGCCTTGTTCCTGTCTCCTGGAACTTGTGCAAAATTTGAGTTATGCAGGAGTTGTGAGGAACCCAACCCCAAAGTAACTTCAGGGTCTACTGTATCTTGCTGGGTTACAATGCATTTCTGGAGAAAATATAAGTGTGTGTCTGTCTGGTGAACACATTGCTTCTTCATTAGTAGTGATGTATTCTGCAATAAATAGGCTTGGCAGACTTATTTTTTTAGAATAAAATTTCAGTGAGTAATATTAATGTTTATTTTATGCGCTTTTTCAATTGCTATAGATTCATATTTTCAAAGTTGCAGGAAATTAAGGAGGACGACAAACAATTATTTAAAGATAATTGAAAGCATTATAACAATTGCAATCATAAACTGTCAATGTCATATGTCAGAATAGATGAAGTAACTTCCCTTAACATGAATGCTAACTTTTCTTGTAATATTTTTCTGACTTTGCCTATTTAACAATTTCATTTATGGGCATAGTGTGCTATCAACTTTTTTGTGTACAGTGACATGAATATTTACTGACATTTATGGAAAAAAATCTTTTCTAACCTAGATATAAATCTGTCACTTAACTTCTTCAGCTGTGAAAACTTCTCATCCTCTTTCTTTCCATTTTAAACTCTGTATTTTAGTGTTACAATGCTTCCAACCAGTGAAAAGGAGGGTAAACCTCATGACTTGCAAAATATGGCACCAAATACGCTGGAGAAGAAAGACTGAGGTTCATTAATTATTCTTGTTTTTAAACAAAAGGAATAGATGAATGCTAATTAAAAGACATAACACCTGCTCTGTGATTGAATGATAAAAATATTTTGTATATATAACAATATATGTATTAACATAAAATACAGTTTGAACATATGAGCTGTGTCTACACGTGCACGCTACTTCGAAGTAGCGGCACTAACTTCGAAATAGCGCCCGTCGCGGCTACATGCGTCGGGCGCTATTTCGAAGTTAACTTCGACGTTAGGCGGTGAGACGTCAAAGTCGCTAACCTCATGAGGGGATCGGAATAGTGCCCTACTTCGACGTTGAACGTCGAAGTAGGGACCGTGTAGACGATCCGCGTCCCGCAACGTCGAAATTGCCGGGTCCTCCATGGCGGCCATCAGCTGGGGGGTTGAGAGATGCTCTCTCTCCAGCCCCTGCGGGGCTCTATGGTCACCGTGGGCAGCAGCCCTTAGCCCAGGGCTTCTGGCTGCTGCTGCTGCAGCTGGGGATCCATGCTGCATGCACAGGGTCTGCAACCAGTTGTCGGCTCTGTGGATCTTGTGTTGTTTAGTGCAAGTGTGTCTGGGAGGGGCCCTTTAAGGGAGCGGCTTGCTGTTGAGTCCTCCCTGTGACCCTGTCTGCAGCTGTGCCTGGCACCCTTATTTCGATGTGTGCTACTTTGGCGTGTAGACGTACCCTCGCAGCGCCTATTTCGATGTGGTGCCGCGCAACGTCGAAGTTGAACATCGACGTTGCCAGCCCTGGAGGACGTGTAGACATTATTCATCGAAATAGCCTATTTTGATGTTGCTACATCAAAATAAGCTATTTCTATGTTGGCTTCACGTGTAGACGTAGCCATGAATGGCTATACTGGGTCAGGTAAACGCTCCAGTCCAAGTTTCAGGTAAACAGAGACTTCTACATGTTAGAACAGCACTGGGCCAGCCATAGGTTTTCTTTGCTGTGCACAAATACCCTCATTAATCTTCATTCTCAGCAACATACTGCAATCCCTTACCCAATGAACACATAAGTTGTGGGATAGTGGGCATAAAGATGGGGAGAGGGCATAAAAAGTCTTCCCCTTGGACATTGTATGATCAGAGGAAGGCCATGGGAAAATGAAGCTCCTACTCTCTGCTATAGACAAATCCTCAACATTAGGATGCCAAAAATATCGTAAGTGAATCAGTTTGGAAGGAGAAACAGAAACTAATTGAACAGAAAATCAAAACAAAAATGAAGATACTTCAAGCACACATGGAGGAAAGATCAAAGCAAGAAAACAACTCAGGCATCGGATTGGTATCCCCAGATATAAAGCACCAAGGTAGGACAAAGACAACACAGAAATAGCCCTGAAAACCACCAAGGGAACATGGGGAAAAGCTAAAACTGTAAAAAGTGACCGTGCAAAATGGAAGGCACTGGTGCAGGATCCATGTTCCACATGAAATAAAATAGTATAAGTCAAAATCATATGGGGAGCACACCAGACACAGTTCCTTTCCTACTATTGCGTATCCCCCACCAATAATGGGGTGGAAAGGAAGCACAGTCATGGATGTGACCCTCCATATACCAGACAGCTGTGTCCTTTCTGTTCAGCTTGGAGCTCTGGCTAGCATTAAACTTCTTTGTATAAATAACACAGCAAGACTCCTGAAAGCTTCTTTTCATATTATGTTTTTCAACTAAACTAGGGCCAATCTGTAACTGAGAGTAAGACAGACCCCTCTACCATACATAAGGATAAGTTTGGTGTTTGATCTCAGCATTTTTATGCATTCATTGAATTTAAAAGAGTGAAAAAGAAAACCATTTCAAATATTCCACAGGAATTCTTCCATCCTATATAAGCATGAGGGAAGGGCTTCTATTTTTTTTTTCTGAAGCGGATGCTGTTTCCTGACTATTCTGCATGATCTCAAGCATGTACCTTTACAGATTTTGGTGTTTTTGGTTGGGGGAGGTGAAGATTGTGGTCAGTTCGGAGACTGGTATTAATGAAGTTCTATTAGTCAGCTGTAGCCCTTCAGCCAGCGCCAGGTTCAATATCTAGGGGTTCCTCTCCATTTATCCAACACAGAACTGGCTCTATCCCCCACCAAGTAACCTCAGTAATTCACACACCACCCTGGGTGCCTCTGAGCGACAATGCTTCCCCACTTGCAAAAATAGAGTGCAAGTGTAGAAAATAAACTTTTAATAAACAGGAGGAAAATAACTTGGTATTAATTTGAGAAAACACTCCAAGCAGCCTTCAAAAAGATAAACTCCTAGTAAAAGTCCCACTTCAAGTAGGCTGGGCAATGTCCTTTTCCTCTCAGGTTCTTGAATCTAGCAATCTAAATGCCCTCTCACATGCCCAACCCTTTTCTCCACCCCCCTCACATTTGCTGCCCATGGCCAGGGGAGATCCAGACATCAGCGGAGTTTACCTCTCCTCCTGCCTGTGAGCATGTAAGGAAGCATCATACTCACTCGCTGTCTGATGCTCACTCCTCTCTACCACCCCCCAGCTGGCTGCCCATTACACCTCTTGGCCACTTCCCAACCAGCCAATTGTTGCACTGCCATTGCCCTGCTGGCCTCTCATGGTGTTTCCCTGCTGCCACCCTGCTGGCTGCCATCCACCTTTTGGCTGTGACTTCTTCCCAGTCTCACATGATTTCAGCTCCCAGTCATTTCAACTCTTGGCATGTAAAATAGAAGAAACACAACTGCAACACAATTAACTTAACAAAGAGGCTTTTAATTATGCTTGTTTAGCTCTGTTCTTCGAACAGGGGGAGGGGGAGGAAAGGGTGGAAAAGGTCCAAACACTCCAACTAAGGGACAGTATACAGCATCCTGACCAGAATAATCTTGCCTCACCCACTTCCTCTCCTGGAGCCCTGAAAGATGAGCCCATTTCACAGAGTTCTTTCTGCTGAACAGAGCCCATATTCAAGCTGTTACGGAGGTGTTGTCATGGATTATCCAGCCTATTGACTATTACCACATGCTGCTCATCTATGTGATACTGCACGAATGATACTGCAACGTGTAACCTTGAACAGATCAAGTGTGACTACAGGGCTCTGGGAGTACAGGTGAAGGAGTTGGGACTGCAGGTGGTGTTCTCCTCAATTCTTCCTGTCAAGGGTAGAGGCCCAGGCAGAGTCAAGTGAATTCTGGAGGTGAATGCTTGGCTGAGAGGATGGTGTCGCCAGGAGCACTTTGGCTTCCTCAATCACAGGATGCTGTTCCGCGAAGGACTGCAAAGCAGGGATGAAATTCACATTTTGAGGAATGGAAAGGATGTATTTGGATGAAGACTGGGTAACCTAGTGAGGAGGGATTTAAACTAGGTTCGATGGGAACAGGTGACCAAAGCCCACAGGTAAGTAAAAAACCTGGAAACCTGGGCGTTGGGTTGGAAATGGGAGCAATCATGGGTTATAATAGCAGAGTAAAAAAGAGGGACTATGCAGAACTGGGGGGCAAAACGAAATCAGTATCTTAGATGCCTATATACAGATGCAAGAAGCATGGGTAATAAGCAGGAAGAACTTGAAATTCTAATAAACAAACACAGCTATGGAATAACTGGTATCACAGAAACTTGGTGGGATAATACTCATGAGTGGAACATCAGTAGAGAAGGGTAAAACTTAGGAAGACTAGGCATGGTAAACAGGGAGGAGGTGTTACCATATACATTAAAAATGCGCACACCTGGACTGAGGTGGAGATGGATGCAGGTGACAGACATGTTGAAAGTCTCTGGATTAAGTTAAAAGGGATAAAAAAACAAGGGTGATGTTGTGATAGGGGTCTACTACATACCACCTAGCCAGGTAGAAGAGCTGGATGAGACCTTCTCTAAACAATTAACAAAATTATCCAAAACACAGGATTGGCAGTGATGGGGGACTTCAGCTATCTAGACATGTGTTGGGAAAATAACACAGCAAGGCACAGAATATCCAGGAAGCTTTCCAGAAGGCTTTCCGGGACATAGTAGGGCTGTCCCCGCTCCAATCTGACAGCCCCGATGCTGTTAAGGAGGATGAAAGGCTCAGGGAAGCAGAGCAATCAATGGGGGCAGAGGGAAACCATCTCATAGTTGGGACCCTCCTTCCAGAGGGTGCTATGGTATCCTCCTGCCCCGAGGACACCTCTCCGGGGGAGGGAACGCCAGTTGTTAGGAAGAGGCAGATGTTAGTAGTGGGTAATTTGATCATTAGAAATACAGATAGTTGGGTTTGTGGTGACTGGGAGAACTGTATGGTGACTTGCCTGCCTGGTGCAAAGGTTGCAGATCTTTCGAGGCATCTAGACAGACTTATATGCAGTTGGTGGGGAGGAGCCAGTGGTCATGGTACATGTAGGTACCAATGACATAGGGAAGGATAGGAGAGATATCCTGGAAGCCAAATTTAGGTTGTTAGGAGGGAGACTGAAATCCAGGACCTCTATGGTGGCATTCTCAGAAATGCTTCCAGTTCCACGGGCAGGGCCAGGTAGGCAGATAGAACTTCAGAGTCTCAATGCGTGGATGAGGCGATGGTTTAGGGAAGAAGGGCTTAGATTTATTAGGAACTGGGGGCACTTTTGGGGTAGGGGGAGCTACCACTAAGATGGGCTCCACCTGAACCAAGGTGGATCCAGACTGCTGGCATAAAACATTAAAAAGGTCGTAGAGCAGTGTTTAAACTAAGAGATGGGGGAAAGCCAATTGGTGCAGAGAAGCACCTGGATCGGACGGAGACTTCTCTTAGGCAAGACTCCATTGACAGAGATTCTCTAGAATTCAGTCAGAAAGAGAAGATGGGCGATGATAAAGTATGGGCCAGATCAGATGAGAAACAACCACATATAAAAGAATCCATTATGTCAGGGAAGGGCAGGCGTATAAATAGTGGTTGTTTTTTAAAGTGGTTTTACACAAATGCTATAAGTCTGTCTAATGAGATGGGTAAATAAGAGTACCTCATATCAAAGGAGGAGATTGACATAAGAGGCATCACAGAAACCTGATGGAATACGGACAATCAATGGGACACGATCATACCAGAATATAAAATATATCGGAAGGATAGAATGGGTCTAGCGGGTGGCGGAGTGGTAATGTATGTGAAAGATAATATAGAATCAAATGAAATAAAAATCCTAAATGAATCAAAATGTTCCATAGAATCACTATGGATAGCAATTCCTTCCTCTGATGGGAATATAGCACTAGGGAAATATTATCGACCACCTGACCAAGACAATGATAGTGATGCTGAAATGCTAAGGCAGATTAGAGAGGTTATCAAAATAAAAAACTCAGTAATAATGGGGGATTTCAATTATCCCCATATTGACTGGGTACATGTCACCTTAGGACGGGATTCAGAGAGAAAATTTCTTGATGCCTTAAATGACTGCTTCTTGGAGCAGCTGCTACAGGAACCCACAAGGGGAAAGGCAATTCTTGATTTAGTACTGAGTGGAACACAGGATCTGGCCCATGAGGTAACTATTACAGGATCGCTTGGAAATAGTGACCATAACATAACAACATTTCATATTCCTGTGTTGGGAAGAACACCGCAACAGTCCAACACTCTGGTATTTAATTTCAAAAAGGGGAATTACACAAAAATGAGGAGGTTAGTTAAACAGAAATTAAAAGGTAGAATAACTAGAGTAAAATCCCTGCAAGCTGCATGGAAATTTTCAAAGACACCATATTAGAGGCCCAACTTAAATGTATACCCCACATTAAAAAACACAGTAAGGCTACGTCTACACATGGACGCTACATCGAAATAGTCTATTTCGATGAATAACGTCTACACGTCCTCCAGGGCTGGCAACGTCGACGTTCAACTTCGACGTTGGGCAGCACCACATTGAAATACGCGCTGGGAGGGAACGTCTACACGCCAAAGTAGCACACATCGAAATAAGGGTGCCAGGCACAGCTGCAGACAGGGTCACAGGGAGGACTCAACAGCAAGCCGCTCCCTTAAAGGGCCCCTCCCAGACACACTTGCACTAAACAACACAAGATCCACAGAGCCGACAACTGGTTGCAGACCCTGTGCATGCAGCATGGATCCCCAGCTGCAGCAGCAGCAGCCAGAAGCCCTGGGCTAAGGGCTGCTGCACATGGTGACCATAGAGCCGCGCAGGGGCTGGAGAGAGAGCATCTCTCAACCCCTCAGCTGATGGCCACCATGGCGGACCCCGCTATTTCGATGCTGCAGGATGCAGATCGTCTACACATGCCCTACTTCGACGTTCAACTTCGAAGTAGGGCGCTATTCCCATCCCCTCATGGGGTTAGCGACTTCGATGTCTCGCCGCCTAACGTCGATTTCAACTTCGAAATAGCGCCCAACACGTGTAGCCGTGATGGGCGCTATTTTGAAGTTGGAGCCGCTACTTCGAAGTAGCGTGCACATGTAGACACGGCCTAAGAGACCTAAAAAAGAGCCACCATGGCTTAACAACCATGTAAAAGAGGCAGTGAGAGATAAAAAGCCATTTTTTAAAAAGTGGAAGTCAAATCCTAGTGACGAAAATTGAAAGGAACATAAACACTGCCAAATTAAATGCAAAAATGAAATAAGAAAAGCCAAAAAAGATTTTGAGGAACAGTTAACCATAAATTCAAAAAACAATAGTAAAATATTTTTTTTTAAGTACATCAGAAGCAGGAAGCCTGCTAAAAAAGCAGTAAGGCCCCTGGACGATAGAGACATAAAAGGAGCAATCGAGGAAGATAAAGCCATTGTAGAAAAACTAAATGATTTCTTTGCTTCAGTCTTCACAGCTGAGGATGTTAGAGAGATTTCCAAATCTGAGCCATCTTTTATAGGTGACAAATCTGAGGAACTGTCCCAGATTGAAGTGTCATTAGAGGAGGTTTTGGAACTAATTGATAAGCTAAACAGTCATGAGTCTCCGGGACCAGATGGTATTCACCCAAGGGTTCTGAAAGAACTCTAATGTGACATTGTGGAACTATTAACGGTGGTTTGTAACCTATCCTTTAAGTCAGCTTTGGTACCTAATGATTGGAAGATAGCTAATATAACACCAATATTTAAAAAGGGCTGTAGAGGAGACCCTAGCAATTACAGACCGGTAAGTCTAACATCAGTACCAGGCAAATTAGTAGAAATAACAGTAAAGAATAAAATTGTCAGACACGTAGAAGAACACGATTTGTTGAGCAAAAGTCAACATGGTTTCTGTAAAGGGAAGTTGTGTCTTACTAATCCATTAGAGTTCTTTGAAGGGGTTAACAAGCATGTGGGCAGGGGGGATCCAGTAGACACAGTATACTTAGATTTCCAGAAAGCCTTTGACACAGTCCCTCACCAAAGGCTCTTATGTAAATTAGGTGGTCATGGGATATGAGGAAAGATCCTTTCATGGACTGGGAACTGGTTAAAAGACAGGAAACAAAGGGTAGGAATAAATGGTAAATTTTCACAATGGAAGGGGTAACTAGTGGCGTTCCCCAAGGGTCAGTCTTGGGACCAATCTTGTTCAACTTATTCGTCAATGATCTAGAGAAGGGGGTAAGCAGTGAGGTGGCAAAGTTTGCAGATGACATCAAACTGTTCAGGATAGTCAAAACCAAAGCAGACTGTGAAGAACTTCAAAAAGATCTCAGCAAACTGAGTGGGCAGCAAAATGGCAAATGAAATTTAATGTGGGTTAGTGTAAGGTAATGCACATTGGGAAAGATAACCACAATTATACATACAATATGATGAGGGCAAATTTAGCTACAACAGATCAGGAAAGGGATCTTGGAATTATAGTGGATAGTTCTCTGAAAACATCCACGCAATGTGCAGCTGCAGTCAGTAAAGCAAATAGGATTTTAGGAATAATTAAAAAAGGGATAGAAAATAAGAGAAAGAATATCTTACTTCCCCTATATAAAACTACGGTATGCCCACATTTGAGTACTGCGTGCAGATGTGGTCTCCTCACCTCAAAAAAGATATATTGGTGTTAGAAAAGGTTCAGAAAAGGGCAACTAAAATGATTAAGGGTTTGGAACAGGTCCCATATGAGGAGAGACTGGACAGACTGGGATTTTTCAGTCTAGAAGAGAGGAGACTGAGGGGCGATATGACAGAGGTATATAAAATCATGAACGGTGTGGAGAAAGTGAATACAGAAAAGTTATTTATTTGTTCCCAAAATATAAGAACGAGAGGACACCAATTGAGATTAATGGGTAGCAGGTTCAAAACTAATAAAAGAAAGTTTTTCTTCACACAGCGCACAGTCAACCTGTGGAACTCCTTGCCAGAGGACGCTGTGAAGGCCAGGACTCTAACAGAGTTTAAGAAAGAGCTTGATAAATGTTTGGAGGTTAGGTCCACAGATCGCTATTAGCAAGGGGTAAGGTATGGTGCCTAGCCTTTTGTCGAAGGCAGGAGATGGATGGCAGGAGACAAATTGCTTGAGCATTGTCTTTGGTTCACCTCCTCTGGGGCACCTGGTATTGACTACTGTTGGCAGACAGGATACTGGGCTAGATGGACCTTTGGTCTGACCCAGTATGGCCATTCTTATGTTCTTATGTTCTTATGAAGTTGTTGGACTGCATGGATGACATTTTTTTTTTATTTCAGAAGGTGGATAAAAGCTACTAGATTTGATTTTAACAAATAAGGAGGAACTTGTTGAGAATCTGAAAGCGGAAGATAGCTTTGAAGAAAGTAAACATGACATCATAGAGCTCATGATTCAGAGCAATAGTGAAAGGGAGAACAGCAAAATAAAGACAATGGATTTCAGAAAAGCAAATTTTTGGTAAACTCAGAGAGCTGGTAGGTAAGGTCCCATGGGAAGCAAGATTAAGAATAAAAACAACTGAGGAGAGTTGGAAGTTTTTCAAAGGGACATTATTAAGGGCCCAAAAGCAAACTATACCACTCCATAGGAAAGCTAGAAAGTAAGGTAAAAGACCATCTTGGCTTAGCCAAGAGATCTTGAATGATCTCAAAATCAAAAAGGAGTTGTACAAAAAGTTAAAAATAGAGCAAATTACAAAAGATGTATATAAGCACAATGTGTGTATGCAGGGGCAAGATTAGAAAGGCAAAGGCACAGAATGAGCTCAAACTAGCTAGGGATATAAAGGGTAACAAGAAGTCATTCTCTAAGTATATTAGAAGCAAGAGGAAGACCAAGGACAGAACAGGCCCACTGCTCAGTGAGGAGGGAGAAATAATATCAGGAAACTTGAAAATGGCAGAGGTGCTCACTGACTTCTTTGTTTCGGTCTTCACCAAAAAGGCCAATGTAGAAATGCCTAACATAATACATGCTAGTGAGAAGGATGTAGGTTTAGAGGATAAAATAAATAAAGAATACGTTAAAATTACTTAGAAAAATTAGATATGTTCAAGTCACCAGGGTCTGATGAAATGCATCCTAGAAAACTTAAGGAGCTGATAAAGGAGGTTCCTGAGCCTTTAGCTATCATCTTTGAAAAGTCCTGAAAGTTGTGAGAGATTCCAGAAGACTGGAAAAAGGGCAAATATACTGCCCATGTATTAAAAGGGGGAAAAAACAAAGAGCCCAGGAAACTACAGACCAGTTAGTTTATCTTCTGTGCCAGGAGAAATAATGGAACAAATAATTCAGGAAATCATCTGCAAACATCTGGATGAAAATAAGGTGATAGGTAACAGCAAGCCTGGATCTGTAAAGAACAAATCATGCCAGACCAATCTGATAGCTTTTTTTTTGATAGGCTAACAATTCTTGTGGATAAGGGACAGGCGGTGGATGTGGTGTACCAAGACTTTAGTAAGGAATTTGGCACGGTGTCGCATCATCTTCTTATCAATAAACTAAGCAAATATAACTTAGATGGGTCCACTGTAAGGTGGGTGCATAACTGGCTGGATAATTGTTTTCAGAGAGTAGTTAATAATGGTTTGCAGTCATGCTGGAAGGGCATAACAAGTGGGGTTCTGCAGGGATCTGTTTTGGGACCAGTTCTGTTAAGTATCTTCATCAGCTATTTAGATATTGGAATAGAGAGTATGCTTATTAAGTTTGCAGATGATACCAAGCTGGGAGGGCTTGCGACTGGTTTCAAGGATAGGATCATAATTCAAATGAGCTGGACAAACTGGAGAAATGGTCTTAGGTAAACAGGATGATGTTTAATAAGGACAAATGCAAAGTACTCCACTTAGGAAGAAACAATCAGCTTCATACCTATAGAATGGGAAGCGACTGTCTAGGAAGGAGTGCTACGGAAAGGGACTTAGGGGTCATAATGGACAGCAAGCTAAATATGAGTCAACAGTGTGATGCTGTTGCCAAAAAAGCAAACATGATTCTGGGATGTATTAACAGGAGTATTGTTAGCAAGACACAAGAAGTCATTCTTCCTCTCTACTCAGTGCTCATTAAGCCTCAGTTGTAGTATTGTGTTCGCTTCTGGGAGCCACATTTCAATAAAGATGTGAAAAAATTGGAAAAGGTCTAAAGAAGAGCAACAGAAATAATTAAAGGTCTAGAGAACATGAGCTATGAGGGAAGACTGAAATAACTGGGCTTCTTTAGTTTAGAAAAGAGAAGAGTTAGAAGATATATGATAGCAGTTTTCAAGTACTTCAAAAGGGTTACAAGGAGGAGGAAGAAAACTTGTTCTCCTTGGCCTCTGAGGATAGGACAAGGAGCAATGGGCTTAAACTGCAGCAAGAGAGGTTTAGATTAGACTTTAGGAAAAAAATTCCTGTCAAGGTGATTAAACACTGGGTTAAGTTATCTAGGAAGATTGTGGAATCTCCATCAATGGAGATATTTAAGAGCAGCTTAGATAGACGCCTATCGGTGATGAGATAGATGGTCTTTGGTCTTGCCAAGAGGGCAGGGAACTGCATTCAATGACCTCATGAGGTCCCTTCTAGTTCTAGTGTTCTATGATTCTATGATTTTATTATTCTAATTGTAAGCAAAATACTCCATCTCCAGAATATCAAACAATTCTGAACAAAACAGGAAAAAATGGTTTTTACATAGGCACACCCAATGTGTCTCCCTGATTCCAGCTAGCTGTAAGGGGAAAATTCCTTCAGATCTTGCTTACACACTAAGTAGAGGGAACTTCCTAACCTGATCCTCTGCAAGAGAACTTGAGGGATAATGGGCTGGTGCCAAGACTCTTAGACAGTAAATTCTTTCTTTCTGGTTTATGGTGACTGTAACTATTACGAATGACCTAGTTACAGTTTGTACCCTCTTAAGTAATGTAGGAAAGTATCAGATCCAAAGAAGCTGCCAACTTGGTCTGTATTTCCAATTTAGAAAGCAGCTGTCTCCCCAAGGAAAAGTAGTGGATCAGCTTCCTTTCTCTAGTAGCATAATGTAAGATAATTGGGACTGAAGCATTACACAAGACTTGAAAACTAACATGTCATTTCCAATGTAAGCACAAATGCTCTAACTTTTACATGCTTCTTTGTCTACAAAAATCAAGTTTAACTGCCATAACTTAAAAGGACTGACACAGAAAACATGGAGGTCTATTTTAAAAACCATACGTAAGCAATACTTACTATTGGTGTTTCCTGTGAGCTGTGTGCTTGTGCAGCCACTCAGGAGAGATTCCAGTGCCACCCAGCTGATTAGCAGAGCTGCCACAGTTAGGTTTTTTTCTTTGTTTGTATCTACTGGTGGTGCACATTTGTCTATGCCATGGTACACATAAAATATTCCACACATGGATGGAAAAGATTAACAGGAACATTGGTTTTCATGCAAAAATATTTCACTGAATTGACTTTACAAGAGTCATTTGTATGTCATGCTGCTGAATGAATCTCCTGGACTTGAGTTTCTTGTACCCAGAGCAAAACTTCGATAAGCCAAAAAAAAAAAATTCCCATTTCTCCCTGTTTCTCACTGCCTGAAGCATCACTGATATTCAAAGGGATTGAAAAGTCCCACATCTCCATGCAACATCTCAATATATAACAGTAACTTTTGGGGCTAGCTTTCAAGAGCTTTCCAAAGAAAGTGTTACTTGAGATGGCTATGACCTGTTGTAGATGGTCAGACTCTAGTAAAGGACAATAATACCAAGAATTCTAAGGAAACACGTAGAAGACTGGAATCTTATATCTAGCTGAGGATATAAGCACTATGAAAATAGCTGGAGGACAGAGGAAATGATGAGAAGCAGTTTACATAAGGTGCTAAAGACAGTCATCTAAATGGACCACACCGTAAACTTTATATCCTGTCTTCAAATTCTCCAACAGCAGGGAAATTTGTATCAGAGACTGAATCCAGAATTTTAGTTTGGACCCACCTCCAGCAGACACCAATAATAGAAAACAATTAATTTAGGAATACATTCGGCCATTAACAAGTATATGGTTTCTCTTTTCAATTCTCATGTATTTAATATCATTACTAGGAGCTAAAGTTTAACTTAATAAATAGTTTTCTTGCATCTGTTATCTTTCCTTTCCATTAGATGTTGGTGAAGTTTTTTTCAATCTCTCCTTTTTTCAGGGAAAAACCCTGTAGATTCTGCTCAACTGAAATATTTCATGAATTTATGTTAAATTTACCAAATTGCTGCAGCTGAAAAAGTTTAATTTCAGTTTCTTTTCAAAATGGAGCATTTAGAATTTTTCAGTTCAAAATACTTCTTTTTTTGCTTAGAATTATATTTCACTTTCACTGTTAAGGGTGAAAACACCAATAAGTAAATTAAATGTTTCATTTGGGTTGAAAGTTCTCTTCAATCCGAAACATTCTCTACTTTTCAGTTTGCTGAAAAGTTCAAACAATCATTTGTAATTGACTTAAAATGAAAGTTATTTATGACTGTAGGTTTGTGCAATGAACCAAAATATGAAATCAACATACATGTGTCCCAGTAATTGCACTGCATTACTTTCATGCCCTTAGAAATTATTTAGGAGATGAATCATTTTCCCAAGATATTATTCATTTTACTATTACTGGAAAAATCCTTTTAATTCTGCAGAGCCATGTCTACACAGGCAGGTTCTGTCAACAAAAATGAGCTTTTGTCAACAAAACTTGCTAAGAGTCTACAAGGTTAAGTGCTCTGTCGAGAGTTTGTCGACAAAACTCAGCTGTTCGGCTCGCAGTGTTACACCACTCCCCAGTCAGGTATAGCACCTCTGTTGGCAGTGTTTTGTCAACAAAATTACTGTGCAGACACTGGTGCAGAGAGAAAGGTCTTTCAGTTCTTCAGGCAGCCCTGTTTGCAGAGCTTCTGGTCCTCCATTCCGTTGAGAGAGAGCAGGGCAGTGTGACTGCTCTCTGTCGACAGAGCACATTGCTCTTTTGATCTGCTTTTGTGTGAAGACGCTATCTATTGGCATGCATTTTGCTGGGGTTTCTCTGTCAACGGTGACCTCTGTCGACAGAAGCTGCCCGTGTAGATGTAGCTCAAACCCAAGGAATAGTAAAAAGTACTAGTACTTATCTTAAAGTTGTGAAAGGAATAAGAGCATGCAGATTCCTCTGTGGAGTATTATTTATTGCAAGACTAAATGGCAACATATGAACGCTTATGCTCAAGGATAATTTTTTGCTGTGTGAGGTCACAAGCCAAGAAAAAAAAAATAACCCATATGCTTAACAACAATAAGGCTACATCCACACTTGCATTGCTCTTTCGAAAGAGGAATGCAAATGAAGGAAATTGAAAATGCAAATGAGGTGTTGATTTATATATCTCACACTTTATTTGCATAATCTCTTTGCAAAACAGATTCTTTCGAAAGAAAAAAAAAACAGTGTAGACATGGCTGTTTTGAAAATAAACCCTGTTTTTGAAATAATCTTATTCCTGAAACACTAAAACCTAAGCCCACTCCCTTAGCTCCCAATAGGCAGGCTGATCCTTGGTACCCTCCACTCGGCTACTAGAGCCTGTGTGGTGGGCTGCTGGCTTTGGGAACAGTTGCTGAGCTCTCCCCCACCGCCAGCGTGGGCCAGTTCCCATCTCTTTCCTGCTTCTTTGCAGGCTGCTCCATGCCCCCCTCCCCCGCCCCATTCCTCCAAGTAGCTCTTGGAGCTGCTGTTAGGGTGGTGGGAAAGCCTTGTGCTGACCCGCCCTTAGGCAAGGGAGGGGGCAGATCCCCTCTTCTCCATCTTCTAGGGGCTTTGCTGGCCCCTTCACCTTTCTTGCAGACATGGAATTCACTCTTTGCAGGTGCTGCTTCCATTACTGCAGAGGAGGTAGGGGGCTGCTTTAGGGAAGTGGTGGAGCATCCCTCCACGGCTTGCTGAGGAATTGTGTGTTTGGGGGTGAGGTGAGTTTGTGTGGAGCCCATTCCACCAGGGCTCCCAGAGAGTGGTTGTGCAGTTGAGGTGGGGTGCTGGGGCACGGTCTATCTCCCCTCCACCCTGCCTGCCACCATGTCCACTGCCGCTCCCTCCCAATCCAGGCCCAGCCACTGCAGGGGCCTTTCTACCTAGGGACACCACTTACCCCCACCTCCGCTGCTCGGTCAGATTCTGCAGCAGCTTCTGAGGGCCTGCTCCTCAGGAACCTGTGGGCACACCTGCTCCTTAGCAGCCCCCTCCCTTTTACTCGTTGTAGGCAAGCCCTTGTTGCCTACCCCATTCCTATTGCTTCTTTCCTTTCCCATGTGCCCATGCCCCCATCCCCATTTTTTTTTGCTTTGTTTGGTGCCTGAGTCCCTTCTCTTTTCTCACTTACCTCCCCACACATTTTTGAGCCCTCTCCACCCCTGTGCAGCTGTAGGAGCCAGTTTACTATCCTGTGCTGGGACTTGTGTTTTTTTCTTGAGCTTCCCCCCAACCTTTTCCTCCTTTTCCCTGCCCCTGCCCCCACCTGGCCAGGCCCACAGGCTGGCTGGTGAGGGACGGGCAGCTACCCCTCTCTGTTTTTCCCCTCTTCTCTCCCTCCCCACTCCTGTTTTGTTAAACACCTTTATTACAAACTCCTTGCTCCTGCCTTTCCCTCATCATGGCCAAAGTCCCCACCGGAGAGTTGTCCCACTACAACCCTTTTGTCCTTCCCTCCCCTGGAACCCTCCCAACCCCACTGCAGTGGATCCATATGAGGCTGCTGGGCCATCTGCCCCCATGGTGGCCAAGGGCACAGGAGCAGGCTCCAGAGCCTCTACTGCACCTGCTGCGGCATCCTCTGCCAACTCTGCCCTGAAACCAGCTTCCCCGAAGGACAGGAAGGGCCAGGGGACTAAAAAGGGTAAGAGCCCTGTCTGGAAGGAGAAACCACCCACAGCAGGAGTCACCAGCCCTGCTGCAGCCATATCCTGACTCCCTGGGCCCCTGGTCATACTCCCAAGCAGCTGCTGCCTTGCACCCTACTCCCTCCGCCTCTGGGAATACTACACCCGATGGCCACAGCCCCTTCCCCACCCTCACCCAGAGGCATGGAGTGCACTACCTGCTGGTGTTGGCCTTGACCCACGTGGAGACCTATGTGCATGTGATGGTGTGAGTGATGAGGATTGCAGCCTTGGTGGTGGCCTCCTGAATGTTCGGGAACATCTTCTTCTTGCTGGCATTGGAGGCCACCACCCAAGCGGTGGTGGAGAGGGGCCTGGATGTGAGGGGAGTCCATGTGCATCTAGAGCTTCTAGAAGAGGTGGGAGCGTGGGTGGTGTTCTCATCCATCCCTCCCTTCCTCCTCAGTTCTGCCCTTCAGCCATTCCTCACCTCCTTGGGGAGGCCACAGTCAGTCCTGAGTCCCCTCCCTCTGGGCTGCAAAGTTCCCACCTTCTGCCATGTCTTCTCCTTCCACCAGCAAGCACAGATCCAGCCACTGCTGATGGAGTGTGGCAGGGTCTCCCCATAGGGGACTTTTCTGGTGCCACACCAAGGGGCCCAGTACCAGGTTTAGTACACCCTGGGAGAGTCCCAGTGCTTCATTTGCTGGGTAACAGGGCACATCCAGATGGACTGCCCACTGGCCCGGCATGGGGAGAAGCCTGGGACCCTCGATACCTGGATGGGCGATGGCCATACCATCGCTGGTGACTCTATCACCTCAGACCCTGGCACCACCTCTCCACCTCCCGCTGTGGGGGATACCACCACTGCTTGGGTGTTGGAGGATTCCCTCGCGCTGGTCCAGAGAGACTGTTCAGGTGCTGATGCCCGAACAGGCACCCTAGCCGGGCATGCAGAGGAGAGGGTGGCACGGCCGGCAACAGGACTCAGACAGGGCCCACCCCAGGGTAGTTCTCTCCCTTCCCTCATCATCCCATCCTCTTTTTCCTTCCCTCTCTAACCCCAGCTGCCTTGGCTAAGGGTGACCTCTTGATAGAGGTTTGCAGTCATGATGCCTGCCCTCAGTCACTCCCTCTGTCACACTTTCCTACCATTGACCCCTTGACCACACCTCCCCTTGACCCCGGGATATCATGGGATACAGCCACATGCCCAGCTGGAAATGATGCTCCAACTGTGGCCATTGAGCACCTGGGCATCCCAGGTGACCCAGGACCCCTTCTATATCCCAAAACCCCATCTCCAAAGTTCTCAGTGCTGCACCCCCTACCACACAAGTGACTGATGCTGGGGATAGTTGTACCCAGCCCCCATTCATATCACTCTCCCACCCCCCAAAGGGTTACCTCCTTCCAATGTCCCTGTTGCCCAGGCTCCTGCCCCGCTCCAGCCCCGCTTCCTGTCTCCATCATCTGCCCTGACCCCACCCCACCCCCTTTCCTCTCCCCGGTGAATGCTGTGTCAATCCTGAATCCCTTCCCCATCCTGATCCGTTCCCCATGCCCCCTCCTCTCCTTTCTCTTCCTTCTCCTGCCCCTCTTCTCCTCCTCCCCCTGAACCCCCTCCCTCTCTTGATGACTTCACCATCCCTGCCCCCAATATTTCCCCTGCTCCTCCCCTTATCACTCATACCTTCCTCCCCATTCCTTATCCTACAGTAACTTCCCCCAGGGCTGCAGGCACCTGGGATGCATCCTTTTCTTTGCCCTCTCTCAGCTGATCTGGGGCTGTTTTCCCTCCGCCACCTGCACCCATCCCATGACAGGGACTTGGCCCCTGCCTGTCTGTCCTTGTAGGCTGCGGCTCATAAAGGAGTCTGGCCTGAGCATTGTCGGGGCCCTGAGGCCCTGACACCCAATGTGCTGAAGGTTGAGATGCACTGTTTCCTGGAGGACATTTGTGGCTCCAGGAATAAGGTAACTCTCACCCCTCAGTTCTGGCTATCACCTTATCCTGGAGACCATTAGAGCCATTATGAAAGAGGGTAAAGGGACCAGGAGGAAAGATTCCACAGCCTACCAGCAGACCTGTGGCTTCTGCAATACCCTGCTTACTTTTTGGGTCCATCACAGACTTCTGCGAGGCGCTATGCGGATCATTGGCATTCCTTCTGGTGAGGATCCTCTCCAGCCATCCAAATGCCACTGATCATCTTTGCCACTTTGAACAGCAGGGCCTGCAAGTGGGTCTCCATAGGTGCCAGGTGCTCTCCTTCCTTCGGGGGGGAGGTACTAGGTCACCTTTTTACAAGAGACCCAAGCTGCTCCAGCTGCCGAAGCCAGTTGGCAGCTGGAGTGGGGAGACGGGGTCTTTTTAGCCACCTCTCAGTCTGTCAGGCCAGACTGGCGACCCTTCTCTCCCCATACCTGCAGCCTGAGGGGATGGGGAGTGTCAAGGTTGTGCCAGGTCACCTGCTGTACCTCCCGGTCTGGGTGGAGGGGCTCCTGCTACATCTAGTTAACATCTATGCCCTGACCTCCAGCCTGGAGAGGACCCATTTCTTTCAGCAGGTGTCAGACTTCCTTGACACTGTAGATCCTCACAAGTGCCTGGTCTGGGGTGGGGACTTCAATTACATCCTCGAGGACCGGGACCGTATGGGGATTAAGCACAACTGGCCCACCACAGGTGTCCACCAGGAGCTAATCAACCTTTGCTCCTTGGTGAACATCTGGCACAGCCTCCACCCAGATGAGGACACCATGTTCACCATTGTCTGGGTGGTGGGCCAATGAGTGTCACACTCCCGTTTGCACCGTATTTACATTTCTTGCCTCCTTCTCTCATGGGCCCACTCCTCCAGTGTGAAGCCAGCCCCTTTCTCAGACAACTATTTGGTGGCCGTGAAGGCTTCCCTGTCCTCTGGGAAGATGGGGCTGGCCTATTTGCACTTTAATAACAGCCTGCTGGAGGATGTGCACTTCCTGTTATCCTTCCAGGAGTTCTGGCTGGCTTGGCACGGGCAGTACCTTTCCCTCTGCACGGAGGTGGTTGGATCTGGGAATGCTGAGCACACGTCTCTTCTGCTATAACTATACACAGGGGGGGCAGCCAGCAGTGGGATGCAGCGATAGGGCATCCGGAATAGGAAGTTTTAGAGCTAGAGAGGCATCCAGCCACTAGTCTCGGGGATCCATCCCTCGGAGGTATGGATCAGGAGAAGCAGGAGGAGCTCCGGGATTTCGATGACCTTAGGGCCCAGGGCGCCTTTGTGAGATCCCACATCCACCTCCTTCAGCAGATGGATCTTGGCTCCTTTCTCTTCTATGTCCTGGAGGAAAAGAGGGGGTCAAAGAAGCATATCCTCTGCCTGCTTGCAAAGGATGGCACCCTCCTCACGGATCTGGTGGAGATGTGCAAAAGGGCCTGTGCCTTTCATGCCACTCTCTTCTCCTCGGGTCCGACCAATGCTGACGCCTGCAGAGTGCTCTGGGACCAACTTCCAACAGTCAGGAAGGGCAACCAGGATCAGCTTGAGCTACCTCTTACTCTGGCCAGATTCCTAGAAGCCCTCCATCTCATACCTGCCAATAAATCCCCAGGCATGGATGGGCTGACTGTGGAGTTTTACCACGTGTTTTGGGACGTGCTCAGCCCAAACCTCATCAGCGTTTGGGCCAAGTCCTTACTAAGCGGGGTCCTCCATCTGTCATGCAGGCAAGCTGTGCTCACCTTGCTGCCTAAAAAGGGGGACACCCCCACCCTGATCTCAGGAACGGGATTCCCATCTCACTCCTTAGTGAGACTACAAGATTGTTGCCAAGCCATCTCCCTTCACTTGTGGTCTGTGCTGGAGGACCTGGGTCCTCCAAACCAAATGTACACCATCTCGGGCCACACCATCTTCGACAACCTTTATTCAGTCTGTGATCTCTTAGAGCTAGGGTGTAGGGATAGTCTGTTATTTGCCCTCCTGTCCCTGGATCAGGCGAAGGCATTCAACGGGGTGGACCACGGGTACTTCCTGGGCCCTCTGCAGGCCTTTGGCTTCGGACCCAGTTAGTGGGTTTTCTCCAGATGCTATATGCTGCCTCAGAGTGTTTGGTCGAGTTTGACTGGACCCTGACCACAGCAGTCAGCTTCAGTCCAGGAGTGCCTCAGGGCTGTCAGCCATCAGGCCAGCTGTATGCTCTGGCCCTCTAGCCCTTCCTCCATTTCCTTTAAAGAAGGTTGATGGTGTTGGTGTTCTGTGAGCCGTAGATATGGCTGGTTCTATCAGCGTATGCTGATGATGTTCTTTTTATAGTCCAGGATGCAGGTGACCTGGCATGAGTGGAGGTATACCAAGCCATCTACTTGGCAGCCTCCTCCACCTTAGTCAACTGGGTCAAGAGCCCTGGCCTTATGATTGGAGCTGTGTGGCAGGCAAGCTGCCTCCCACCCGCACTTCAGGCCATCTAGTAGAGTGCAGATCCACTGTTCTATCTTGTCATCTTTCTTTCTGCCACACATGCCTCCCCACCAGAGAACTGGCAGGGTTTAGAGGGAAGGGTGGCTGAGTGGTTGCAGAGGTGGACTGGATTACTCCAGTGCCTCTCCTTGTGAGGGAGGACACTGATGCTCAACCAGCTGGTCCTGCCCATGCTCTGGCACCATCTCATCACCCTGGTCCCACCCCCTGAGTTCCTGACCCACCTCCAGAAGTTGATTTTGGAGTTCTTTGAGCCAGGATTGCTCTGGGTCCCCGCAGAGATCTCCATCTTCCCGTGGAGGAGGGAGCGCAGGGCCTGATGTGCTTGCACAGGCAGGTTAATGTCTTCCACATCCAGGCCCTGCAGGGACTACTTAACAGTGCAGATAGTCTAGCATGGAGCACATTGGCACACACTTTCCTCCACCATTTCTGAGGTGTCTGATATACCAGCAGCCCCTTTTCCTTCCTTTGAGAGAACATCCGCAAGACCTCTCAGAGCTGCCAGTCTTCTACTAGGACCTCCTCCAGACCTGGCAGCTGCTTGTAACAACCAGGTCCTTGGTGGCCACGTGGGTGAAGACCTCCTTGCAGAGCCCCTGCTATACAACACTCGTTTTTATGTGCATGTGGTGGAGTCCACCTCAGGACACTGGATGTTGGTCCTGGGACAAATCACCAGAATTGGAGACCTGTTGGATTACAACCGGAGACTGGATGGAGACCCCGGAGCTCACGCAGTGCATGGGACTCTCTACACTTTACACTCCCCGGCACATGTTCAGGAAGTAAGGGCCACCTTATTGCTTGCTCCTTGGGTCTACCTCAGCCAGGTGCTGTAAGAGGGTGCACCCCACCCCTCTTCAGCTCTGGCCCTCCAGATCTCTCAATAGGCCCTCAGCCCTGTGGGCCTTCCTAACTTCCCCCACTTCATCACCTGAGCTGGCTGCACACCTTGCGGCTGGTCTCCTTTCAAACTGTGCTAAGACACCACCATACACTTTCATACTCCATGCAATCCGCTTCCCCACCCAAACGTCAAGTGGTGGGACCTATTGCAATCAGCAGGCAGCAAGAAGTTCTGATGGGCCAGCTTGCATTCCACCATAGTCGCATGGCCCACCTGGGATATCAGCTGGAGGATCCTCCATGGGGTGGTGAACACAGGTGTGTACTTGGTGCAGTTCACCCTATCCCTGACACTTGCTCCGTTTGTGGCATGAGGGAGACCCTGACACACAACTATATAGAGCACGCCAGGTTACAGCCCCTCTTCTGTCATCTCCAGAACTTCCTCTTGAGGTTCTGGCTACACTTTTCCCCACACCTTCTGAGCCTCACACACCCCATCTGTGTCCCCACAAAGTCACGAGACATCTTCGTCAGCCTCCTCCTTGCCATGGCCAAGGTGACCATTTACATGACCAGAGAGAGGAGGCTGGTTGAGGGCAAGGACAGGGGACTGTGACTGTGGGGCCTACTTTCATTCCACAATCAGTTCATGAATCCAGGCAGAGTTCCTCTAGGCAGCATCTGCTGGCTCCCTCAACACCTTTGAGGAGCAGTTGGCGCTGTCTGGGGCTCTCTGCTCGGTAACCCCTTCTGGGTCTCTCATTTTAGCCCTATGGCTTCCACACCTGTTTTTAATTTTAGTTTTCCCCTGAATTTATTTGGGGATTGTGTTTTTAGTGGATCCCAGCTTTTCAAGGGTGATCACGTAGCTGTGGGCAGGCTTACACCTGCCCACATCCAAGAACCTTCATTAGACTAGGTTACTATACTCTGGTGTGTGCTGTCACACAGGGAATAGGAAAAAGACTTCATACATGACATAACTCTTCAAGGTGAAGCCAAATATTCCAAATCTCCAACAACCATATTGTCTACAAACCAAAAGAAAAAAAAATGGAGTGCAGTCATTACCAATTTACAACTTCTGCACTTCCTCATTCTTGTGTCTTTTATTATTAGTTCAGGGTCCATTATTAGCACTACTTGTAACTGCAGAAACACAAAATTCCTAGAACACTTGCCTCCATCCGGCTACAAAAGAAAACATAACAAACCCCAGGTACTTTCTGCTTCAACAGGTCACTGAATTAAGTGATTTGTTGTGAGTTCTACAGAGTGCAGGGTTCAGGGTAGTCTTCATCTGGAAGTAGAAATCCTTTAATATCATATGTACATTGAAATCAGAGAGGTCACTGCTTCTCATTTTGTTCAATGGACCATGCTGAAAGGAAAGCCACTTTTGACAGAACCCCTGTTTTGAATGTTATCAGAGAAGTCATTTCTGCAAAGCATCATTCAGTCTAGTAATCACACTCAGCTATGTGGTGTCTCTTTCTTTCTCCTCTCTCCTAAATACTGGCATAATCCAAATGACAATCATATGCTTTTGCTGGCTGGTAGGGTTGTATCTTAGTCATTTTATTTCAGCTAAGATTTTGAAAAGCATATTAAATATGAGAAACTTGATGTATCCAATTTGCAAACCATTTCAGGCTTTGCCAATACAGTGTGCTGCAGAAGAATCAGCTGTAGAGTTCAGAGCTCCAGGAGCTCAGACATGAGATAATTGTTGTATAAACATGGTTCGGTGCATGTACTTAAAAGGATGAAGTAATGTTTTTCCAGGTTCTACCACATTCAGAAAGATTTTGTCTGTAGATAGCTACTGTATAAGCACATTGGTGATTTCAATCAAGCTGTTGTTTATCTATTATAATGGAACAAGGAGAAAATATTCAGTTATTTACAACCCAGGGGAAAAAAATCAAACATACCTGCTCACAAAGAGACATGAAACACTTTGTGTCCAAGTACACAAGCACACTAGAGAAACCATTATTTCAAAATTACTGGGAGATATAAATAAATAAGAAGAAGGGGCACACCCAGACCCTGGAGCAATGCCGGCTCAAAAGTAAGGAGCTGTGTCAGGGCTATCACAAGGCCCAGGAGAAGTCCAGCCGCTCTGGTGCAGCGCTCCACAGGTGCCACTATTATTAGCAGCTGGATGCCACCTGGAGTGTGGGGGGGAACATCACTGGCCCACCCCACCGCAGTCATAGAGTTCAGCCAGGACTCACCTGATGTCACCCTCGAGGAGGCCAAGGATGACAACGGGAGAAAGAGGATCAGGAAGAGGCCAGCTACTCCACCACGTCTGCCAGCCAGTCTGAGGCAAGACTTTCAGTGTCATCTCAGGTATTGGGTCTGGGCATGACACCCTGAATCTTCCTTGGTGACAGCCCTATTCACAGCTGGGCCAGCTGTGAGCATAGCATGTTAGGTGCTGACTCTGGATCTGATCCCCCACTTCTATGACATCCTCCAGAATCCCAGCAAGGGCACCTCAGGTGACTTAAAAACCTTTCCCCATCACCTAAAAGCCAGGTGGCATCTAGTGGGGGCACAGTCCTCTTGCAGCCCACAAATCCTGGGGGTCACAGAACAGCTCAGTCACCTGTCTGCACATGGCTTGCCAGTCTGGAGTGATCAGCTCCAGGACACTCCCACACCAGGACTGTGTTGTGTCTCTCATTAGGTTGCTGCTGAGACCTGCCTTATTCTGGCCTGCATGGTAGGACACCATCCCATGACAAGTCACTACTGGTTGTCTGGGGTCAGTGATCCACACAGCAGTGCCAGTCATGGCCCAGAGTCAGGCCCGCACTCAGGCAGCAGTCACTTCCAAAATAGCAAGGTAGTCTCGGGGTGGGGAGGAGGGGAGTGAAGTTGTGCAGGAGAACCTGCCTGGGGAGAGGCAGAGGAGGGGAAACTGGTGGCCCTCTCACTGGTAAGAAGTGTCTGCCACTCACACACGCTTCCTACAACACTCCCCTCCAGGGGGTCTGGATAGGACTTCTCCCTGTGAGAGATGCCACAAGTACCAGAGCAGGGGTATGCAGGACTCAGGTGGTAGGCAAGGCACTCAGTCCTCCCCACCTCCCACCTGCAGGTCCATGGTCTGGCTGGCATGTTCCCATGCTGCTTGACCCCAAGTCATGGGTGTCACAATGCTCCCTGGGGATATCTGGGTAACATATGGTGGTGCTCAAAGCACATCATTAGTGTCCGAAGCAAGACTTTCAGTGTTGGCTCAGATAATGGGGCTGGGCATCATATAAAGAGTCTCCCATATGACAGCATATGAGAGCAAGGCACATCACTCATCTCTCATACCATTCAATTGCCTGTGTGGGATATGCAGGAGGAAGCACTCCTGAGATGACTGGCCATGGGGGCAGATGACCTGCCTGTGGACCATCATGGAGGATCTGAAGTATGAGAGGGCAGATCACTTGGTACACCAGGACCACCTGCTGCCCCATCAGGACACCGTGGCAACAGCAGTGGAACGGCTAGTGTCCTGCATGGAGTGGGCCCTGTCCCTGCCAGTATTCCCCTCCCAGTCTCCACAGAGGCCACCAGGGCCCCAGAAGATGGGGCAGAAGAAGCCCCTTGCCAGTTGCCTCCTCCCCACTGCTTGGAGGCAGGCAACACTGGCAGCCCATCCCTGAGCTCCCCCGCTCCACATTCCAAGTTCCTGCCCTCTTCCCTCCTCTATTGTATGGCACCCCAAACCCAACGCACACTTTGCTTTGTTCCAGAAAGTGTTCTTTTTCGTTTGTTATACAGGAGTGGGGAGGCCACTGTGAATGACCTGGGAGACAGCCATTCAGAACAGCTTCTCTGAACAAGCAGCCTTGGGAAGTACCCACCCTGGTGCTCTCCCCGGAGTGTTGGAAATAAGCTCTATTATGTGTACATGCTCTATTTCAGAATAAATTTACTTATTCCAGGGCTTCCCTGTAGTATGAGCACATTATTCTGGAATAGTCTATTTTGGAATAATAACTGGAATAAACTATTCTGGAATAACTCTGTAGTGTAGACGTGGCCTTAATGACTACAGACAGTTCACATTATGTTAGAACGTTTTGGCATGTGGTCTACCCCCTCAATGCTACCTTTCTGTGGACCACCATTCAACAACCCATGAGCTCTAAATGCTTTAGTTTATCTCTAAGTACCTTGAATACTAAATTACTCATATTAGGCAACAGGAGCGATAACATACAGGAAGTGTATATAACCTGCAAGAAAGGAAATATTAATAATCAAAATTGAAATAATTAAATGGATTGAGCACTTTAACTTTATCATGTTAGTTGATCAAACTTTTTTAAAATAAAATAAAATATTAATTTACATCAAAAATATTTCAAGGTTGTTTTTATTCATGGTCCCTTTTTGGATCAGGGCCACTGATCTACAGAAAAATCAGTCGGGGCCACACCAGTGAGAGGCAACCTCCTCACCATAAAACACAAAAACCCTCACTGATGTGGTCTGCAGTTGAGATACCTCACTCCTCTGGCATTCCAGCTCAATGGTGGGGGTTAGGGGGAGAGAGAAGGCATGGAACAGCAAACCTCAGGGCTTTCCACAGGCCAGATTAACTCTTTTGGGATCCTAGGGATCGTAGAATTTGTGAGCCACAGACCCAGGTTCTGGGTGAGAACAAAATGAAGGGTTCGATGTGCAGTGGCAGGGTGAGGGAGTGGGATGTGGATGGGCATGATGATGGAGGTCATGGTGAGAGGTAGGGTGCTAGAATAGCCTGGAAGTGGAGGTCTGGCCAGGAAAAAGAGTGCAGGTGCATTCCAAGGGTGGGGTGTCTGGAAGGAAGGAAAGGTGCAGAAGTGGACTGGGGGTGGGGTATCTGTTTAGGAGGGAGTGTTCAGGAGCAAAGGAGAGTCCAGTAGTGGGCCAGGGTTGAGGGGAGCTAGGGGCACACCAGGACTACAAGAGCTGGATGGGGGACAGGCTGAGAAGCAAACTAGGGCTGTGTGACCGGGGCAGAAGGAGAGAGCACATGAGAGGGATGGAGTGTGGGGACTGGTCATGAGAGGAGTTGGGGCGGGGGGCTGCTTACTTGACTCTGCCAAGGTCATTCCCAGGGTCTGCCCTCCACTGCTCCAATTAGCTAAATGGTTTCCCCCAGCTGGGGGAAGGGGAAATGGCAGCACACAGAGACGTGCTTCTTTCACCCCCTCTCCCCCACAAGCTCAAACCTGTGAGGACTCAGGGCTGCCCCTCCACCCACTGCAAAAAGCTAGTGCTGGGCAAGGACCACTTGCAAAATTCCTCAGACTGCAGTTTGAGAACCAGTATGTTAAAACATCTTGAGAGAGGCTTTAGTTTATGTCAAAGCCTGGGCATATTGAAGGTCAAAGAGCCACAGCCAGTTGCCCTTCTCTTTTTCTTGTCATAAGATTTGTTCATTCTATAAGAGACTCTGGAACTTAGGCAACAAAATGTATTTCCTATAACCAGACATAGGTAGATAAAATAAGAACACATGTAAAACAGTAAAGAAAAAAAAACAATTCTGAGGACTGAGGTAGCTTATATAATATTTTGTTTAATTTTAGGTGTTAAAGATAGATAGATAGATAGATAGATAGATAGATAGATATGCGTTTTGCCTGGACCAGAAGTGGCAATTAATCACCACAAAGAAAGCTATTTCCAGTGTAGTCCAAGTTGACTGAATCTACTTCAGGGTGTTCTTGAGAACTTCAATGAGGGAATATATTATTATGATTATTTTACTTTAATACACGTAAGATTTGTACTCCAATTAACAAATTAAAAAGGGTTATGTCTTGATAAATTTAGATAAACATCTGAACTTCAAGACTGGGTCTACAAGGAGCTTTGCTCAGCATCTCTGCCGGCAGAGCAATGAAAAGTGGGCTCCTCAGGATGGCATAAGGGACTGGCAACTGAGGTGGGTTTAGCTGGCAGAGGCACATCCTTACATCCTCTGCAGTGCTGGCTCCCCCTTCTGCCAGCACCAAACTCTCACATGGTTAAGGTGAGGAGAAAGCAAATAAGCAGCCATTTGCAGTCCCAAGAAGCTCACTTTGTATAGCTCTGCTGACAGCCTCTGTGTAGACTTAACCTTAGATGCATATGTTAATCAAATTTAGTAATTTCTTTCATCTTTCACTGCAGCAATTCATGGAATCTAAAATCCTCTCTGTGGAGCCTGCAGAGAAATAATGCTTTGCTAGACTAGTTAAATAATTTCTTAGGTGATGAGCTGAAGAAGTGGGTCTGTTCCACAAAAGCTCATTACTCATTATATTATTTTGTTAGCCTTTAGAATGCTACATGACTGCTTTTTTTTGTGAAGATACAGACTAACACAGCTACTTCTCTGTGACTATGTTGCTAGATTTTTTGCTATACAATGTTCTCTGATAATTGAAATATGTGGTTTTTTTTAATACTATGTGCTATGGGATTATGGAAACAGAAAAAAAACTAGAGGGGCCTTTTGCTATTTTTATTAAACAATTTTCATACATAGCAATATAGACAAAGCTACAATAAGCAAATCCATTTGACAGTCCAAAGTAACCTCTGTTGAAGAAATATTTGAAGCAATATATGGTCTTGGGAAAAAGAAAAGAGGACATTTGACAAATAGATATAGCGAGAATTATAGGCACATTTAATATGTTTCCTCTGACTGAAAGTTTGTTGATCTATCTACAAGTTCACGAAATCTCTGAACTGCTCATCTTCCAAAGTATAGGGCATGACATTTCACCTTAACATCACTTTTCTGATCTCAGGAATCTTTCTTTGGTGAAGTGAGAAAAACGAATTTTAAATTCACTATTTCCTTCCTTAACTTCATGCAGGTCTCCGTTATATTACTTGTATACCCTTAGGTAGTTATGATTCTTTGCGTCAATGTACAGAATATTTACCATTAGGGCATTCACTTATTCACTATGTCCAGTAAGAAAGGATACATGCCTGTTGCTGCAGGCATCAATTATATCCATTTTTGTACTTATCAAAGAGGGAGCCTTCATTTTTTAGGGCCAGATTGTACCACCATTACTCACAATGAATGACCTTCTGTGTAATTAGCCCCACTGAAAGCAGGAAGAAGACACTAAACATGAATAAGGGTGGCTGTATCTGGCCTTAAATATCTCATTGTTTTACTGTACTTTTATCATTTTGTTTTAACTTCTACAGAATTGTTAGGTTTGTAGGGTGATGTGAGATCAACTAAGATTTTTAGAAAGCCCTCTGCTAATTTCAGATTTTTAATAGAATTGGGGGACTTACAAGTGAACTAAGGTGCTAGGGATTGAACATTTTCTCCTCATGATGAAAGAAACATAGGACTTTATGTGCTGATGTGGAAGTGCTTCACAGAGAGTGGAACTCTTCTTGGATTTACACTGTAGTAACACTGGGACAAAGAAAGCACTTTTAAGCCCTTGATCAAGTTGTTATGTCAGATTTTTCAACCTATTCTCCGGAACCAGAAGTTAAATGTTAGCTTCTAGAGATGCTTCAGCTTAGTTAATTATTTAGTGATTTTCCTCAGGCCTAGTTCTGCCGATTTTTTAAAGATAATTTTTAATCCAACTGCTTTGCATTTGCTGACAGTGTCTTCAACCAGGCATGGCTTCTTCAAAGACAAGAGAAGCTAAAGCTGAAATTGAAAGTGAAGTTTTCTTTTCAAAAGCACCCCATAGGTTTTAGCATTTTAAGTCCCTAAGCCCTGTAGTGCAAAGCTTCTTAAATCAAAATACAGTAAATTAATTTCAAAAGAAGATAGAAAATAACAAAGTTCTGCTTTGTTTCCTTGTCTCTGGGGAAGTTGATGTGACTAAGAACTTCTAACCTCTGGCATTATGACCTCATTCTGACATAAAATGGTTAGCTAGCATGGTATCAGTCAGATCTCAGCTTTTAAAAGCCATTTATATTAAAATAATAAGTTACAGATGGAAGACATACCTTTAATCGCAAGTGAAGGGCTGTTCCCTAAAATGTAAGTCTCAGTGACAAGTTTAGGTCTAATTGTGTCCAGATAGCTTTATATCTTTCTAACAATTAGATTTCAGCCTTAAAGAAATAGTTTCACAGTTGTATTTTAGGTATATATCTTTAATTATTCTTAATTTTCAACCTCTATTTCTAACAGCCAGTGATGTTACGGATAGAACACTGCGAATGGGATTCATTTCCTGTCTCATTCATAGACTTTCTGCAAAAACTTGGCCAAATCACTTAATCTATTCTGTGTCATATTCCCCATCTGTAAAGAAGGGATACTACATCCCTATTTCACTGGGATATAGTGAGGATGAAATCGAGTGTTTGTAAGGTGCTTGTATACTGTAGCATTAAGGACCATATGACTACATGGGCTGACAAATACCCTTAAAAATCTTCAGAATTGATGTTTGTAGTCTTGAGATACAGTATATCCTTGTAATTATCATTTGAGTAAGCTACACATAAATGGGGCCCAAGCGTAAATGTATGTACAGAGGAAATAATTCATTATTGCTTTGGACTTGGGATGGTCATTTACAATCATGCAATGTAAGCAGAACAGAGGGTACAAAACAATAGGAAACAAACTTTTTTTGCAGCAGTTTACATTACTGTCACGTGCACTTAACTGAGGCATACATAATAAACATACCAGAAGCAAGTCAGTGGAGACTCAGGGCCTATGCCTAGTAAAGAGTCCAAAGCTGTCCAACACCACCTTTTAGTTACTGGTATCCCAGATGTCTCAGTCAGGGCCGGGTGCAGCGGTAGAAATTGCTGCTCTGGTGGAGGATCTCCCATTGCACTCACATACAAAGGAAATGTACTGTATATATCTTACTGAGCCTCTCTGGGACAGCTGATACCTTCTTGTGTTAAAAAACTCTTTCCCTGTCTCTGACAAGCTTTATGGTGAACAGAAACATGTTGGCTACGTCTACACTAGCACAAAACTTTGAAATGGCCATGCAAATGGCCATTTCAAAGTTTACTAATGAAGCACTGAAATACATATTCAGCACCTCATTAGAATGCCGGCAGCCATGGCACTTCGAAATTGATGCAGCTCTCCACCATATGGCTCGTCCAGACGGGGCTCCTTTTCGAAAGGACCCCAGCAACTTTGAAATCCCCTTACTCCTAACAGCAGATAGGAATAAGGGGATTTCGAAGTTGCTGGGGTCCTTTAGAAAAGGAGCCCTGTCTGGATGAGCCGCACAGCGGTGATCAGCGTCAATTTCAAAGTGTCACGGCTGCTGGCATTCTAATGAGGTGTTGAATATGTATTTCAGCGCTTCATTAGTAAACTTCGAAATAGCCCTTTTGCATGGCCATTTTGAAGTTTTGGGCTAGTGTAGACACGGCTGTTGAGACAACTAATGTCCTTCCTCTCAGACCATACTCACAAGGCCATTAGGACAACTGTTCCTCCTCTAGAAACCCCTTCAGAGCTTTAGAATCCCACAAGGATCAATTTTCATCCCCATCTCAGACAACAGGTATATGAAACTATTTTGAGTTGCTGCTGAAATAGCGCAGGATGAAGTGCCATCAGCACAGAACTAACACTTAGCTCTAACTTTCCTGCCTTCCAGCTTGCTCAGTGCCTAACTGGTTGAAGAGCATCTGCTTAAAGCTGAGGCCTGCAAGACTGAGGTGATGCTGGTGGGAAGAAGGAAACACTTAGAGGGACTTTTAAAATATCCTTCACTGTTAAAGGCTCCTGTCCTGCTCTGTGGGTCTTTTGGACTTTTTAGCACAGCTAGACACCAAAGAGCTGGGGAGAAGAAAATGCACATACTGGTCTGTGAATGGCTGTAAGATATTGTCCATTCTGCAGACATATTGGCTGTGTCTACACGTGCACGCTACTTCGAAGTAGCGGCACTAACTTCGAAATAGCACCCATCACGGCTACACGCGTCGGGCGCTATTTCGAAGTTAACTTCAACGTTAGGCGGCGAGACGTCGAAGTCGCTAACCTCATGAGGGGATCGGAATAGCGCCCTACTTCGACGTTCAACGTCGAAGTAGGGACCGTGTAGACGATCCGCGTCCCGCAACGTCGAAATTGTGGGGTCCTCCATGGCAGCCATCAGCTGGGGGGTTGAGAGACGCTGTCTCTCCAGCCCGTGCGGGGCTCTATGGTCACCGTGTGCAGCAGCCTTTAGCCCAGGGCTTCTGGCTGCTGCTGCTGTAGCGGGGGATTCATGCTGCATGCACAGGGTCTGCAACTCGTTGTCGGCTCTGTGGATCTTGTGCTGTTTAGTGCAAGTGTGTCTGGGAGGGGCCCTTTAAGGGAGCGGCTGGCTGTTGAGTCCGCCCTGTGACCCTGTCTGCAGCTGTGCCTGGCACCCTTATTTCGATGTGTGCTACTGTGGCGTGTAGACGTTCCCTCGCAGCGCCTATTTCGATGTGGTGCTGCGCAACGTCGATGTTGAACATCGACGTTGCCAGCCCTGGAGGACGTGTAGACGTTATTCATCGAAATTGTCGCCACATCGAAATAGGCTACTTCGATGTAGGCTTCACGTGTAGACGTAGCCATTGTTGGCTAAGATAATTCATGTGTTAGTGATTTTTAGGCTTGATTATTGCCACCTCTATTTAGAAATGAAGACATGCATCCTGAAAAATCTCATACTGGCATAAAACACAGGAGAGTTTATTTCCGGCAATTCCGCTCTCTGTAGGCGTTTGAGCCTTTTTGACTTTGTACTGACTGCCCATTAAATACAGAATTTTATTAATGTTTTTGTCCTGATATTTACAGCTGTTCACGGAACCAATAAATTAATGAGCTCAGAGATTGCTTCTCCCTATTCATCCATGACCTCCTATGGCCGCTACATTCCACTGAATCTCTGAAGCACTTGATAAATAGAGGGCACCTGCAAGCACAGGAGGCAAAACTTCAACAGGATCTGAAACAAGACTCTGGACTTCATTAGCCAGAATGGAGTGTGCACTAACTTCACCATGGTCTGAGTTAAATATACAATTCATCTCTTTGCAGTTTGCTTTCCCTCAGAAAGGTCTTTTTTAGGTACATATACAAATAATTACAATTTAGTTACACTTCTTACTCCTACCTAATGGCAGGGATCTCCAGGGTGGACAGAGACAGAAGGATTTTTTTTTTCTTTTTAGTTTTGGGGGAGTTACTTTCATATTATGGTTCCAAGAATTTAGTTAGCCCCCGCCCTTTTCACTTTCAAATTAAAGCCAATTTTCAGAGCTTTTAAATATGAATGAATGAATATGGTTATTATTTTTTTAAGGAAACTGGCTGTTTTTCTCACTCCCCTATAATACAAAAGCCTGTGAAGAAATTTTGTTCAATATTTTAAAAACAAGAAAACAAAATCCAACCACCAAAATGGAAAATTTGAGCCTAAAGAGTAAATATTTCTGATGCTTATGTAAGCAGGGTGGGAAAGAACGCTTCTTAACAGGTAACTGGAAGAGGGGCAGAGACTGTGTATATCTATGCAAATACATTTGTTCCACCTTTGCTTAGATTTGTTAGATGTTCAGTGGTTGTAGTGGTATTTTGTTCATTGTAATCAACTTAATTTATGACCCAACACTGTTTATGTTTGTATTAAATGCAGACATGGTTACCATTGTTTGTAATTCTGCGGGAATGCAGAACAGTAGGACTGTGCTAAATTGTTCCAGAGGAAAGGGCTCACAGCAGAAAAAACCTTGCTAAGCAGGGGTTAAATTTTCAGAGCTCATTGAGAAAAGAGAGGTGAGGGAAGTTTATTCAGGAGGTTATATATCTTTCCTATCCTGGACTGGTTTGATCTGTTCTCTTCCCACCCACCTCAAAAAGCAGAGATAAGTAGGAATCATTAGGTGACGTGCTTCTTTGTTATGTTGGGTTGGAGACATGTTTCTTCTATCTTGCTTGCTAAAAGTTGAAATCACTGGGAGCTGAAATCATTTGAGGCTAATGGGCAGAAGTCACAGGCAAGAGGTGGATGGCAAAGCAGTCTGATTGACAGCCAGCAGAGCAGTGGTGGAGACATGCAATGAAAGGACACCAGGGTGGTGGTGGAGAGATGCAGCAAGAGGCCAGCAGGGTGACAGTAGAGAGCTCAGAAAAATGGCCAGTAGCATGGTGCCAGACAGCAGTGAATAGGCAAAAAGTGAGTGACCAGTGGAGCAAGTAATATGTTGCTTTAAGGACGGGAGGTGAATTCTGTGGGTGAACCTCTGAACTCTGGGTCTGCACTAACCAAGGACAGCAACTGTGAGTGACGCAGAGAAGGATTGGGCCTGTGAAAGAACATTTAGACTGAAGGAATTGTAGAGGGAAAGAACAGTGTCCAGCATACCTGAAATGGAACTTTTACTAATGGTTTATGTTTATGGCCCTGCTTGTTGTATTTTCCCAAATTAATGGCAAGTTACTTCCCTCACTTTTTATTAAAAGTTTCTTTTCTACACTCAGACTCTGTGCGTGCGAGGGGAGAAGCCTCTCAGATGCAGACATGGGTTGTATATGAATTTCCCAGGTTACTGAGTAGAGGCCTGAGCCATTTCTGTGTTTGATGGATGGAGAGGAACCCCTAGACATTGAACCTGGTCCTGGCTGCTGTTGGCTTCACCTAGAAAAGGGTTACACTTACTATGGCTATGTCTACACTAGAGCGATCTGTTGATAGAAGTTAGTGTTGGAAGATATCTTCTGACAAAACTTTTGTCGACAGACTACAGCCACAAGAAAAGCAGATCACTCTATTGATTCATTCTTTGGACAGAGAGTGGCCAGACAGCCTGTCCACTTTCTAGGTAGAACAGACCATAGAACCTTATCATACTTGACTGCATGATCAGCAAGTCCTGTCATAGCCATTTCACGTCTCACACACTTCCTGAGAGAAACTTTGCACTTTCCAGTTAGCCATGGTGTCAGAGCAGCTCCCAGGAGGCTTGTGCAGGCCCTGCACACCTCATCCCAGACTCTGAACTTCAGGTGCTCAGGTGGATCTGGAGGTGCGGCACCAGTTCCAGCTGGTGGGACTGGCTGGTCATGGTGCACTGGGACGACCAGCAGTGGCTCCAGAACTTCCTAATGTGGAAGAACATCTTCCTGGAGCTCTGTGCCTGGCTCACCCCACCCTCAGGAGACAGGACACCCACCTGCAGCCCACCATCCCCCTGGAGAAGTGGGTTGCCATTGCTTTATGGAAGCTCGCCACCCCCAACAGCCACCACTCCACTGGGAACCAGTTTGAACCTAATCCACCTTTAGGGTCATCCTCATTCATATGTGGTGCTCATGGTCTGCAGGCTTTACATGGGGTTGGGGGGTTTCCCACCCATGGGGAACCCTTGGGTAACAGGGTCAGGGGTTCAAAGGGTGGGGTGGAGGGAAGCCCTATCCATGGGGGATCATGCTGTCCCACCTCCACACAGCCCTGCTGCTGGGAGGGGGCAGCCTCATAGGGGGAGCTCATGGAGAGCTCGGGGATGAAAGGGGATGGGAGGGAGCAGGGGAATCCACCAGGGCTTAGGCGCTCCTGCCCCAGTCCCTGATGTGCGTGTTCAGTTCATTCCCTTTGTAGCTTATGACAGCTATCAACAGCATCCTGCTCTGGAGGATTGTCCATCTGGCACACATGGATATGGTTGTGGCTGGATTTACCACCCTGGGGTTGCTCAACTGCTTCAGGCCTATCAGTGGGACCCACACCCCCCATCTATGCCCTGGACCCAAGCATGGCTAGGGGTCAACCCTAGAAAGGGGTATAACTCCATTGTGCTACAGGCCCTGGTTCCTCAAGGTCTACGTTGGGTGGTCAGGCGGGCACATGATGCGTGGGTGTTCTACAATTCCAGCCTGTGCCAGAGGGTGGAGACAGGCACCTATACCACTCACTAGGAGTTGGTGGTTGAGGACATGAACATACCAGTGTGCATTGTGGAGGAGGATGCTTAACTCCTCATGCCCTGGCTCATGACTTCCTACACTAACCAGCTGGAGCCAAGCAAGGAACTGTTTAATGCCTGGCTCAACCAGGCATGGTTGCAGTCTGTGTGTGTCTTTGGCTTCCTGAAAGCATGCCTCAGGTGCCTCCTTACCCACCTAGATGTTGGAGAGCAAAATATCTGCCAAGTTGTGGCGGCGTGCTATGCCCTCCACAACATTGTGAAGGAGAAGGGAGGGGCCTTCCTCTCAGAAAGGGCAGGTGGACACTGGCCATGGCTAAAAGCAGCCGGGTACAGCCTCAATCCACCAGGCCCATCAGGATGGGCTGCAGATCAGTGAGGCCATGAGGGAGAGCTTCTTTCATGGCCCCCCTGTATTTCTCCTCAGGGCATTCCCAGTGTGGTCCCCAAGCCCACAGCCCTACCCTGTCCCCACAATAACCCCTCCCTTCACCCCCTCACCCCTCCCTAATAAAGAAGGATGTGAGGGTGGTGAACCAAGAACTGTTTTACTTGAACATAGAAAAATTGTAAAAAATAAGCATCATGGAAATAACTACATACAATGTGGCAGAACAGGTAACTTTCTATCTCTCTCACTCTTTGTCTCTGTGGTCCCACCAGAATGAGTGACAGCATCTAAGTGGGACATCAGTTGTTCCCAGGCTCATGTCTGCCATTCCTGGTCTTTCCACAGCTGTCAATTTAGGAGGTCCATGAACCTCCAGAGGCAGCAGTGTGAGCCCCCCAGAGGTTGTCATTCTCCCTGCAATGCCCCCCACAGTCATGGGCCCATCCTTATGGTGGTGGGATGCCAGCTCACTCTGCTGCTGGTCCTGGGCTTCCTCGTTCTGGTGTTAGCATGGAGCTGGCTGGCCCTGGAGGTGAGTTACTGCTTGTCCAGCCTTTGGACAGTACAGCTGTAAGAAAGACAAGGAGGAGGGACAGTGAGTTATTCATGCAACAAAGCCCTTAAGACCTCGCCCCCACACACCATGAGGAGCAGCCACCATCCCCTGGGCTAAAGGACAGGGATGTTGCAGGAGCACTTGGCTCCCCTCGCTCAATGGGCTAGCAGCTGAGGGTGGGGTGTGGTGTCCAGCTACATAAAGGTACCCACGTGGGTGGCAGGTAACAGGTGCAGTCTGGCACTTCCTGGATTCCCAGCCACCCACATGCGTGTGGCTTGCAGTGCTTTATGTGGGAGCGGGTGCTGACTGTCACCTGTGGGCTTGCCCACATGCCAGGAGCCACAGTCCTCAGTGGTGTGCCCAGAGTCAGGTTGTCACCCCTGTGGCTGGCCTACTTCCAGCCATGGCAGGTGCTGGTGGTCCCTCCCTCCCCTGGGCTAGGCCTCATCTGGCCTTCCATGAGGCAGGCAGCAGGCCTGGGGTTGCCTGCTGGATCTGGGTGGAACACATCACCTTGCACACGGTTGCATGTGCAGTCACTGCAGGATGAGGTCCCACCTGAGCAGCCTGTCAAGACTTACAACACTCCCCATCTGACCCCATGTCCCACACCCTGAGGTGTGTGACACATGGAGTACTTACTGGAGATTCTCTTGAGGAGGTTCAGGGATGCCTTGGAGGTGGTCTGGCCCAAGGGGCCCAAGTCCAGGGTGATCATGCAGATACCTTCATTAGCATCAGACCCTGTGTTCATCTCTGATTCCAGTTGGGCCCAAGGGTTCTCTTCCTCCTCCTCTGACTCCAGTAGCAGGGGAGACCTCCTTAGCAGCATCCACCAGCATAATCAGAGGGAAGGTGCCTGCACCCCTCAGGAGGAGGTGGAGCTTGGAGTAATAGAGGCAGCATCCCTGACAGCCTCTGTTCAGCGTCCCCGACCCAGATGTATATCTGCCCAAACCTTTTATACTTGGCCTTCACCTGCTCCATGGTGCGGGCGGGCTGGCCCCATGCCAGCAGGGTCATGGCCAGCTGCGTGTATGCCAGTGTGTTACACCTTTTTGGAGAGGAATCCAGCAAGCTCTCCTTACTCCATAGGCCCTTTGAGTCCATTGACCTCGGGCCCTGTCCAAGATGGGGCCCAGTGTTTTTTTGCACAGAGGGGCTCCTGGAACTCCTCTAGTGGCTCCCTAGAGGGTTGGGGGCGGGGAGCAGGGTGGCTGGCTCACTGGCTGGGTTGCTGGCTCACTCACCATAGCTCAGAAGAGTGGGAGGAAGTGATTGTGAAGCAAGGTGCAGAGCACCATGCTGCTGGGGTGTTTCCCTGCTGTCAGCTTCTTGCCATGGAGTTTCCAGGGCTCCCTGTGGCTTTAGGTCTGGCAAGAGGTAGGGAGCATAGAGCTGTGATTGCTATGGACAGGGTTACTGCCAGGGGCAGCTGGCTGGCCCTACAGAGGACTTTTCTGTCGACTGAGGGCCCCCCACAGAGCCTCCACGCTTGATTTCTCTTGACAGATTCTGTTGGGAGAGGCGTTCTGCCTCCTGAGAGAATGGCAGAATGCTGTCCACAAAAATGCCGTGTTCTGTTGATTTATTGTTGACAGAACGGATTTGTAATGTGGACACTTCACAAGTTTTGTCGACAAAGCTCTCTAGTGTAGAAGGAGCCTAAGAGATGAAATGGAGCATTATATTAGCAATCATTTTTTTTAACATCCTAGTAACTGCTGCAGGTGTGACTTCTATAATTTTGAACTATTCTTTTTTCAGCCCTTTTAAAGACTTTGGAGTTTTAGGCCATATGGAACTAATTTAAGTTTAAAAATGTGTATGGTGACATGTTTTCCTAATTTGAATTTCAGCATGCACACACGTCTATGCTTTAGTTCTTTACTATATATAAAGAACTAAAGCATATCTATATATATTGGTTTACATCTGCTCTTTATGATAGGGAAGTTCAATAACAATTATCAAGCTGCTTTCCCTTGTTAAATATCAAATTTCCTCATGCCAGTAATACATGGGAGTTGTTTTGTGCTACGATAAAACTACTTATTTTCCTCGATGCTATGTTATTTATCTTCTCTTCTCGGTGTGTTTGAGGTAAGGATGAATGTATTTCTCAGTTTTGCATTAGCCTGACCCTAAAATGGTTCTGGAAATACCCGTGCCAGGCAATTTATTTCAGTGCTTCATCTGCAGATTTATTGGAGTTTAACGGGTTTCAGTGAGTCTTTTTGTAACATATCTCAAATGCTCATATTTTTTATGTTTTCTCTGTCAGATCATAAATTTAAAAATATTCCATAACTGAAGAAGGTTTCTAATTTCAGATGCTCTTTCATTGCTACTTCATTAGCTATATTTTATTTCCTTTGTGGCATGGAGTTCTTATTAGTGCATTGCATTAACTGCAGAGACATGTTGAACCTATTTTAAAACAACCTAGCTATATTTTTTTCAAAATGTGGGTCTGTCTGTGTGTCTGTGCATCCATCTGTGAGTCTGTTTGTTCAAGAACACCTCATAAATACATATTTACATATAAAGAATGATATATAGAGAGCTGTATGGAGAAAACTAGTCTATACTCTCAGAAGAGAGGGTTTATTTTTCACTTATATGTCAATATTACATTCAACATTCTGCTTGCAAGGAATAGTGCCATTATTGCTGTTCATATCTTGTTTTTATATCACCAGGGCCAAATTATACACTTGTTTAGGCCTGTGTGAATCCACAACTCATTTTATCAGAATTACTTCAGATTTACACCAGTGTAATTAAGAGCAGAATTTGATCCTCCATCTCAAGTACAATTTTCTTCTGGATTTTCTACTTTCTCTGTCTGTCATAATGTGTCACGTGTAAAACAAGGTTCTATATTGTTAACTATTTCTCAGATCCCAAAGAAGGAAATAGAACTCTAGCTACAGATTAAACTGGTAATAAATGAACAGAAACATAACACACTGTGAGCTCCTGGTTTAAAAACATAAAAAGAATGAATGATGAATGAAACTAAAACTCCTTAAAGGGGAGACATAGGAACAGTAAAAGAGAGAAGAAATCATTTCTTTGAAGTTCCAGAAAATATCAAGGTTGTCTTTATGATGTTTCATATGCAATAAAATATAGTCTAAACTAAGGAGTAGCCTAGAGGCCCATGATTAATCCACCCCGAATATACGGGTGAACTAGCTGACAAAACCAAGCCTACCCTAAGGCAAGGAAGGAATTTCAGAGACAATGACTTTGAAGTGGTAAAGCATGGTTGACTATAGCTACGTGCATGCAAGCTTCAACAGAGGTGAAATGATCTATGGACTTTGAAGGCCTTATTCTATCTGTGCCTACTCCCTCAGAATCACATCCCTCCTCCCCTACCTGCTGACTCACCACATTCATCCTCCATCAACACAATCTGCAGGGTGAACTTGGAAGATCCAACATTTCCTCTGATTCTAGAGGATGCTGTCTTCTTCATCAAGGTGAGGACCAGAGTTTTGATTCCCCTTTTCCCAAAATGTAGGAAGCAGTCTTCGGATTTCTAACTATTTTATTTTATATCTGCTTCCCCAAATCATTGGGCCCTCCCTGAGATAAATGTAAATGGGTTTATAGAATTCAAGTCTACACATATTTTATTATTCACTTAAATTTATGTATTTGCTAAACCAGGGCATCATTTTCTGTATGTTTTAAGTTACGAATACATCCTGACATAGCTACTGAAAATAACCCACACATATGCCACCATGGCACCCACCTCTTTTTAAATGCTTGTGGATGGGGTGAGCATGTGGTGGTGAGCATAGGGTGAGGTGTCCTCAAAATCATCATTATTTTCTACAGAAAAAAACAACAAAAAGAAAACACTACTCCAAGTAGAATAGGCCAATATGGGAAAAGAGATAGAGACTGTATAACCTATATTAGTTCAGTATGGCCTAAAATTCCGAAGTCTTGAGAAGAACAGACAACAGAATAACAGACTATTTGTGGGCAGAGCCAAAAACAACAAGAAACCAATTCCTACTTAGATTCAAAAGTGTTAGAAATTGACCTTAGTTTAAGAGGCTCCAATCTGTTCACACCAAGTATTGCTTTTTAAAAGGCGTTAAGAGCATCTTTAATTCAGATGTGGGAAAATTAAAGTGGTGGAACAGGTGTTTGCCAGTCATTGGAAGTTAAACTGGATTAGTTAATCTCATGTTCATAACTCTGCAAAGGCTGCGGGTTGTACATAAGCAATATGGTTCACATTACAGTGAGAGGGAACATCTTGTGATATCAGCAAGGATGCATCCATGCATATAAGCAATAGGATTTTCAAAATTAGAGCCCTTTCATCTCATCCTCCTTGGAGGACAGTGGCTTCAAAATGGGAATTATAGGGTGAATGGGAAGCTAAACAAATATGGGGAGAAATTAACTCAGGAATAAGGTGTGGAGGAGAGATTGTAGGAAGGAGAAATTGAATAAGCAAATGTTCTGAACTTCACTCAACTTAGATGTGTTACTTTTAAGAACAAATGTATCACTTTGTTTTTCTTTTGTTGTTAATTTTATTTACTAAGAATAGCTCCAAACAAACAAAAACCAAAGAAATTAGCAATGGTAAAAAAGCCAAAAAAAGTTATGTGAGTTATGGAGGCAGAAAGTCAGAGCGTGGAAAGAAATAAATTATCCCAAGCCTATTGTGTGGTGTTAAAGTCCTATTTTTGCTTTTTACAATCAGGCATACTCCTATCATTAGATCCAATTACCTGGTAACTGAGACAGAAAGGGTATAGGGCAGCTTGCACACCTTTCTTCAAACACAGAGCAGAAATATTGCAACATTTTAACAAACCCCTTGAATAAAACACATCTCTTTCTTTCCCATTTACAAATGAAACTTTCCTACTCTGTAACATGGATAAATTCTCTTTTGTCTGGGACTGATCTGTGCCTGACAGCTGTACTTCATCCTCCTACTGTAGTGTCATCTTCTCTTTTTAGTTTTGGGCTTCTCTTGGGAATGAGAAACTGAACAACTCTTCCAGAAGCAATTTTGTATATTCTCCTGTTGTTTAATGATGAGGACTTGATGTCTTCAGGGAAGGCAGAATCAACCTCTTACACAGTAAATGAGAAAACTAGAAAAAATATAGATACGCACAGGAAGCCTTCATTTTTATGAAGAAACAAGTTACTCTGAAGGAGAGTGCTGTCAAAAAAGGAATACATTTAACTATGGCTTTAGGTTAGACATGGACCTCATTTTCAGATGATAACAGGTTGATATTTTATCTTCCAAGCCATGAACTCCCCTTAGAACATCTGTTTGTCTTTGAATTTTTGTGAAGAAGATATGATGCAATAAAAAAAAGTAAACAGCAATAAAAGTACATCCTTCCTCTGAGCCCTGTAAGGCATTTTTGGTCACGCTCTTATGTCTGAGCTTGTCTTTCGTATAATTGTGAAGCACAGTCAGCTGGAAAGAATTGCATTTTGGCCACATTAGTAAGGTGGATTTTTGAAATAACCTCCCCCCACCACCACCCTTTTAAATATACAGGTATTTGCTCACCACTAGGACTGATCCAAAAGTGGTGATTTATATAAGACAATGCAGCATAATAGTTCATGTTTAAGGAATGCTGCTATGTAATTTTGTCAGTACTTCATTATACGCACTGCATTTTTCAAACAGAGATGTTACATATTATTTAATAACTATACTTCAACTAAAGATTGTTTTTTAACATTCCTGGAATATGACATAAATGCCTCTGACAGCTTGTGAAACATTCAGTGGTGCCATCAACATTTGGATCTATCACACAGATGCAAACATGCACGCTCTCTCCTATTGCCACTTTTTTATTGACTGCTACTATGTTCTTAAAAGGACCCTATGGGCAGTGCTCTCACGAACAGGAGCTGCAGAGGCTCCATGTTTGCAGATGCTCAGCTAAAGAAAGCATTTGGAAACCACCATCCCACCTCCCTACAGTGGCTAACCCTGATAAACTGCACCCAGAAAGCACATCACAGGTTTCCTAGCCCTGACCTAGAACTAGGGCTTAGTGGCTTTCTGGCCATCAGACTCTCTGTCAATATCACCTGACAGCACAGAAACACACCACAATCCCCAGGCCCCATAAGAAATGGTTAAGGACAAAAAATAAGTCCTTACTTCTAACACCATCAGCCAAGTGAATGTGGTAATAGGTTAAGAAGGAAGGTCCCCGACTTACACCACACTCCTTGATCCTGCAGTAAGGGGAAGGTATAGTAGGATCCTTTTCTTACGTCTAGGAAGGAAAGGAGTAGGGTGGGAAGTGATTATCATTGTACCAAGATTAGGGATGGCAGAATGCACATCCCAGAACTCACAGGGGAAGAATTAAGCCCTACTGTGCTCCAAAGCTCCACATTAAAGGTAACTGTTTTTTCTAAGACAGGGTAGGACATGGGGAAAGTAGTCACAAACAAAGGTGACAAAATTAAATATTGTAGTTTCAGCAATTATTCATGTTCAAAATCTTTCAACATAAGCCACTACTTTGAATGTTTCCCTAGACAGCCTCCTAGTTGCTGTGGAATTATCAATCTGCCAGAGAATAGAGTGCAAAGGCATGCACAAAAATTTAATGTTGTGGAAAGATGCTGGTGCATAAAGACTTCAAAGGTGCCACAGGATTTTTGGGACCTGATTAGAAGGTATATGATGTATAAGCATTTGTAAGATAGAAAAGAGTTAATTTAACTGACTTCAATTTAAAAAGTTGTTCTGTTGTTTCTATGTAAAGTGCAGGTTTTGTTAGGGGTCATGTGAAGGCCTTGAAGATATAAGAGTTAACAGGAAAATTTGAGTTGAAAGATAACTGATAAAAAGTAGTCCCATTTACCAAGGGTATATCATAATAAAGGATTGTGTGTGCTTTGAACCAGTAATGATCTCCAGTACCACCCCAGATCTATTTTTTCAGATAAGTTGGTAACAGGCAATGACATTTCTTGTTTATTAAAAATAACAAATGTTTCAATGTTCACTGCTAATAACTGGCAAATCAAACTGCAGCCAACCATATGACACCCCTGGGTTTACCCCTTTATAAATATATATATATATTCTTTGGATGTTGTATATTCATTATTATTTGGGCTTATTAGACATGTTTACAGCAAGATCAGTGAGAAAATGAGGCAACCACACCAGGGCCCAATGACTCAAAAGGGTCCAGGGCTCCCAGCCGCTACTACTGCAGTGGCAGTCACAGGAGCCTTGGGGCCTTTCAGTTGCTATTGGAGTGCCAGGCTGTGCTAAGGACTGACTGGTGGGGGGATGCAGCATGGTCTGTGGGGGGGCTGAGGGATGGCTGCCCCAGGGCCCCACCCATTCCACCTGAGGCTCTGCCCCTTCCAGGATTGTGGAGCTGGCACCACCCCCACACCTTGTGTAGGAGTCTGGTAATGCTGTCTCTTCCTCACCCCTCTGGGTGGTATCAGTTAGAGAAATACTATTTGACCTGCAGATTTATTAAGAGACTATACCAGGGATTCCCATCCTGTGGGTTGGGACCAAAATATGGGTTGCCATTAGATTTGTTAAGGGTCACCAGCTGGGCAGTTCCCAGCTGCATGTGGCTGTTAAAGAAGCCATTCATAGTTTCCTAACACTGCTGCTTCAGGCAGATATCTGTCAATAGATACAGTTGCTGCAGACAGCAGCTATCTCTGTCACTAGGGATAGCAATTACCTTATGCTTATGTGCCGAAAGCTTAACCCTTGAGTTAATTGGTCTTAATGACTGTTACCTGCTGGGAGCAGGAGGGCTGGGGAAGCTGCCCAGCCTAGCAGCCCCCTGGAAGAGGCTGCAGGAGGAGGGGGAGTGTTTAAGGCTGGAGCCATTTAGGGCTGTGGGAGGGATCTGAGAATGGGGGCAGTTTGAGGCTGCTGGGGGTGGTTCTTGGAGAAGTTTGGGGATGCTGGTGGTGGCTTGGAGCTATTTTGTGTTCATCCCATTGAACATTTTAAAACTTGCCATGTGATCCCCAGCGTAAAAAAAAGATGGACCCCCTCTGCCTTACACATTACAAAGACTGCTTCCATGTCTTTGATATTTGTAGTGATCCCAGGCAAGCCACTTACTAGTCTCTGGCAGTAATTTTCACGCCCCCTCCCTTCCCTCCTTTTGCCTCCCCCCCCCAGCTTCTCTTTTGCATAGCTGATTTCTCAGTTTTCATTTTTTTGTTTGTGGCTCCCTGTCAGCCCCTCCATCCTCAGAGTGTGGGGTTTAAGCTGGGGGTGGGGGGAGCAGTTTGAGGATGAGTATTTCCCCTATCACAACTCAGATGAAGTATAATAATAAAATAATAGGCTATAATAAATAAACAGTGATATTATTTCATTAATGTATTTTCCCTTTTTATGGAATAACTATTAATGTAGAAATGTGAAGGGGCACAAAATTAGTGAGTTACAGTGCTGTTCCTCTCACCCCCACCATTCTTTAATTGCCTTGGGTCACCAAGGCTACGTCTACACGTGAAGCCAACATCGAAATAGCTTATTTCGATGTAGCAACATCGAAATAGGCTATTTCGGTGAGTAACGTCTACACGTCCTCCAGGGCTGGCAACGTCGATGTTCAACTTCGACGTTGCGTGGCACCACATCGAAATAGGCACTGCGAGGGAACGTCTACACACCAAAGTAGCACACATCGAAATAAGGGTGCCAGGCACAGCTGCAGACAGGGTCACAGGGTGGACTCAACAGCAAGCCGCTCCCTTAAAGGGCCCCTCCCAGACACAGTTGCACTAAACAACACAAGATACACAGAGCCTACAACTGGTTGCAGACCCTGTGCCTGCAGCATGGATCTCCAGCTGCCGCAGCAGCAGCCAGAAGCCCTGGGCTAAGGGCTGCTGCCCACGGTGACCATAGAGCCCCGCAGGGGCAGGAGAGAGAGCATCTCTCAACCCCTCAGCTGATGGCCGCCATGGCGGACCCCGCTATTTCGAAGTTGCGGGACGCTCAAGGACTACACGGTCCCTACTTCGACGTTGAACGTCGAAGTAGGGCGCTATTCCTATCCCCTCATGGGGTTAGCGACTTCGACGTCTCGCCGCCTAACGTCGAAGTTAACTTCGAAATAGCGCCTGGCGCGTGTAGCCGTGACGGGCGCTATTTCAAAGTTAGTGCCGCTACTTCGAAGTAGCATGCACGTGTAGACACGGCTCAAGTGTTCTTGAATTGTCAGAAGGGGTTCCCAGTCTGGAAAAGATTGGGAACCACTGGACTATTTGGTGACACTGATGTCGTGGTAGTAGCTTGTTACTTAATTTGTTTAAGTGGGCAAAGTTAAGTTTCTAAGTTAATATTAAGGCACCTGAATAAAAGAGGTATATCTTCAAAAATGCCATTAACCTCAGTACCAAAAAATATATAGAGTAGCATGGTTTTCTCTCTGTTACTATAAACCTCAGTAGGGTTTGTGAGTGCTTAGAGACTCCAAAAGTCAGATCACTTTTACTTAGGTCCTTAAAAAAGGCTTAATGACATAATTTAAGCACCCAGAATTGAAAATATGGTTTTAGTTGTATATCACTAAACCAAACATTCAAAAATACTGGGCCAGATTCCTACATCCATTCAGCTGGAAAACCCTAAACATGAATGCTGATTTCTCTGTATGTATGTATAATTGTTTACAGAAGCACTTTTTGATGTGGTTTTATTTTGTTACTGTTATCTGTGTTCTCTTTGGAAATTATAGTAGCAAAGAGCTGCAGCAGTAGCAGGATAATTAGGGCATCATTAGTCCTGGGAAAAATTGTCAGTTAACTATATTCTAGGCCTCTTGCCCCATGTAGCATATGACTTCTAAATTAGATGCCAGAGATCATGGATAGTTTTTTCTTAGTTCTATTCCTCTTAACTTCTTTCTTTTCTTCATTTCTTCTCTCCAGCCTGCAATTTCTCTCATGTTATATTTAGTTTACCCTGTTCTACTCCCAAATTTAAAGTTGGACATTTCAGAAAGTTTTAGACAAAAACCACTTAGTTGAACTATTGAACATGTTGGGAAAAACTGATGGGGGTCAGTCAGGGTATAGTATGGGAGGCATTTTGGGGCAAGGGGGCCAGGGAGTTGAACGTAGGAAGCAGCTGATGTTTCAGAAAATATGAGGCATCCTTCTCATTCGCCACATTTTGGGCAATTAGCTGTCATGTGATGGAGCTCTGAATTCAACACTACCTTGAGAGAAATGATCTGTCTCCCTGCTCCCCAGCCCAAATACCTACTACTACAAGCAACAACAAGACAGTATAATTGACAGATGCTCCTCTTGAAGTAATCAGCAGTGACAGAGCTAACTACGTGGAAATGTAATTTATTATTGGTTTTCAGAGCCCACATCAAGTTGAGAAAAGTAAGAGCAGTTTATACCTCTTAGAGCTATTATTCCAGGCTGCTCACACCAGTTACATCCCGTTATATTTAAAAAACTGATTCTTTAAAAAAAAAGTTTAGGTTCTAAAGCAGAGCTATATGGCAATTTTAACCCCTATTCCCCCAAAGAAATTATGCATCCAGTTAAATAGCCACATAACTGCATTATACACAGGGTGCTTATCATTGTAATTTCATAGTGGCAACAAAACCAGCTAGTTATTTGGAAATAACTAAGATATTGGTAATAACAAGCAATCCTGTAGCGCTTTAGGGACTAACAAATTGATTAGGTCATGAGCTTTCATGGGCATCAGGGTAAGAGAAATGCAAGAAGGAAAACACAGAAGGAAACTAATGACTTTTCTGCTGCCATGTTACAAAGCCTAACATTGGAGAATTGTGAATATAAAATGACTTATCTTGTGTACTCACATATAACCTGCTTACCAAGTTATAGAGGAAAGGACATGTTAGTAATAGAGGTCTCCCTCAATCTAAGTGCATTGACATATATATATATAAAATTTGACACATTAACACATGGTTTGAACCAGGATGGGAATGTTTTGGGTCATTATAGGGGCTCTTTTGCATACTTGGCTTAACCTAATTCTTGACTTCCCCTACCCCTTCTGCCCCTCTACTCTCTGATTTGCTCACCTTGTTAATATTTTTCTGATTTGTCAACCTTGATTGCTATTTTTGGTTCTCTGTGCCTAAAATTTAAGTCTGTTCTGGTATGGCTAAGATCTGAAGAAGTGGGTCTGTCCCATGAAAGCTCATCACCTAATAAATTATTTTGTTAGTCTTTAAAGTGCTGCTGGACTGCTTTTTTGTTATGACATATATTTATATGTTCTCATGTAATATGACAGGATGGGAAATGACTAGGCAGGTCACATAATACACATCATTCCCTTATGCAAGGTACAGCAGGAATCTTCTGAGGACTGCTGTGACCAAGATTGTCCCTGATTGGCTACATCTACACGAGCCCCAAACTTTGAAATGGCCACATAAATGGTCATTTTGAAGTTTACTAATGAAGCGCTGAAATGCACATTCAGCACTTCATTAGCATGCGGGAGGCCACGGCACTTCGAAATTGACACACCTCGCTGCCGCGCGTCTCGTCCCTATGGGGCTCCTTTTTGAAAGGACCCTGCCTACTTCGAAGTCCCCTTATTCCCATCAGCTCATGGGAATAAGTGGACTTCGAAGTAGGCGGGGTCCTTTCGAAAAGGAGTCCTGTTGGGACGAGACGCGCAACGGCAAGGCGCATCAATTTCGAAATGCCGCGGCCGCCCGCATGCTAATGAAGCGCTGAATATGCATTTCAGCGCTTCATTAGTAAACTTTGAAATGGCCACTTCCGTGGCCATTTTGATATTTGGGCCTCGTGTAGACACGGCCATTATGTGATGTCAGTGGAGTTACATTATCAGGGGCTAGAGCTTTGGCTGAGGCATAAACTCTCCATACCAATACCCTGTTTTCTCTCCCACCACTCACAGCTCTGCATATTTTCTGTTCCCAGTACATGCATAATGGGGAAGAGACAGGGAAAATAAACTCATAAATCAGACTATTTTAACTCATTTGATTTCAGTTGAAGTAATTCAACATGACAGGTAGTAAATTTCTAAACAACTGCTACATGCCCCATGTGGTGTTCTGATGCATAAAACCTAGTGCACTCAGAAATGCATTGGCACTCTCAAGGTCTGTAACCTTACATATTTATCCCTGACCCCAGTGCTTATGTTACACCTTATTTCCCCTTTCCCCCCAGCATACATCCAAATGTCACTTTTCAAAATAGGGTCCTTTGATCCCTGTTCTGACACCACAATCCCATCATGCCAGAAATCTGCATGGCTCTCTTTACTATACTATTAGAATGACCCATTTTTAAGAATATATTTCTATTCTCAATACTCCAAGAGGTAGGAAAGTACAGTGGACTCTGAGAGTCACAAACCAACTAGTTAACATGTCACTTCATTTGGAAGTACCTAATCTCATAGCAGCAGAAACCAAACCAATCAATAAATAGATACATTAAAAAACAGTACTATGTTAAATGTAAACTATGAAAAATTAAAGGCAAAGCTTTAAATTTTTGACAAAGGAAACTGTTTTTTTGCTTAGTTCATTTAAATTAAGATGCTCAAAGGAAGAAACTGTCCTGTTGACTTTGTTCAGAAGGGACAAAGAAGTAAGCTGGTGCAGTTTGCTGAGTGCCATAGCTAGAACTAAGTATCTGTGGTTGACTTACTTTGTCTAGTATAGACATAGCCTACGTGTCTCTCAATTAATAGTATCCCTGCTCACTGCAGGGACCTTGGGCATTGCTCCATCTAGGTCCTTCCTGTTCTCTCCCCTGGCACATATTAGCCTCCTGCAGCCTATAATATTTGGTATAGTTATAGCTGATGGGTTTGATTTGTGGCTCCTGATGGCCAGTTGTATACATAGGAGTTCAGGCTCGATCTGATGCTCCCTTCTGGCTTTAAGATCTATGTCTCTACTATGCCTTTCGTAGAAGGCAGCTGCCCTGCAGACAAGCAAAGTCAATCATAATCTAAGGTGTAGTACCGACACTGTAATTATTACAGTGGAAGGCCTACTGATGGACGGTGGAGGGGATGCAAAGGAGGCAATTGTCCCAGGGCAAGGCGAGTCAAAGGGGCCCAGTGCTCCATTCTACTGCTGCTGCTACCAGGCCCTTTAAATAGCTACTGGAGCAACATATTGCACGGCTCTGAGGAATGGGAGGAGACTAGCTCCATGAGCTGAATGGTTGCAGGGTCCTGTTCCTTCTGCCTGAGGCCCCTGCACTCTGTGAATGAAGAACTGAGCCACCCAGACACCTTGCCTGGGGTCTTGCAGAAGCTGTCAACCCCCCGTTCATGTCTTATATGCCACAAAATGAGCTTCAGGGAAACAACTGGCAAAAATCCTAGAGTCTTAGCAGTTCCTGGGTTTGAGGCAAGGGGGCAGAGAAAGAGGCCTGTGCTACCCTGTGACAAGCCAAAAAAGAGTCCATATTTCAGCATTCCATTCTGAATGCACTTCCAGAATGTATAGATGGTAACAAGGAAGAACCTACTTCATCTCAGCGTTCAGGGCAAGGGGGAGAGCTAGATGAATGGGGAAAGTGACTCGCCAAGAATGGCCTTGCCCTATCACTAAAACATGACAAAGGTCTGGATTAGGTTTGCATTTTCGAATTCACCAAACTTCATGGTCCAGAGCAGAACCTGAATCTGAGCTTTCTAATGGTTCCACCATGCTCAGTCCAAATGCCATTGCTTTACTTTTGGCGAGAATCTATCTTGCAATGCGCAGATTCCAATATACTTTCAGTTTTATACATTGCAAGAATGAAGTGTTTTTTTCTTAGATGTTGTGCTAAACAAGGAAACATGTTCAAAGATTTACATCAGCTGCAAAGGATTCACATTCTCCTTACGATCCAAATTAGACATTTTATAAAATTTTAAACCGGAAATATCACCAATTTTATAATATATGAATGTGAAAAAGTTGAATATTTGCTAGGTATTATGAGATATGACATTATAAAAATTCTTTAATGGGTAGCCAAAAATATTATTGGAACCCTAGTCTGAAAGAATTTGTTTGTATGTATGGCATTTCAGCCCTCACTTCATGAAAGACTCTCAGAGTGTAAGATTATGAATGGACTCTACTGTTGAAGTTACTATGAACTGTAAAACTCAGTGGAGTGCCAAAAACTGCCAGCTGGAAAGAAGACAGGAGAATATCAACAGCCTGCATTCAGAAGGAATCCTGTTGCATTGATGTAATAGCCTGATAATGAAATGATTTGCCTGCCTTAATATTCCACTTACAAAGAACTTATTTAGCCTTTGAAGTGGCTGTCTTTGGAGATCATATAAACATAGCCTAGGACAAAAAAAGTCTCCTTGAGAGTATTACATTTGACTTCATAAATATTAATTCTAATAAATCAGGTACTAAAGTTGATGCAGTTAGTATACATTCCAATTAAATGTGTTTATGGTATCTTACTCCCTGAAAGTTTCAAAGGAAATCTCAGTATGTGACATGTCAGCAGAAAAAGTAGATTTATCTATCTAGACTAGAGCAAGTATATTCCCATTGCATGACTAACAGAAAACAGTAACTGAAAGGAGAAATCCACAAACACACTGTAAGGAACCCAAATCAGCATATTGCAAGGAAATGAATATAAAGAGGAACAGCTTCAGTCTGAAGGGACGAGTCAGAAATAAAAGCCTGAACCAAAATCCAGTTGAAACAAAAGCAAAACTCCAAGTTGAGTTGCAAAACTTTGAATTAGGTCATACAGATTCAAGTGCCACCTGACAAGTACCTGCAGCATTTCAATCAAATGATTGCATTACAGACAGAAGTGAAATTAATTAATTAATTTGCATCAGCTATTATTTCCGTCACCTCATTAAAACATTCTGTCTTAGTACATTACTTCTTAACCCCATATTAAGGAAGACTGGGCTCTTCCCCCAAATCAAAGAAATGTGGAAGTAAAAAATGTCCTTTTTGACAATACTTTTATATATGCTACAAGAAACCCACCACTCTGCTACCTTATGTGCCTATATTCTATTCAATATATCTAGAAAACCTCTTGGATCCCACACTAGGCCTCTTTGGCTGACACTTGTCATTTAGATCAAGGGTGGCCAACCAGTTAGGACTAAGATAGAGTACAAAGAATCATGTGGATATAGTGCAAAGAGCCATAACTTATCTAGCTAGGTAGCTAGATAATATGCTCTCCTCCTCCTTCTCCAGATCCAGATACCCCCCGGACCCTTGATCTTACCCAGTTCCCCTCCCCTCCTTCAGAACTAGGCATCCCCAGCTCCCTGCTATAACCAATACCCCAACCCTACCTGTCAGTGACACGCACGCCCAGCCTCCCACTCTAACTGAATGCTTTCTCCCTCCATCAGAGCCAAGCACCCCCGAGGCCTGCACTCAGACTTGATGCTGGCAACTCAGTGGAGCTGCCGCCACCACTACCATTTCTGCCACTGCTGCTACCTGCTTCTTCCATGCTGGGATGCATGTGCAGAGTGGCAGACCACACTCTTGGCACACAGCTCCAAGTAGGAGCTTCATTTAGTTACTCAAAGAGCCACATGAAGCTTGAGAACCACGGTTGACCACCCCTGACTTAGATGGTATTTGGTAAACCCATCTGGTGGTTACTTTAGCTACTTAACTACAGGAAAGCAACTCATTTATATTTCTCACATGGACTGGGTTTTTACATGAGACTTGAAAAAAAAATACCCCCCCCGACATACTGTCTAATGAAGGTTACCGAATTGGCCTATAAAAATGCCTCTCAAATTATTCCATGCTTTCCATTCACAATACGATTAATGGCTCAATGTGTAACAATAGAATTGCTGAATATGACATTTTCAAGTGTAAACCAGAAATATAAAGGTCTGTAATCATAGGCCATGTCTATAATACATAGTTCTGTCGACAAAACTGGGGGTTTGTCCACAAAACTCATGGAGCAGCCACACTACCAAATATTCATAAACTTGAATTACCTACCAGGAGAAATAAAAAAAACAAATCGACAGGGCTAGACGAATACTCAGAGAACAGCTACTCCAAGATCGGCCCAAAATAACCAAGAACAGAACACCACTGGTCATCACCTACAGCCTCCAACTCAAACCACTGCAACACATTATTAAAGACCTACAACCTATCCTTAATCAGGATGCCACACTCCAGAAGGCCCTAGTTGACATGCCTATTCTCTCCTACAGACAACCTCCCAACCTTATGAGGATTCTAACCAATAGCCGCAGTCTATACTGCAGGAATACCAGTCCTGGGACTTTTCCTTGCAACAAAGACTGCTGCCAGCTTTGTCCACATATCTATTCTCACAGTACCATCTCTGGACCTAACCAGGTTATTCACAGAATTGCGGGCACATTCTCATGTTCCTCAACTAACATCATATATACTATCATGTGCTAACAATGCCCAGATGCTTTGTGTATTGGACAGACTTCAAACTCTCTTAGACAAAGAGTTAATGGCACCAAACAGACATCAAAACATTCCTGATCCACAAACTAGTTAGTCTACATTTTAATAGTGGGCCTTTCTGTTAATGACTTAAGAGTTTGTGTATTATTGAAGAAGAATTTTCAGTCTGCTTTGGAAAGAGAAACTGATGAACTCTCTTTCATATTCAAATACAACACATTAATATGTGGTTTGAACCAGGATGCAAATTTTCTGGGACTTTATAGGGGCTCTTCGGCATACTTGGCTTTATGTAATTATTGACTCTCCCCACCACCACCCACTGCTCTCTGATTTGCTCATCTTGATAATTTTTTTCTAATTTGCCAACTTTGATTACTGTTTTTGGTTCTCTATGCCTTAAATATTGAGTCTGTTCTGGTCTGGCTATGGTCTGAAGAAGTGGGTCTGTCCCACGAAAGCTCACCTAATAAATTATTTTGTTAGTCTTTAAATTGCTACTTGACTGCTTTTTTGTTTTGACAGTTTTCTCTGGAGAGCTAAGTCCCTCCCATACAATGCATAACATCTCTCTTGACAGATTCTGTAAACAAAAAGTGTAGATGCTCCGGGAGGCCCTCTGTCAACAAAGAGGGCTTCCAGTTCACATGGCAGCCCTGTTTACGGAGCTTCAGGTTGTCTGTTCTGTCGACAGAGGGCTGGGCAGTCTGGCTGCTCTCTGTTGACTGAGGGCATTGATGAGGGAGCGTCTATTAGGCATGGACAAATTCTGTCAACAGAAGTTCTGTTGTGAAAAATGTCCCAACAGTAACTTCTGTCAGCAAAACTCTGTAGTGTAGACTCAGCCATAGAGGAAAAACAAAACAAAACAAAAACAAAGAAGACCCACTCACACCTCTCAGTTTTTAACCAGAAATTCAGATTAGAATGGTCATGTAAGAAAGCAAATTACATAGAAATTGGATATATAGCTTTATGTATAGAATATAGCCATCCTTTTTATAACTCTATTGACCTCAGTGATGTCACATCAGAAATTCTGCTGACCCTCAAAATAAGACACTGGATTAATATGTTATCTGTAAATAAAAATACATAAATTAGGAAAGCTAGCAGATCTTTTTATTGAAAAGTAAACCCTAGGTCTTGAACCTGGCTCTGGGTGCTGCCAGATCCACCTGATTACACAATGATAAGCTGAAGCTGAAATATCAGAGTATTTATAAAGTGTGAGTTCTTGCTACACATTACTATGTCTGAGCTGTACCCTTTCCAGTCTTTAAAGCGCTACATGACTGCTTGTTTGTTTTGTCCCCCTTCTGTGAGCTCCTCTTCATAGGATTTATCCAATGCCATTTCATTTGTAGAATCAGTGATACATAAGGCACAATAAATTGCTGGGCTACACCTAAAAACAGAACAAGTGATTCGTAGGATGCCAGGGCTAGGCATGAAGAGGTCCCTCAGCTGTGTATTCCTGCTAAACCCTACAGTCCTTGAAGGTTGATTCAAATGAATCTCTGCAACCTTAAACCTCACCTGGTCTCATAGCTACATCAGAGTCCCCTAAACAAGGATTCCCCCAGCAAGGGAGGTCTGTGGCAAAGGTAATATTGGTTGGGACTGCCTTCATGAAGCCTGTGGGAGGATAGTGTGCTTTCTCCAGCTTACTTCACCTACTCAGTGTGAAGCTGCCTGCTTCTTGTCCCCTTTCATACACAGAGTCTAGCTGTAGCCAACCAGGCTCGGGTTCCCCAGAAACGAGGCTGCACCCAGAAGGCAAGTGCTATATTTGGTTTGTTGAAAGCATGTGACACACACAACAGGAGCCCCGGAGACGCCGCAGTCACCCGTGGGGGAAAACCCGACGCGTTGGAGCTTCGCTCGGGGAGAGGCTCTGTAACAGGCCTCCTAACACTAGCTGATAAAGCTGAACTCATTAACATAAGATTACCTAAAATTGCCTATGCATTTCTTATCACTATCTCTTGAGGCCTACTGCCAGCATAGCCTTGAAATCTTGGCAAGCGTGCCTTGTTCTGCAGTAGTTCCAATGGCAGTTATTTTGCAGCTTTTCACCTTGCACAGACTGGTCTGTTTAGATTCTCCTGAGGATTCAGAGAGGGGTAGGACTGCACTCTCGGCTGTAACAATGTCTTCTAGCACCCTACACTAGCCCTGCAAAGATGCTCAAGAAAAGGAAATGGTGTCATGGGGGAAAGCAACTCCTTTTCCATGGCTGAGAGGTGAAATCTATGTGTAGAATCCAATTTTGCATTTTGTCATCAGGTGATGATCCACCCCCTTGATTTTTCCATGCAATTTTTTGGAATTGGTGAAATTTAATTCATTCATGCAGCAAAATGTATTAAAGATTGGAAGACCAGTTCCAACGAAATAATAATCAGTTTTGAACCACAACAGAATCAAAATTTAGCTGGGCTTTGAAAGATAAATGGAGTAATACATAGATATGAAATTCCATGGTCTTCTGCTGGGAAATAATGTGAGAAAAATATTCTTATGCTATTTCCAGTATTAAAGTAAGAAATAGCATGCTAAATCCTATTCCCAGCTTTACTTACTTTCTGCATCTTGCCATTTTAGAGAAGGAGATAGAGAAGAAAATTGTTTTAGAAGAGGATGATTGAGTTGCCTGCTTTTCAGTAGCAGAAGGACTAGTTTAATGGCTGTAAAGTAAGTTGGGCAGCCCTAGCTGAACTGTATGGAAAATAAAAACAGAAGTGGATTGATTTATAATTTTGAAAGATATAATAGTGCAGCCATTAAGGATACAATGTCACAGAGAAAATTATAAATATGTACAGTATATGCAAAAATATATACTCACAGATGTAACAGTATGATCTGATATTTAACTGTAAGTTGTTGAACGACAGCTAACCAGAAAAAAAATGCAGACCTATTGCATTATTACTGCTTCAGAAATACACTGACAAACTGATCACTAAGTATGGAGCCTAACTGTTAGGTCTCTACAGTAGCCTGGTGCCTTTATTGGTACTGACAAAGCAGACACACATGTACAACTTATAATAGCCAAAAAGAACTAAACAAAGTCGTAGAATACATAGCTGAGAAACTAGAAAAGGGACAAATGTTAAGTTCTGATATGGCACATAAGCCGCATCTACACGAACTGGCTACTTCGAAGTAGCTGTGCCAACTTCGAAATAGCGCCCGCCACGTCTACACATAGCGAGAGCTATTTCGAAGTTGAAATCGACGTAAGGCGGTGAGACGTTGAAGTCGCTATCCCCAACAGGAGATGGGAATAGCGCCCTACTTCAACGTTCAACGTCGAAGTAGGGTACGTGTAGACGATCCGTGTCCCGCAACATTGAAATAGCGGGGTCCGCCATGGCGGCCATAAGCTGAGGGGTTGAGAGACGCTCTCTCCAGCCCCTGCGGGGCTCTATGGTCACCGTGTGCAGCAGCCCCTAGCCCAGGGCTTCTGGCTGCTGCTGCTGCAGCTGGGGATCCATGCTGCATGCACAGAGTCTGCCACCAGTTGTTGGCTCTGTGGATCTTGTGCTGTTTAGTGCAAGTGTGTCTGGGAGGGTCCCTTTAAGGCAGCGGCTTGCTGTTTCACTGGAAGTGCTAGTCCACCCTGTGACCCTGTCTGCAGCTGTTCCTGGCACCCTTATTTCGATGTGGGCCGCTTTGGTGTGTAGACGCTCCCCTGCAGCGCCTACTTCGATGTAGTGCTGCCCAACGTCGACGTTGAACATCGACAGCACCAGCCCTGGAGGACATGTAGACGCTAGTCATCGAAATAGCTTATTTCGATTTTGCTACATCGAAATAAGCTATTTCGAAGTAGCATCCCCGTGTAGACGTAGCTATACTGAAAGTGAAATTCAGCAACAGACTAAATGGTGCATCTGCAATAACATCCAGACCTGCTGACAGGGAAAGAGTAGGAGGTGCAAAGGAGGTACTTGCCTTGGGAACTGATGGTCCAAAGAGGTCCAGTGCTCTGGCCCCTGCAACTGTTACAGCAGCAATGGTGGCATCTGGAGTCCTGGACCCATTAAATTGCTGCCAGAGCACCACACCATGGCTGTGTCTACACTACAAAAATAACTTTGAAGTTGTTTACTTCGAAATACAACTTCGAACTAAGCAACTTCAAAGTTGAGAGTCTACACACACCCTACCTCGAAGTTAAATGTGAAAGTAGGGCACTACTCCATTCCCAGGAATGGAGTAAGGTCTTCAAAATTGGGCTCCTTACTTCAGTGTTTGACATAAGGGAAAATGTACGTAGACTCTCTGCTGGCTACTTCGAAGCACTGCCTAACTTCAAAGCTAACTTCGAAGTTAGTTCCTAGTGTAGATACACCCCATGTGGTTTGGGCAGTGCTAAGGGCTGCGGTGGGCATGATAGCGCACTGGGAGACATGGTGGGCTGGCTGTTTTTGGTCTGCCCCTTCTACCTAGAGCTCCACCCCTTCCAGGAGCATGGCGCACCCCCCGCCACCCACCCCTACCTAGGCCAGGGACTCTCCTGGTGAACTCAGTGGAAGTTACTAAGTGCAAAGCACTTTTGAAAGTTACTTCACTAAGGTACCAAACTATGGACAGACAATACTAACTCTAAGTTACCTATCTTGTCCTTATCAATTTCAGTGAAGGGCTGCTTCTACCTTCAGTGTACCCATTAATAGCAGCAATCCTTCTTGCACGTCAAGCATTTCTTCTCCAGTCTGTAAAGCAAATTCACCTCTCATATGTCTTCAGTGAAGTTAGTGGAGTAAGACTATATGGTTAAATTTGGCACAATAGCTCTTGTTTTCCTAGTCCGTTTCTTAGTGGTGGTAAGCAACAGAGCAAAGCACCATTAATAACTAAAATGAAATAAAAGTTTTTGGTATTTCTTTTAGGTGAAAGAAGTGAGAACACTATTGTCCAATAATGAACTTTTTTTTTACTATTAATGATTGATTTCTAAAGAGAAGAACATAGATACTGGAAATTCGGAGTTAAATAAGGGACATTTCCTTGAATGAAGGAAGGAATTTAGTGTTAATTCTTGTGGAATATAATGTTGTTTGCACTAATAAACCCTTATACTTGCTTGCTAGTAAAACAGTTCAGGTAACAATCCATCCCTCTTTTGAATAGAAACTATACGGCCGCATCTACACCAGCAAGCTCGTTCTGAAAACCAGGCCTTTCTTCAAAAGAACATGAGGAATGTCCACACACAAAATGAGCTCCACCTGCCCTTTTTTTTTAAAAAAAGGCAGTCCTCATGGTGCTGGAGTTTTTTGATCCCTGGCCCATTCTTTCAAAAGAGTGGGGGCTGTGTAGACGCTCTCTGTTGAAAGAGTGGATCCATCTTCCAATCCACTTTTTTGTATGTGGACACAGTCTTTCAAAAGAAGATCTTCTGGAAGATCATCTTTCAAAAGACTGCTGTAGTGTAGACGTGGCCTATGTAAATTACATAGGCTACACTAAGAATTTGGTAAATTTGCTATTTTGGCAGCATAGGATGACCAAGAAGAGATATTCTGAAATTAACAAAAAAATGGCATCGGGATTAAGGCCTATTTTTTAAATGATTTCTGAGTTATTTTGTTGGGTTATTCTTAGAAAGATGGAATTTTGAGTTCTCCCATAAATTGCATCATTTCGATTAGAAACGGTGTAGAAGTAGCCTTCAACATACCACTTATATTATAGGTTGTTTTTTTTTTTAAAGTAGTAAGAGATTACTCCAACCACTAAACACATGGGACTAGTCGACTGTTATTGTTTTGAGTTAACAGGAGTTACCATTTAATTAATCTATTTTATGAGCATTTGGAATGTAGTTTTGCATTTGTTTTCTTTTGAACTTTCCTTAGCAGAGTGAAAAGACTTGAGCAGGATGATATATTATACATTTTCTTTCATGGATACTACCAAATTGTTTAAGCAATTTCATTTACATAATGTTGAAACTAGAATCACCACTCACACAGTTACACCTCCTAGAAATGAATAAATAATTTTATATTTTATATTGGAGACTGAAAGTCATGGTGGCACACCATCTCAACATGAGTCAGCAATGCATTGTTGTTTGCAACTATAGACAAATGCAAGTTTAGGTAGCATTTACAGAGACATAGCAAGGAAGTCAGTGCTGGTGAGAACTCATCTGAGTACTGTATTAAATTTTGATCAATAACGTATTGAAAGGGGGTAGACAAGCTGAAATAAGGTCCAGGTGCAAGCAAAAAATGCCAAAGGGATACTATGCAATACATATGAGCAAAAGCTGAAAAAAAGTTCATAGGTTTAGTCTCAGAAAGATAGCCATGTTAGTCTGTACCTTCACAAAACAACAATAGCAGTCCTATAGGCCTTAAAAGACTAACAATATTATTTATTAGCTGATGTACTTCTGTGGGAAAGATCCACTCCTCCAGATCTGGAGAATAACTGATAACTGAGAGAAAAAGACCTGACAGAAAAAACAAACAAACAAACAAACAAACGAAAAACCAACACCACACACCTGGGAGAAAAAACAGAGGAAAAAAAAAGAAAAAGAAAACTGAGGAATCATTTAGATGAGGGGAAGGAGGGAGGGGGGGACCCTCTGCAAGTGTCTATTAAGTTAAGTCTGCCATCACTGTGAATATCGAAGGCCAGGAAATTGTCCTTGTAATCTGAATGTTAGTATGTTTAGTTTGGAAAAGAGGAGATTTTGGGGCCACATAATGGCTGTCTTCAAATATGTACAAGACAGCCATAAAAATGGTAAAGAAAGGTTGCTCTCTCTTGCCACAGAGGGCAAAACAAGAGGCAAGGGGATCAAATTAGAGCATACTAAATTTAGATCAGTCTCAGGAAAAAAATCCTCCCTGTAAGGGCATGCGGACAGTAGAACAGATTGCCTGGAGCGGTTGTGGAAGCTCCTTCACTGATGGTTTCCAAAAAGAGGCCGGATAGCCATCTGTTTCTGATGGTTTAGACACAACCAATCCTAAATCTTGGCATTCATTTAGCACAGATGACCCTTACATTCTCTTTTAACCCTAAGGTTTTATGATAGTAAAACTGCTTCAGAAGAAGGTATTGCTTAACATAACTCAGACTAAAAAACTCATGCCATCCAGTTCTATGGGAGGAAATCTACCCTCATGGTACTTTTTATTATTATTACAGTTGCTGGTTAATTTTTTATTTGGACTTGAATTTGGTATCTAGCAAGAAATTCTTGAAAGTCATTGGAACTGCTTCAAAGTATTGGACCTATACCCAAATGTTCACATCCATCCCTTTTGTTACAAAAATTCTCTGTAACCTGGGTAAAAGACATCTGTCACCCATAAGCAAGCCAAACAACATCAGAATGTATCTTGCTCAAATTATTCATTCCCAGCATGAGAGGAAGAGACTGGTTAGCAGCCATTCCCTGCTCATTGTTCTTTTGTCATGCTAGCCATGTCTCACATACACTGTTCTCCTTGTCATTCACCAGCCCTTGAACACTTTCAAGCCACTGACAGAAATCTCTTCACTTGTGTTGCTGTTGTATGCCATTATCCTTGCTCCACCCTTTCATGCAAGGACAAAATGCTAAGTTCAGGTACATGTAATTTCAGTGGCAAGCTTGACGTTTTAACTTAATTTCATAGCTTTTTTCTTTCTTTTCAGAATGTTAAAAGGATATAACTATAGCATTCAATCTTACATAAAGACCCAAAGTACAGTTTACTTTCCTAGAATGTATGATTTACCTTTCTTTTCATGCTGTGCAGTTCTATTTCTATTTTTAACTGCTCTGTTTTTCCAGTGATTGTTGCCACAAGCATGTGGAAAATTCTCAGTTTTATGAGCTTTATGTGCAAGGCACGTACATAAGTACATGAGTGTATTGCACCCTGATTTTATCTCACACGCATGCACACACACACACACACACACACACAACATCCAGGGAATTTTGCATACAGATTCAGCATATGGATACAACAATCTGAGTGCCTGATACACTACCTCAAGATTTTGAGGGGAAAATTGGTATGCACTTTTTCATTGCTGTTTCAGATTTACCCTCTTCAGTTATATCTATTTGTCTTATAATATTTATCTTTGCTTTGAGGTTTATCTGAATTATGATATCAAATTATTGAACTACTAATTATTTTGATGATCTCATGCATAACAATGAAATTGCAATTATATAGCTCTCAGTCATGAGTTGCCTTATGTACACGTGAAGAGAAATTAAGGCACCCCCTTCTCCCTTTCTCTCGCCCAGCAGAGAACCTTGGTCTCAGGGATTTTGGCCTAACTGGTTCCTCAGACAAGGAAGAAGAGGGAAAGGAACATAAAGTTTTATGTCCAGGAATGTTCAGTCAACAGGTGATCCCAGTCACCTGAATTGGCTGAGTCAGTAAGCATAGCCTGTGGCAAAGGTGTGTTTCCTGCTGTTCACTCAACTGACCCTGTACCACAGAGATGAAGAAAGCAAGTTTCTCACATGACAGACCTGGGTTTGCATACTGCAGCACCTGACAAAGCTCCTGTAGTACCTATGCTTCCAAATGGGCTCCAGATTACCAGGGCTCCATATCAATTTTAACCTGAGAAAGAAGAACGTAGGCATAGTCCTGTTAAGCAAGTCAGTGTTAACTTGCACTAGGATTTTCATGGGACTAAGAAGGGAAGAATGTACTACAGAGGTTTAACTTTGTCCAAGCAATACCTGCTCCTACCTAACTTCCTCACTTCAAAATGGTGGAGGACATATTTTGAGGACTGAAGTGGTGTTTAAGATGTGAATAGGCCTGATGTTCTTCTGACCTTCTTTTGGCTCCCTCTTTTCCCCTTTCTGCATCATCTGGGGTCAGATCATCATGCATGCATCGCTTGCCTAAAGTGGCATGAAGATCCACTAGGTTACTATCTTCTTTCATGCAATCCATCTATCGCTTCTTCACTGTCTTTTTCCTACCACCTTCTCTTGCCCTACTATCTTCTGCAGTTTCTCTTAACTCATAAGTGAGGTTGCCTTTCCCTGATTTTGCCAGGCCACAAACATTGACTTCCATGTAAATTCAGTCATTTCACAACCTGCCCCTTCATGTAATATGTTTGAATGTTCAAAGACATCTCATTACAAACACCTCTAAGTTTGAACCTACAGTCTTCTTACTGCCCAGAATAATGTACCACATAGCGCTGTGAAACAGGCCATCATTCTGTGTAACTGAGCTTTCACTCTTGGTGGCTGAGATGTTATTCTATACTCTTCTAGTACTTCCCATTCTGGGCTGTATCTCACATTGAATATCACCGTCTTCTGTCATCCACATCCTACAGACATTAATGAATTGCAGCAGCATTAAATGGTTTATGTTCAGCTCTGTGTAGATTTCTGATTTTGTCCTTTGAAGTCAGACAAAGTCAAAAAATAAAATAATATCTGATTCTACAGCTTCAAAGAATACAAACTTATTAGGCACAAACATACATATTTCCAAGTTCTCAATGTTTGAAGTGTACCTGTCACAAAACAACTTGGTATTATATTTTTTCCCCAGACTTCTAAAATGTTGCTAACCAAGGTTACACTTCAACCACAGGCAGCAGTGTGTAGATTATGTGTGTCTGCACACCACAGTGATAAGCAGGCTGTATCCATAGTGCAGTTTACGGCTCTACACATCAGTGAAAGGCTCTGGCAGGATGGAAGCACCAGGGAAAAAACTTTACAGCAAAGAAGCAGTGCCACATCTGAAAATAGCAGTGAACTCAGAGTAGCACTTTTTAAGAATATGGACAACCATGGAAGGTATTTATCCATGGGGTTCAGTAATGTCTTCACTCTCCTAGCGATACCTTACATACGGGCAGCAGGTCATGTAAGCAAGGGAAGGCTTCTGTATACCCTGATCACCAGGGAAGGCTTGGGCTGCAGCTTGGCAGCCTGGATCCCAGCTGCCAGGAACCACTGGGGCCAGGAAAGATTGAGATGGGGTCAGGTGTTGTTTGGATCCTCAAGCATAAGGGGAACGTGTCTGAAGGCGTGGGCTTTGGGGGCAGAAGGAGCAGGACGGAGGCTTACCTTCCTCATCTGAGCCTTCATCTGTCGCCCATGACCTTACAGTTTAGATTACTATTTGTACTTTCAGTAATGAGGCATGTGTCATATATGAAATCTACTCCACACAATAAGCAATATGTGGTTTAGATGTTTTGAAAGGTTGATAATTTGTCCACATCTAGGTGGATTTTCATGGCGATGGCAAAACGCACATTCCCAACATAAAGACCACCCACAGCCAAATGTCAAGCTGGTGCTCCAAAACATTAGGGAGCCAGAGTTTTTCAGTTAAAAAGTATCCAGAATGTTCTAGGCTGGGTAAAACATGTTTTTCCCAAAATCTGTGCTTGCAAGCAGATGATCAGTTTTGGTTAAAATTTGCCAAACAGTAACATAATTAATAATCCAGAAAGTGGTATACGCCACTGTGGAACATTTCAGACCAAATGATTATTAGAGTTTGATTCAATAAAGTTATAAGCAGTTCAAAACAGAGTCTTGTTAAGGGGAAGTTTTGAGCAATCTGTATAAGACAAAGTGACATCAGCTCTATATAGATATTATAAAATATAAGCTCTCAACTTCTAATTCAACACATGTTCAGATGCCTGCAACTTTTGATGTACAAATCTTCTAATTTGGTTTGTTGCTGAATATGTTGCACAGTCTTAGCCTCATTCCACTTAAGAAAAAAATAAACTTCAGTTTCAAACCATAATGTTATTTGTAAGCTATAAATCTCACATCAAAGATGGCATTGTTTGAGGGGTAGACAAGCATAATATCAATCATCACTTTCTGTGTTCATTCTCTCTCTCTCAGACACACACATATACACACATATGCAGTTGGTTGTTTCATGACAGTGAGTTGATTAAAAAAGGAGAGGTAATATTTTTAGTACTTCTAAACCAGCTCATGCTGTTAGATAGTCCTCATTAACTCTCTACTTCTAATATACACCACAGTGCACAGTGGTTGTTCCAAAATTAGCTTATGATATACAATTCAACAGAGAACAGGAAACATAGACGAGGAATCAAAATTAAACCTGAGCTACTGCAGAGAAAGCCGGTATTTGCTATTAATATTTGTTATCAAAGATAATTGCTTGCAACCAAGTTAAAATATTGACTAGTGATGCATATGCAGGGAAATTACCTACAGATAAACTATCCATGGTTAATTAGAAGTACTTTCAGCATTTCACGGATCAGTTCAAGTAAAATGTGCTTAGACTGTCCTTGTGCACATTTGTGCAAGTTGGAGGGAAAAATAAAGAACTTACAAACCTTACGTGATTCTGAAATAATGGTGTCAGTTCAGAAAAGGGAGCTGGATATCACTATCCATAACTCAACTAAGACAGATGCTCAATTTGCAGCTGTGCAAAAGAACTATGATATTAGGATGCATAAGGAAAGACATGGAGTATAATATAAAGATATTATGATCCAAAATGTTGCAGCATCCTCAGAAATATTATGCATAGTGACAAGTATCAGAGAGGTAGCCATGTTAGAATGTAGCTTCAAGAATAACAAGAAGTCTTGTGGCACCTTATAGACTAACATATATTTTGGAGCATAAGGTTTTGTGGGCAAAGATGCATCTGATGAAGCGGGTCTTTGCCCATGAAAGCTTATGCTCCAAAATATCTGTTAGTCTATAAGGTGCCACAAGACTTCTTGTTATTCTGAAATGTTATGATCAGTAATCGTCACTCCTCTGTCATTACATTGGCTCAGAGAAAGGAGACAGGATGGATCAGGGACATGAAAAAAATCCTATACACAGAGAATTTGAAAAGGTTGGGAAAGAGTCTTGTTTATCTTGTAAAGAAGATAAGAGGGAACATGGTCTAGAAAAAGTTAGATTTGGGAGATTTGTTCTTCCTGACTAATAACACACGGACAACTTGATGGTCAATAAACTTGAAAAAAGACCACTAATTCAAAACCGATTTAAGAGAAATTTTATCACAAATAACCAGATAGGCTAGGGTTTTCTTTCTTAGAGAAAGACACTGGGACAAAAATAAATTAGCAAGACTCCAAAGTATTGGGCACTTATGCAGGAAACAAGAAAATTCAGATATATAATAATTAATGCTAATAAGTTTTGGAACTGATATGAAACATCATAATTCATGAATTGACAATCTCTTAACTATTAGAGACCAGAAAGAGATCTAATATGTGTGATAAGTTATCTTGTACTCACCTACTGCAGGTTTCTTTCACCTTCCTCTCAAGATTCTGTGCTAATCACTGTTGGAGATAGGATACTGAATTATATGGACCTCAGATCTGAGCAAATCTGGCAATTCCCTTGTTATTGTGGGTAATAGGCTTGCAATTTCATTTGATAGGAAGCTTGATACATAGTGGGTTAAATACATTTCTGTACAGAGAGCCCATTGCAGTGCTTATCTATCATGTGTGGGCTTGAGTGATTAAGAAGCGCTGAAATGGTGAAGAGACCATGTAGTAGTACCCTGCACAGGGCTGACTCCTTCCCACTGAGACATCTCTTGTTAGGTAAAACTCTGGGAAATGGTGAGACCTGAAGTGCCTGTTGACTTCAATGTATTCAGTGTTGTTCCATTTCATCCTAGCTTACACTGCAACAAGGTAGCACTGAGGTTCATACCTCCCTTCCCCTCTCCAGATCAGAACTTGCCTTGCATCGAACCACAATAATAATGATGCCTCTGGTCTGCAACTCAGAAGAGTTAAAGTTAAAAAATGAGAAAAAAAAGAACTTTGGAAACATACAGTTAGATATTACAAGCTTGAGTAAAGTAAACAGGATTATTTCTATATACTTCAATCAGCTTTGGATCAGAGGAGTACGTGTTATAAAAACATTTACAAAGGCCAATCTTTTTTAGCAAATGGTCTGTTCATCAACTGGATACTGATTGTCCCAGTGTTACATAGATGCTGATTTTATTAATACCCAAATAGAGAATGACATTGGTGTCAGCATATTTCACCACTGCTATTCATGTGGTTTGAGTTCATTCATTCATTCACTCATTCATCATTTGTCTACTCTACTGTGAAGAAACAATTACTGTGGAGAATTTCAGTCAATGCAGTTGTATTCAACTGCACAATAAAACTGATATAATTGGAAAAGCAGTGTTTCTTTTCCTTATTCCATAATAAAGAAAGCACACTTTTCATCACAAAATCCCTCAAGCAGAACCATGATCTAAAATCTAACTCAGCTATAATTAGGGGTCTGTCAGAATTCCCAATACATAAATCTTTATTATCAGGGACTTCCGTAATTCATTAGATTGAACCTTGCCTTTCAACATTCCCAGGCTGAAGCAAAGACATTTTACAGTTTTACAAAACATCTGTTTCGCCATGGTTAAGAAAGAAGAATCATGAAAAGAGATGACATGTATACTCGTCCCAGTAGAGTTTTCTAAAAGTAACAGCTTGCAGCTGTATAAAGGGCAATTACATATTAAAACATATGGGGTAGATTCAGGTCCTTTTAACACTTTATGAGGAAAATGACACCATTGACTCAGTGTTTAACGGCTAAATTGTTGAGATCTGAAAGCCAACTACTGTTTTTACTTATTTAAAAAGAATGTGCTGCTTTTCTCATTATTATATAAAAAGATTTATTAACTGGTGAATGAAATGCTGAATTTACCTACTTAACTACACACAAGTATTGCAAAGATTAATAGGTTATTGTTCGTACAGCCCTGTGAATCTAAAATGCTGTGTAAGTGCTAAGTTCTGTTAAAGAGCTAGGACGATTTCAATCTATAGATAGACCTAAAATGTTGCTTTAAATTGAACAGAAAAGATATACAAATAGGGAATTTATGCCACCTCCTTTGTAAGGATTTTTTTTTTAGTTCAATTTAAGATCCCAGTCAATGCCGCAAATGAGGAGTCCAGCTCTACTTATTAGCACAAAAAGTAGATTTTATATCTCCAAATACAGGGTGGATATGTTAAGCTGTAATGGCCCTTAAGATCTCCCAAAGCCTATCATACTTTCCCTACATAATGTTTAATTGAATGAAGTATTGTAACATTTGGTAAGGGTAAGCCCCAATGACTTGATTGCACTTCTGTCTTATCTGAAGTTTATCCAAACTGACTAAAATTTGAGATTTCCCATAACTGCCTGTCTGCAAGCCAAGATCACAGTCCCTCATCAAGCCTATCACATTGTATTTGTTCATATATATGAATAAGGCCGTACCCCCAGGATTGCAGAATCACAACAAATGGATGGGGCAGCAATGTGTGACAGCTCTGGCTGCTAAACTTTTGTAATCAACTGGAGGGTTACAGTAACACACCACATTAGAGTGTTCAGTTGGACATCAATAAGTCAAGTGTGTCTACTTCTGGTGCATCAAGGCACAGGACTCATCTATGGAGTATACAAGGACCATAAATGATATTGATACTCTACATATTATGCTTAACAGTTTTTGGACCAGGTTGACTCTTGTCTGTTTCTTTGGCTGTCTGTTTGTTTGTCTTGTGTCAGGTGGTCATGGAAGGTCAGTTTGTGATCCAGCTTCATTCCAAGGAACTCTGGAGTGAATTCATTCTGCATGGTGTTGAAGCAAATCATTTTCAGGGTGTGATTAGTGTTCCTATGGTCAAAGTGGAATGCAGAGACTTATTATTGAGGTTTGCTTGAATCTCCATTTCCAGAAATATTCCTTCATTGTGTTTAGGTCCCTATTCAAGGTAACCTTTATGTCATAGAGGATAGCTGTTTGCATTGCCTTGGCAAGGTCACCCACCTATGCAAATTTGGAGTCTTCATTGGTGGCGTGTTGCTCAGATGGCCATTGAAGAGATTTGGCATAGGTATTGATACTTGTGGTAATTTGTTGTGGAGGAACTGGGCCATCCTGACTGTATAGCTCAAGTGAAACCCCACCAGAAATTCTAGCTCAGGGGTGGTGAACCTCCAGCTTGAAGGCCACACATGGTTCAATGGGGCTAGTCACTGCTGGGCTGCCACACAAATTATTTATTTGAGCATCCACTAGCACAACCTCCCATTCATAGTTTCCGGAGTGTGTAGTGTACTATTCCCAACCAATGGGAGCTAAGGGAAGGGGGTGTGGACTGGGCAACCATTTAATGAAGCTCCTATTGGCTGGTAACAGTGAAACACAACTTATGGGACCTCCATAGCTGCAGATACTTAGGTAAACAACCCCTCTGGTGGCCCACCAGCAGCTAACCCTGACAAAATGTGTGGCTGATGTTGAGGTTCTCCATCCCTGGTTTAGTAAACAGAAGATAGCAAACATCTCCCCATCTACCATATCCTTAACAACACCCCACATCACAGCTTCTAGTCTAGTAAGCCTGGACCTATACTACTGCAACTTCAAGCCTGATGAAGCTTGGAAATTTAAATGGATTTCAAAAATTCAAATACACTTCATGAAACACTCTGTGCAGAAGATCGCTGTCTGTGATTTACTGCCAAGCTTATGGGCAATCTTAAACTGCATCCATACACACCATGATGTCTGGGTCTACATGGAGCCACACTCCCAGAAGCTTCATGCTAATAAGCATGCTCTAAATTGCAAATGGCTGCTCATTAGCATGCTCCCACAACTCAATAGCATATCTGCATGAGATCTTGCTCTCGGCAGAGGGGGGCTGCTGAAAGAAAAGAGGCTGTGTGGACATGCCCCTGCCAGCAAAAAGCCCCTCTGTTAGCAGCCCCTTATGCTATCAGGTTGCTCATTAGCATGGAGCTGCCATGAGAGTGGTTCCATCTAGCCCCAGATGACAGGTGCAGATACTTGCTGGACAAACTGAAAAGTAAATTCTCTTCTGTGCGTGACTTTGGTAAATCACAATAGATCATGGAACATATAATAACTCAATACCTAATTCAAAAATATGAAGGCAGCTTTACAGAAATATAGTCCTCTACTCCTGACACAATTATAGGGCTTTACCATTTGAAGGCAAAACTATAGTTATTTCTATAAATTTATATATGCGATACAAAGAAGAAGAAGAATTACCCAAGTGTTGCCAATGATTCATGTTAGACATATCAAATATAGTACAGTGTATTCAAATCACATTACTTCTGCACAGGGGTTGTGATAGGACACGGAACTCACCCAGCTTCCAGTCTTCCATATATCCAGGAGTTAAACACTGTGGGTATACTTAGTTGTCTCTCAGAGTCTACAGAATTTTATCCCCTTCAACAGCTGTTAAAGTTGAAAAGGACTCTTAAACCCAAATGAAATCACTTGAGGTTGTATCTCTAAAGGGTCACATTCAGGGTTCACAGGCAACTTTCCATTATTGATGTCTAATGACAGTTGGCCTTGGGACTCTCCTTGACCTCAGAAGGGCCGTGTCTACACTAGCCCCAAACTTTGAAATGGCCATGTAAATAGCCATTTCGAAGTTTACTAATGAAGCACTGAAATACATATTCAGTGCCTCATTAGCATGCGGGTGGCCGCGGCACTTCAAAATTGACGTGGCTCGCTGCCATGCAGCTCATCCCGACAGGGTTCCTTTTCGAAAGGACCCTGCCTACTTCAAAGTCCCCTTATTCCCATCTGCTCACAGGAATAAGGGGACTTTGAAGTAGGCTGGGTCCTTTTGAAAAGGAGCCCTGTCGGGACGAGCTGCACGGTGGCAAGCTGTGTCAATTTCAAAGCGCCGCGGCCACCCACATGCTAATGAAGCGCTGAATATGCATTTCAGCGCTTTATTAGTAAACTTTGAAATGGCCGTTTATGTGGCCATTTCGAAGTTTGGGGCTAGTGTAGACATAGCCTGAAGGTCTGCTTCCTCCTCGCCACCTTAACAGGGTTGCTGCCTTTCACGGCCTCCCTCCAGTCTTGATGTGCCCTGTGGATGTGGCAGAAGTGGCTGCAAACCGAAGCAGATCTTGTCTGAGCAGTATGAGGTTTGTACACTCCATCTCATGCATATTGAGTATCCTTGTAGCTAGGCCACAAAGAAATTGATTCATTTTTTCATGAGTGGAAACCTGAAGGAAGATAGCCAAAGGACTCCAATATGAAGGGTCAGGAGCCTCAGCCAGTCTTTTTGAGGTGTGTACAAAGTTAACAAGCCAACTCTTCCTGTTAATACTTCAGCTTATATGGCTCAACAGGACTTGACACCTTTAAAATATTTATGACTTAAACAGTATTTTATTTTACTTCTTTTTTACAGGGAAGTGAGTTAATATAGACATTGAGACTTAGGTTTATGACTCTTTTTATTTTTTTTCGTAGTACTGAGTATAGTTCAACCAGGTAGAGTGTTATTGAAATCCCTTGTGACCACCTCAGACCTGTGGCAGGTTGCTATGGGGACTGGCTGTGGGTGAAGAGGCTGTACAAAGGATTCTTCTCACCACAGTGATCTGCAGGAAAGGTCTCTTCTTTACCCCCAACTACACCCCTGCAGGGTGACCATTTGGAGACAGCCCAGGGGAAGGCCTATGGATAATGAACATGGAGGGTCTGTGGCGCATCCTTGCAAGATACACATTGGTTGTGTGTATGTTAATTTCATGTAGAACTCTGCAGAACTCGTACTGAGACACAAGGTAAATGAGATTTGTGCAAAGAAGAATGATTTAAACTCCAATAATCCTAGATAACACGTATGTCCTTGTCCTATGCCATGGGCTTCGGAACAGTGCAAGAACTTGTATATCATACTGTATGTGCCAACAACATCACTGGACTGGTCACATGGTTTGGATGTCTGATCAGCACCTCCCAAAACAAATCCTGGTTTTGGAGTTAAACGGAGGACGGAGGAGCACTGGGGACCAGAGGAAGTGTTATAAGGACATGCTGAAGACACATATGAAAAAGTGTAGTATTAGTGTCAACACTTGGGAGAACCTTGCCTAGGACTGTCCCCAGTGGAGAGCGGTAATCCATGAGAGGTAGGCCCAATTTGAGAGGTCCCACTGTAGTGCAAACAAGGAGAGGCTGAGAAGAAGAAAAGAGCAGCAAAAACTGCCCCACGCCCCTCCAACAACTACAAATACCTGCTGCTTCTGTGGTAAGATCAGTGGTTTCAGAGTCAGGCTGATCAGCCATCAATGGATTCACAAACAGGAGCATGACATGAAGATGTTCTACTCATTACCAAATGACCACCAAGACTGCAGTGCATTCGAACAGTAGAAAGAATAGATGATGGAATTCAATTCTGATTTCTGGGTTTACTAGCTTTAGTCAATTTAAGACAGATGTTCCTTAAATTTACCTGACATAGAAAATAAGATTATTCCCAGCTCCATCATAAAACTGTGTTTAAGTAGATTTCCATTTCTGTTTCAAAGACAGTGGTGAAATTGTTCATGCTGAGTTCTGGTGCTGCCTCAGAAACATGTGCTAGTCCTCAAGGCACAGTTAAGTGAACAAAAGTATTCCTGTCACTGCTGGGGGAATATACAAAAACACTGCTGAAAGAGAATAAGGATGTAAGGTTGTTAGCTGATGGTCTGGTGAGATACCACGTGTGCCCTTACTTCATCCGAGTCTTTAACTGCTAGGACAGACAGTCCCTTTGCAGCGGGCAGCCACGGGTGGCTGATGGATGCCCCAAGAATTTACCACTTGAGTCTTTAACTGCTAGGACGGAAAGTCCCTTCACAGTGGGCAGCTGGGGAGGCTGACAGGTGCCCCAGAGGTTGTACTGACAGCCTCCTTCACCTGAGTCTTTGACTGCTAAGACAGACAGTCCCTTCACGGTGGGCAGCCAGGCAGGCTGACGGGTGCCCCAAGAGTCTGCCCCGTGGAGGTGGCACGACTCAGAGCTCAGCTCTCAGTACTCCTCAGCAGTGACTATGCTAATACAACCGAAAACCAGCTGGGGTTCTTTATTTGTGTTCGGTTTGCACAGTAACAGGAGGAGTCAAGCTAAAACTTAAACAGTTACGATTTATTTGATAAGAAAGCTTAACTCTTATGGGTACAAGGCTTATATTTCACTACTTAGTTACAAGCAGCTAGCATATAACAAAGTACTTTAATTCATAGATCTATTATTAAATGCACACAAAAGCAAAACACATAGCAGGTCTTACTCTCACCCCTGTATTACCCGGGTTGGCGTGGCCAGCGTCTGTCACTCAATCCCTTGGGAAGAAGAGTACTAGAAGGGTGTCCCCTGGGACTTCAGGAGGCAAGGACCTTTCTGACCGGCAGGTATAGGTAATTGGAACTCAATTAGAGGGGGCTGCCGGACCCTTCTTTATACCCCTTGGATCACATACACTCTTCTGTATCTTAAAGATGCCAATTGTGTTAGATCGTCTCATGATGCTAGTTCTAACAGGGAATTTCAGGGACTTAAGTCACACCTGTGAGGTGGAGATAATTTAGACATTCTTTTCTTATGGGCGTGAGATTCCTCTCCTGGGACGATATGTAGGCGTGTCAATCACCGGCACTAGCCAAGGCAGCCTGAGGCCCTGGTTGTCTGCTAGCCCATTTGTCTTTTGTTGTCTGGTTTCAGCCCGTTCATGGTCATGATGAGGCAGTCCATCTGCGCTCTGAGGCATCAAAGACTGTGCTTGAGATTAGTGCATCTGTGCTCTCAGGCATTCCAAGACTGGGCTGTTTCTTTTGGTCCTTTGTGCTCTGAAGCACCTAAGAGGGACAAGATGGAGTAGAGCAGGGGGATCCTGTCTGGCTACAAAGGTTATTAAAGCACAGGTAGGGATATATTAATCCGTAACCATACACCTGTTTATTACTATATTCTCCATAAGTAAAAGTAACCTTATAGTTTAATGAACTAAAATGACCCAATAGACTGAAATGCATTCTACCACTTTTATCACACTGAACAGAACATTACCTCACAAATAGATTAAGATCAATGAGTGTACTCAGAGAATAATATGCTACAGAGTGGAGTTTCTCATGCTATACGCAAATGAGAAGAGAATCAGATCCATTGCACAGTGGAATCCTTTCCATTGCAATGGATGATAGATGGAATAGGCAGGAGAAAAAAATGCTGTTTAAAAAAGAAAACCAAAAGAGCACATCATGTTGACTTAAATAGATAGAGTATTAAAACTAGAACATCTGTAGCACAATTTTTTTTCTGTTTAGGTGCCAAACCATTCTGTTCCACTTGGGGCATACTTAAAAAAATAGTAAAAGGCAAACTGCAGAGAACAAAGCAACAAAATTTAGCAAAAGATTACAAAAACGCACCTTTGGAAGAAATACTAAAAGCAGTGGCCACATTCACTCAGCGAAAAGGAGAGAGGAAAATTTGCTTCAAATGCATAAAGGGGAATCATAGAGAAGATCTCAATCAGTTATTTTCCATGATCAGACAGGAGAGAGCAGTAAAAAATGTGTCTGAGAGGCAACAGAAAACACTGGCATTATGTATTCATTGGCTAGGGTTACACTTGAGAGTTTTGTCGACAAAACGTGCTGCACATTTATACACAAAATGGTTTCTGTCAACAGTGTTGACAAAACTCAGCACTTTCTTTGGCAGAATTCTGTCTCAAAAAATTGAGGAATAATGCCTTTCTTGACCATTTTCTGTTGACAAAACAGCTGTGTGAACATTCCCAGACAGACTCTCTCAACAGACAGGGCATTCACAACAAGGGGCAGCACTGTCTGCTGTGCTTCCAGGTACCTGTTCTTCAAGACAGCAGCCAAGCAGTCCGACTTCTCTATCAAGAGAGCAGAGCACTCTTCTGATTCACTTTTGTGTGTGGCCACAGCCTGTTAACAGAAGTTTTGTTGGGAAATCTCTTCTCACAGTGACTTCTGTTGACAGAGTGCTGTAGTGTAACTGTAGCTATTAATGTATAGGCCTGACTGGAAAATCAGAATTCCATTTCAAGGAAAAGGTCAAGGTTTCAACGTCTGTTTTAATAGCACATTGATATAAGGGGAAACGTGTGGAAATTTCTCATGAGGACGCCTAGGAAAGAAGAAAAGAGTGAGAGTTCAATGCCAGAAATGTGAATAGCTGAATGGTTAGGAAACTGGGAAAGTGGAAACCCACGTCAAGGTCTTACTCTGCATGATTTTTCAACCCGAAGTTCCCACACATCGGGGACAGCTCTAACCATTGAAGTGCTGGTTATTCTGCTGTTATTCTGTGCCAAATATTCTCTCTCTCCATTTACCTGCCCCTCCAGCTCCTCAAACATTTATACTAGACATAAGAAAATTTCCCACTGAAACTGCTGCAAAATATTACATTTCTAATAACATTTTCTGAAGACAAAATGATCTACCAAAATTTTCCCAACCAGCTCTAATAAGAAAACAACACCCCCTCCTGCCCTCCGAGAACAGTTTACTAAAGTAGTAAGCTGCTAAGGGAAAGTGTGGAATTACAATTCAAGGCTTATCTCCTCTAAGAGGTATGCTTCAAAATCATTTAATCAGTCTTATCCTAATGAATAGGCAGTTTCTTGAATTTTCAGTTCCATCTAAGGTATCTATCATCATGGAATAAAGTATCAGAGAGGTAGCAGTGTTAGTTTGTATCTTCAAAAACAACAAGAAGTCCTGTGGCACCTTACAGACAAACAGATGCATCTGACAAAGCGGGTCTTTGCCCGTGAAAGCTTATGCTCCAAAATATCTGTTTGTCTGTAAGGTGCCACAGGACTTCTTGTTGTCGTGGAATGAAGACATCTGTTTCTGTTAGAAGCTTATTTGCATAAAGTGATGTTAACTTCATTTCCATTTCCAGTGGTTAAATAGGATATGCTACTTTAGTTATGTTATAGGCCCCAGTTCAGCTAAACAGTTAAGCACATCTTTAACCTCCAGAAAATGCTTATAATCCATTGAAGAAAATGGAGATTTCGCACACGTGAAATGCTTCATTGACTAAGAAAGTGAATCTTAGTCATAAACAGTAGGCTACGTCTACACGAGCCCTAAACTTCGAAATGGCCACGCAAATGGCCATTTCGAAGTTTACCAATGAAGCGCTGAAATGCATATTCATGCATAATCAGCTCATGGGAATAAGGGGACTTCTAAGTAGGCAGGGTCCTTTCAAAAAGGAGACCCATCGGGACGAGCTGCGCAGCGGCGAGGCGCATCAATTTCGAAGTGCCACAGCCGCCCGCATGCTAATGAAGTGCTGACTATGCATTTCAGAGCTTCATTAGTAAACTTCAAAATGGCCATTTGCGTGGCCATTTCGAAGTTCAGGGCTCGTGTAGACACGGCCTAGATGTGTAAAACGGCGTAATATTCACTTATCAACCTCATAAATGTGCTATGGGATTAGCTAATGTACTTAGAAAATTTTGAGAGTGGAAAGCTAAGCGCTAGATAGTAGCATTAGTTATGTTTATTGTATATATATCACACATATACACAACTGTAGACATATGATGTATTCACATTTGCATAATAAATTAATGAGACCTAATCCCATGGGCTAGAGCTACACCACAATACATTTTCAAAAGGACATCATTCGAAAGTACATTTTAAAAGACAGCCTTTCAAAAGTGAACGTCCGCACAGCCAAACGCAGATCAAAGGAACGACCCAACCTTTTGAAATGTCCATCCTCCCTTCCAAGAGACCAGCCGTACGTCCCAGGACACCCTTTTGAAAATAAAAAGGGCCAGAAAATGCCACAGGCAGGTTTACATGGTGGAAAAGCCCTTCCAGTGTTATCACCAACCCCTCCTTTAAAGGGCCCCTCAGCAAGACCTTTGCACTGCACACACTTGAGGACTGGTTAGCTTTCCACAAGCAAGCACAGGGAAAACATATAGAAGAGGCACTGCAAAGTGCAACATGGAACCGAAGCAGCCCTCCTGCCCCCCGCCCCACTGCCTCCCATCCAGGCTGTGGCCAATGCACTGGCTGTGGTGCTGGCTGCACTCTTCCAATGGCTTTGGGTGGCCACCCTTCTAGCCACCATCCTACAGACTGTCCTCTGGGAGTGAAGACTTTGTCCAGTCCTCTGGGCCATCTGCCACTTTTGAGGGTATCCCACAAGCATGGACTGGTGGGACTGGCTGGTGTTGGAGGACTGGGACATTGACTGGTGGCTGCAAAACTTCAGGATGACCAAGGGAACATTCCTGGAGTTGGACCACTGACTTGCCCCAACCCTTCAGCACCACAACACCTGGATGAGGCCCATGCTTCCCCTGAAGAAAAGGGTGGCTGTTGCCTTATGGAAACTGGCCACCTTGGGCAGCCACCGATCCATCGGCCACCCACTGGGGGTGGGCAAGGCCAAAGTCAGGGCCACCATTACTGAGGTAAGCCATGCTTGTATCTTACTCCCACCAATGGATGGGGGAGACATGGGGGCCCCCAACAAAGGGCACCATAGGGGATCGGGGAGTTGGCTCCCATCAAGGATTGGGAAGGGGACAGGGATGGAGCACCTGCAGAGGGCAAGGGCAAGGTATTCCAGGAAGGAATGATCTTTAGGTGATTGGGGTGGGGACAGCGGAAGGGACAGGGGTGGGTGGGCACAGATTTCTCCAATCCATACTAATGAGCATGTTCTCCCTTCACACCCTGCAGGTCTTCTGTGCCATCAGCAATGCCCTACTCTGCCAGCTCATCTGCATCGAGGACCTTGACATTTCCTTCGTGGGATTCGAGGAGTTGGGCTTCCCCAACTGCTTCAGGGCACTGGATGGCACCCACATCACCATCTGGGCTCTGGAGCACAGTGGCGCGGCCTACATAAACCACAAGGGCTACCACTCAGTGGTGCTACAGGTTCTTGTTGACGCCAAAAGCTGGTTCATGGACATACATGTGGGCAGCTCCAGCTGCACCCATGATTCCCAGGTGTTCCAGAACTCCTAGCTAGGCTGCTGGATGGGCAAGGGGACTTACATCCAATGGCAGGAGCTCCCTGTCAGGGTCAACAGCCACCTTGCACTGTGGCTGATTCACCCTAACTCAGCAACCCTGGCTCATGCAGCCATACACTGGACAAACACAGCCTACCCAGGATGTTTTTAATGAGCAGCTCAACTGGGCACATAATAGTGTTGAGCAGTCATTCAGCTGTCTCAAGCGGTGCTTCTTCTGCCTCCTAACAAGGCTGGAGGTGGGCCTCCCCAATGTCCCAGAAGGTGGGGCCTGCTGCACCTTGTGGAGGTGAAGCACAAGCGCTTTGTGCAGCAGTAGGTCGCTGATGCCGGAAGTGGTTATGAGCAGTTGGTCTCCATCCTGTGCTGCCAGGCCCAGCTGAATGGGGTGTGTGTAAGGGAAACCCTGTGTGAGTCATTTGCCCAGGAGCCACAATGACCCCCCCCACACGCTCCACCCCTCACCACCCCATGCACACATCCCCATCATCACCCCCACACATACACAGGGGACACAGGGGTAACCACAAATAACCATTTTACTGGGCACATAACACAATGGCTGCATCTTCATAACATCATCAACTATTTACACGGGGGGTGGAAGGAAGCATGTAAAAGGGGGGCCTGGATCCAGGGCAGGGTGGACACCAATGCACTGGGAGGGCTGGGTATGGTTGGCCTTAACCCTTGTCAAAGTTTGACTCAGACTCACAATTTATCAGACCACTCTGTTTTATTAGCAAAGCCGCTCTGCTAATACATTTAGAAGTGAGCCCCCCGAGTGGGGCTTGTGTCTCTTAATTTATACAGTTTTTTTGGAGAACAAGTTACAGACAAGTTACAGACAAAAGAAGAAAAAGATTTTAGTCACCACCCTTCGAGATCCCTGAGACCAGTCACATATCTTCAATTACCTGCCACCCTTAACAATCTCCTTTAACAGCTTCCAGTTAACTTACCAATTGCCCTTCACACCTTCCATTCTGATGCCTGCTTCTTAGACGTGCTGGCTCCATCTTAATTGCTTCTCCATTCAAAAGCTAACTGTCCCTACGTGTGCTCCCTCAGATACTTTGTAACATGTTTTGGCATGCCCTCTCATATACAATGTATCCAGCATGTCCCCTTATACAACGTTATACTTATACAATGTTATACTTCCACAGGGGTTGAGGAATGGGATCCCTGTTGGCTGCATAAGCCCTTAACTCTCCATGCCCAGGGTCTCTGTCAGGGCTGGGCTGGGGCCAGGAGCACAGGGAGCTAGGGATGTTGCTTGCCAGAGTCCATGGGGGGGAGGGGAGGTGGGGGGAGCTGCCACCACACAGCCTTGACCATTATCATGTTTGCCAGGTGGAGGAGTCCATCCGGGGGTAGGGTGGTTGGAATCAGGGCAGTGAGGTTGGGGTCACAGAGAGGGGGGCTGGTGCACAGAGGGAGGTCGCAGGGGAAAACTGGTGTGCGGGGAAGTTTGGAAGGGGGAGGTTTGAGGGAGTCAGGTGAAGGGGGGCTGGGTGTGGGAGGGGTGCAGGGGAGATGTTACAGGAGGGGCTTGTGAGGGAGTGGCAGGTGGGGTCTGATGGGCAGTCACAGCCTGAGTCAGCACATCCAGGTTGGCTGTCACCCTATTCCAGGCCCACTGCTCCATCGTGAGCCACTCCCACAGCATGCCGGGGCGGTCCTGTAGGGTAGCAGTGTGCATGGGTTCCCCTGTATTGGAGGTGCCGGTGTACAGCACCGCAGCCACCTTCTGCCATCTCTGGATAGGGTAAGGGCTGCTCCCCCTCACCCTTCATGGTGGGGCTCCCTGGCCCATGCACAGGGCTCAGCAGGCTCCTGGGTGCTGGAGCTGTGGAGACAAAAGGGGACAGATGAATGGGCCATTAATACCATGTGATGGCTCCTGTGTCACCACACCTCCCTCCACTGTCCTGGGAGCCCTGTGACTTCCAGATTCTGGGGTTCCCCACATAGGTGAAGCGAGCACGGGCTTCTGTCTGACCCCCGAGTCCCTCCACAGCCATGAGGCCCATGGTGTTGTCCAGAATGGTTGCTGTTGTGTGCTGCATGCAGCCCCCTTATGGGGACCTGGGAGTGTGGCCATCCAGGTTGCATCTGGACTGGGGCCGGTGGAATTATGGGTGGGCTATGGCCACCCCAGGCAGGATCAAGTGCCCCCTCCCTGGGTCCCAGGGCTACTGGGATGCAAGCCACATACATGAGGGTCCCTCCAGGAACTTGAGCAAGGCATAGGTGGAGGAGGCCCAGCTGGATGGACGAGATGGGATGTCGATGATGAGGGCCCCCTTATTTGAGCCCTCATCATTGCTGGTGGCCACCAGGTGCCAGACCATCTACCGAGGCCAGTAGGTGGCTGGCAGTTCTGGGCAGTCCTTGGTGTCCTTCCCTGTCTCTGTCTCTGTCTTCATCTCCAGCTTGGCCATGTCCAGGACCACAGCCAGGGTGCAACCTCCTTGGGGTCGAGGCAGTGGTCCAGCTCTTTAAAGTAAGGGTAGCTGGTGGGCACTGCCCCCAAATGTCTGGCAGCATCCCTAGCCTTTCACTACCCCTGCTGGAGTACTTTTACGCTCACCACCCTGGTCCGAAGTGTGGGAGGTGTGGCCCCAGCCAGTGAGTCCCTTCGAGGGCCATTCAAAGGCAGCCACATTCCTGCACCGGACCCCTGTCTGGTGCAGGACCTCCTCATCCTCCCAGAAGGAAAGTAGGTCCCAGCGTACAGCCTCCATCCAGGAGGGGGCCCTTTTCTGAGGGCCTGGCTCAGCTCCTGGGGGGGTCCCTGCTGTCTTGTGGTGGCCCTAGGGTAAGCAGAGGTTCAGGGTGCTGGTCATGGGTTTGGGGAGTACGATGGTTTGCCTGAAGTGTCGTTGGATGCAGCGTGTGGCTCAGCAGTGTGGGATCCCTGCTACCAGTATGCTCTCAGCTTGCTGCCTAGGGGTTTGCGGGAGCCTGCATGGGTAAACGTGGCCAGACAGAGGAGCCATAGATCTCTGCTTGTGCCATGACTGTCATGTCCACCCTCCAGCTGATTGGCACCATGGAGGACTCCATCTTTCAAAATAGCCGTTCGCAGAGCTCTCACACATCTACACATGCTCTCTTTTGAAAGAGACTTGCAAACTGGGGCACTCTTCCCGTCACGGGAATGGAGGACCAGCTTCAAAGGAACATCCCTGTCCTTTCAAAGTTGATTTGGAAAGGCCTTGGTTTATGTGTAGACAGTCCACGGGGAATTTCAAAAGAGTCCCTTTATTCACCGTTCCTTTCGAAAGTACTTGCTAGTGTAGACGCGGCCATGGTGTTTCCATGCCTACCATGGACTGGATTTGTTTAGCAGTACAACGTATTGTAGTTATTAATTATGCTTTCAGATAACTGTGGAGACCAGAGGTGCACAAACTGTGGGGCACACCCCCGGGGGGTACAAAATTTCAAAATGGGGCACAGCACTATCAACTCCCTCCACCTCCTGAAGGGGCCTGCTGCTGCCTCCCTTAGCTTCTGAGCACCACTGTGCTCTGCTCGTGTATTTCTTGCCTTCCTGCCAGAAGAGGGCCAGCTTTGTGTCCGGTCCCCTTCTCCCCCTGCAGGGGCTGTCGATTCCCTCTCTACAGCCTCTCTTGGCTCAGCTTCCCACCTCCCTGCACCCTCCAACCCTGCAGTTTCTGCTGTTGTTCTGGTTCCTTCTCACATTTTGCAGAGGCAGCTGAATTGGGGTAGACTTTTACCAGCACAGTCCCTGGTTTCAGTCTCCCTAAGAGAGTCCAGGCCTTTTTTTTTTTTAAATGCACTTACAGTATGTTGATGTTTTGTTTACTCTAGAAGGCTGCCTGGGAGGGCTAGAAAAGTGGGAGGGGGAGTCTTTAAACAGCAGGGAGCTGTTGTTTTCTGTTGATGAGTACCTGGGACTGCTGAAGGTGGGAGGAGGGCTATTTAAACAGTGATTTTTTTCATTGCAATATCTGCCCAGGAGAGCTGGGGAAAGTGACTCTTCAAACATGCTTTGTCTCCATCTGTGAGTGAGTATTCTCTCTCCAACTGCGCCATTGCAAGTTAAGTTGCTGCCTCACATAGACCGGCACAGCCAAAGGGACTATTTTGTTTGTTTCATATGAGCATAACGGACATTTCCTTTGGTTTGGATTTTATTAGGTTTGGGGGGCTTCCGCTAATTTCAAGGATGAAGGCAGGGGTGATGTAAAAAGTTTGCTCACCACTGATGTAAACAATTCTCTTTTCATGTAATCCATTCAAATTCTTATGGTTTTTCTCTTAAATAGTCTCTGAACAAACTGAATTTGTAAATAGTTTTAAGTGAGCGATATAGGCCAGAAGGCCAGCAAGAGCCCCATCCATAACTTAAGACCTTTTAAGGTTTAAATCAGTTGATAATTACCTGTTCTGTTTGTTTCCTGTGAATAATCTGGCATTGGCTGCAGTTGGGAGACAGGATTCTGGGCTAGAGGAACAGTAGAGTAATAGAATTGCAAAAGATTAGAGTTGGAAGAGGTCTCTGGAGGCCAGCTAATGTGATCTCCTGCACAAAGTAGGAACAACCTCAACTAAATCATCCCACCTTAGGTTTTGTTCAGCCTGATCTTAAAAAAAACAAGCAAAGAAACAAAAATACCTTTAAGATTGGAGTTTTCACGCCTCCCTAAGCACTCCATTACGTTGCTTCACGACTTTACCAGTGAAATAGACTTTCCTAATATCCATCTTAGACCTATGCAATATGAGAACACTGAGAACAGTTTAGCTCCATCCTCTTTGAAACCCCACTTGAGGTAGTTGAAGGCTGCTATCCAAACCTCCATCACTCTTCTTCAGACTAAATAAGATCAGTTTCCTCAACTTCCCCTCATAAATCATGAGTCCCCGTCTCCCAATCATTTTTGTTTCAATACTTTATGTCTGGCCTCACCAGTGCTGAATAAAGGGGAATAATCAACTTCTCTCAATTTGCTGGCAATGCTCCTACTAGTGTAGCCCAATATGCCATTAGTCTTCTCTACAACAAGAGCACACTCTTGACTACTATCCAGCTTCTCAAACACTGTAATCCCTAGGGCATTTTTTGCGGCACTGCCTGTTAGCCAGGTGGTCCCTAGCTGTAGCCATGTTTGGGATTCTGACTAACAAAGTGCAGGACTCCGCATTTGTCCTCGTGGAACCACATCCGATTTCTTTTGGTCCAATCCTCCAATTTCTCTAGGTCATACCTGGTGCTATCCGTACCCTCCAGCAGATCTACCTCTGCCACCATCTTAGTGTCATCCATGAACACATCATAAATGAACAAAACCATCTCCAAGACCAACCCCTGGAGCACTCCACTTGATACTGGATGACAGCTAGACAGCGAGCCATTAACCACTATCTGTTGCCTGACCATCTATCCAGCTTTTTATTTACCATATGTTCTATATGTCAAATCCATGCTTCTTTAATTTGCTGACAAGAATACTGTGATGCACAGTGTGGCTATACTAAAGCTCTTACAGTATTTAGGACTTCAACTGGCTTTCTGGAAAGGTGTGAATTGCAGCTATTATGTGATGTTTTGCTGAGTTCTGGAATTGTATCCCCTTTTAAAGTGATAATAAAAGCCACTTATAAGAACCTTTTAACTCTATTGATTTTTAAGTGATGAAAATACTAAATACAGGAATAATATGACAAGCAAGTAAAATTTAGCAATTACTTGGTCCTATCAAGGCATTTACTTTGATCTTCATTTCTTAATTTAACTTTATGTTAAAAGTCAGAGTAATAAACAGCTTTTTAAAAAATGTCTTATGTGTCTTTCTTTTTAAAAATATGATAGAAATTTTAATGTTTTGATTTTTCATGATTTTTATGTTAAAAACCAAGGGCTCCACATCTAGCCATTATTGAACGCTTGTGTAGGGCTTTCTGCCTTGAAATAAAAATGTCCATCAGTTTCAATGGGGAATTCTGCCTCAAACTGTTTTCCTGCCCCCTACAGCCTAGTCCAGTGAAAACAATAGAAAGAATCCAATAGTCTTCCGTGGATTTGTATCAAGCAGTTAAAAGGAAAAAAAAAAAAGATCTAAAGACAAATTTCTTTCCACCTCTTAACTTCTGTGATTATTGTATAGGCCCTGGCTTTAAAATAATACTCTGGCTTTCAGTGTCTGCTAGGTCATGTGGCTGGTGATATGAAGGCAACTGGGAGTGAAAATGAATTAGCCAGTTGAGTTTTGTTTCTTTACTTTGCATGTACTCAATCAGGAAGACTCCACCCTGGGAGAAAACTAGCTTGTCAGCAACACCAGAGTTAGTTCCTCCTCTGACGGAACTTGTGGGAGTCCCAGCTGGGCAACAGGGCCTTCGAGGCTTCCTAAACTTGCTTGAAATGTGGTCAGCACATTTCTGTCAAAGAAAGACAAGCAACAGGGACTAGCAGGTGTGCAAGGTGTCTGCTGACATAGTCCTTTGGGAAGCAAACAAAAAAGCTGCAGGAGGAAGTGGTATCTGAACATCATTCAGGAGCACCAGGACTGCCAAGAGGAAGTGAGGAGCAGATAGCAGTAGCTGAAGAGGAGAAAGCATTCATCCCCCAAGGCTGGGAAACTTACTGCCATGGCACATGAGAGAAGGAAGCATAGGGTGTTGGTGGTCAGGGACTCCCTTTCGAAATTAATGGCTATATTCTTTGTGGACCTGACATGATATCCTGAGGTGTGCACTGCTTAGTTGGTGTCTGCATCCAAGATATTGCATGAAGGTTGCCAGTGCACATCCAGTCCTCTGATCTCTACCCGGTGCTGCATATGAACCCTAATAATACTGTCTGGTCTGACCCTGAGCAGATCAGCAGTGACTACCAGGATCTGGGAGCCATGGTGAAGCAGTCAGAAGGGTACAGATAGTGTTATTTTCCATCCTCCAGGTTGAGGGTCAGAGTCATGTATATATGTGAGGTGAATGATTGAATGTGTAGATGGTGTCACCACTAGGGTTTTAGCTTTTATGAGTATGGAATGCTGTTTTGGGATAAAGTTCATCTGGAAAAGGGATGGACTCCACAAGACCAAGAAGAAAAACAGAATCTTTTTGCACTGTCTTAACAAGTTAACAAGAAGAGCTTTAAACAAGGTTAAATGGAGGCAGGTGACCAAAGGTCACAGATAAATATAAAAACCCTGAACAGAGGCATAGATATGGGAGACATGGAAAATGTCAATATGGTCAAAGGAGGAAATCAGTGTGGAAATCTGATCAGCCTTCCAAATGGTTGTACACAGATGCAAGAAGCATGGAGAACAGACAGGAAGATCTGGAAGAATTATACAGAAGCTAAATTCTGATTTAATTGAAATCACAATTAAATGACTGCAATATTGTTACAGAGGTGCACAACTTGTTCAGAAAGCAGAGGTGGGGAAAAAGCAGGTGGGGTTGCATTATACAGAAAGGATTGTCCCAGTTGTTTCCTGGGACCGAAAACAGAGCTCGATTGTGTTCAGCTGATATCCTACTGCAGCTGCATTTTTTGTTTATTTATTTGGTTTTTGTTTTGTTTTGTTTTGTTTTGTTTTTATGGCTTGCAGCAAAATTGGCATATTCTGTATAGGAGCTCTGTTCTCACTGCTGGAAATACTGCAGGAGGAAGCACAGTGTTTGTAATGCTCACAAGAAAAATGCACGGCTGAATGGGTCAATGATTCTCAGGTTGTGGCATACTCACAGCTAAACCAGAGTTTTAGGAAAAAAAGGTGTAGAGAAAACCTGGACTGTCTGTTGGCGTAGTTCCCCAGGAAGCAGGTAAGAGAGAAGGTATCAAATCTTGGGGTCTTTAGCTCCCTTTACTAGCAATGACAATATGTTGGTTTGAAGGGGCATTGCAAGCCCTACTCAAAATCCTATCCAGCTAGTAGTACTGTAGGACAGCTACCCACAATGAAGTCCACTAAGGGCAGTGCAGCTAGTAAGGACACATTTCATCAGTACAATAGCATGGTGGGGAAACACAAGATTAATTTGCTCAGGGCAAGCTTATACTTCCAGGAAGAAAGCCCTCATCAGGATCAATCTTCCGGAGATCGATTTCAGGTGTGTGGTAGAGACGTGTGGAATCATTTTCCCTGGGGTTGGCAGATGACCCCTGTACTCCTCGCTATTGTGAGGAATAAGGGAGGCGGATAGGAGAAATGCTCTCCTTGACCTCCCTCGGTGAAGATAGTTAGGTAAGTCCATTTCAGATAGGTTGATTCTAGCTACACAACTGCCAGAGCTAGAACAGCACATCTGAAATCGATTTACCTGGCTAGTGTAGACCAGGCCTTAATACGGAAGCTCATTATGAATTTACATAAAATCAATTTAATTTTATAGTGCTGACATGTTCCTAGATTTGGTGGTGTGAAAGGGCACAATCTCAGTATATCATTTCCTGAAGTGGTGACTCATTTTCGCTTAATGCATCAACTTAAGATGTTGAAAAAGACAAATTAAAAATGAGAAGACTTTGTGTTAGTTGAAAGATAAAAAGTGCAGCTGAATATACAACAGTAGATGCAACTTGGAACTTCAAGCATTTGCGAACAGCACCGGCTGTAAGCCTTAATGTCACATTTGCTGTTTATTTCATTTACATTTTAACCTGAAAAATATTGGTTTATTTGAGGCCAATATGAGCAAATACCATTCATCAAGCACATAACATGACAGAATATGCAATATACAGCTCACAGAATACTTAATACCCTTCCTTATTTTGGACATTTAAAAATGATCTGCTGCATCTGTAAAGTCTCATGACATTGCAGTGTTTACTGAAGATGCTACTTCAAAATTAAACATCTGAGAACAGGCACCACAGTTTGTGATGGAGAACAGAATTTCCCAACATTTCTGTCTCCCATATGGAGAGGGTAGTTTTGCTCTTGTTTAACAAACACAAAGCCTTATTTTGCTCCTAATGAAGTCAGTAAAATGATTTAAAAGAGAAAAGTCAGGGCCATAGTAATTTATTCTTTAAATATTTAATCCTTTCTGCTATTTCAGGCTCAAAATCAAAAACTCTTAATGTCATGAGTTTGCACTCTCAAAACTGAAGAATAATGAGCTAAATTTAATTCTACTTTACATGGATACATTGTATACTGACTAGAAAATGAGTGTACTAACTTGTGGCATGGAGTAGAGAGTTCAGTGAAAGATTTAGTGCAGAATAATTTTCCTCATAAGCAAGCATTAAGAGTTTCTTAGTGAAGTTGTTTTAATTTTAGGATAAGAAAGACTCATGAAGGGTAAATGGCTTTATGAGCAAGTCATCAAAGGGAAAATTCTGTCATGTGGAACAAGATGTAGTATTTCTATAAGTCTTGTGGGAGCAAACATTTAATATGCTATTTGTCTGGAAGTTAGAGCCACAGCCCAACACTAAGTAGGAAATGCTCCAGTGAATCTAATTCCTGTTTAATTTCTTTCAGTTCCACTCATGAATCCAGGGAACATGGTCCAGAGAGCAAACCTAGGGTCCTGACATCATCATTCCATCCAATGGGGAAATCCTCCATTTCCTGGCCACAACCAGTGAGAATCTGGGAACCATACTAATAAGAACATAAGAACATAAGAATGGCCATACTGGGTCAGACCAAAGGTCCATCCAGCCCAGCATCCCATCTGCCGACGGTGGCCAATGCCAGGTGCCCCAGAGAAGGAGAACAGAAGACAATGATCAAGTGATTTATCTCCTGCCATCCATCTCTTGCCCTTGTTCTGAAGGCTAGGGGCACCATACTTTATCCCTGGCTAATAGCCATTTATGGACCTAACCTGCAAAAATTTATCAAGCTCTTTTTTAAACCCTAACAGAGTCCTGGCCTTCACAGCCTCCTCGGGAAAGGAGTTCCACAGGTTGACTGTGCGCTGTGTGAAGAAAAATTTCCTTTTATTAGTTTTGAACCTACTACCCATCAATTTCATTTGGTGTCCCCTAGTTCTTGTATTATGGGAAAAGGTAAATAATTTTTCTATATTCACTTTCTCCACACCAGTCATGATTTTATATACCTCTATCATATCGCCCCTCAATCGCCTCTTTTCCAAACTGAAAAGTCCCAGTCTCTCTAACCTCTCCCCATATGGGACCCGTTCCAAGCCCCTAATCATCTTAGTTGCCCTTTTCTGAACCTTTTCTAATGCCAATATATCTTTTCTGAGGTGAGGAGACCACATCTGCACGCAGTACTCAAGATGTGGGCGTACCACAGTTTTATATAGGGGAAGTATGATATCTTTTGTCTTATTATCGATCCCTTTTTTAATAATTCCTAACATCCTATTTGCCTTACTAACTGCCGCTGCACACTGCGTGGATGTCTTCAGAGAACTATCCACTATAACTCCAAGATCCCTTTCCTGATCTGTCGTAGCTAAATTTGACCCCATCATGTAGTACATGTAATTTGGGTTATTTTTTCCAACATGCATTACCTTACACTTACCCACATTAAATTTCATTTGCCATTTTGCTGCCCAATCACTCAGTTTGCGGAGATCTTTTTGTAGTTCTTCACAATCCCTTTTGGTTTTGACTGTTCTGAACAACTTGGTGTCATCTGCAAACTTGGCCACCTCACTGCTTACCTCATTTTCTAGATCATTGATGAACAAGTTGAACAGGATCGGTCCCAGGACTGACCCCTGGGGAACACCACTAGTTACCCTCCTCCATTGTGAAAATTTACCATTTATTCCCACCCTTTGTTTTCTGTCTTTTAACCAATTCCCGATCCATGAAAGGATCTTTCCTCCTATCCCATGACCGCCGAATTTACATAAAAGCCTTTGGTGTGGGACCGTGTCAAAGGCTTTCTGGAAATCTAGGTATATTATGTCCACTGGGTGCCCCTTGTCCGCATGTTTATTAACCCCTTCAAAGAATTCTAATAGATTAGTTAGACACGACTTCCCTCTGCAGAAACCATGCTGACTTTTGCCCAACAATTCGTGCTCTTCTACGTGCCTTGCAATTTTATTCTTTACTAGTGTTTCTACTAATTTGCCTGGTACTGATGTTAAACTTATCGGTCTATAATTGCCAGGGTCTCCTCTAGAGCCTTTTTTAAATATTGGCGTTATATTGGCCGTCTTCCAGTCATTTGGTACCAAAGTGGATTTAAAGGATAGGTTACAAACCACTATTAATAACTCCGCAATTTCACATTTGAGTTCTTTCAGAACCCTTGGGTGAATGCCGTCTGGTCCTGGAGACTTGTTACTATTCAGCTTATCAATTAACTCCAAAACCTCCTCTAATGTCACTTCAATCTGAGTGAGTTCCTCAGATTTGTCACCTAAAAAGGCTGGCTCAGATTTAGGAACCTCTGTAAGATCCTCAGCCGTGAAGACTGAAGCAAAGAAATCATTTAATCGCTCCGCAATGGCACTGTCTTCCTTGATCGCTCCTTTTATATCTTTATCGTCCAAGGGCCCCACTGCTTTTTTAGCGGGCTTCCTGCTTCTAATGTATTTAAAAAACATTTTACTATCATTTTTTGAATTTTTGGCTAGCTGTTCCTCAAAATCTTTTTTGGCTTTTCTTACTACATTATGACAGTTAATTTGGGAGTGTTTATGTTCCTTTCTATTTTCCTCACTAGGATTTGACTTCCACTTTTTAAAAGCTGCCCTTTTCTCTCTCACTGCCTTTTTAACATGGCTGTTTAGCCATGGTGGTTCTTTGTTAGGTCTCTTACTATGTTTTTTTATTTGGGGTATACATTTAAGTTGGGCCTCTAGTATGGTGTCTTTAAACAGTTTCCATGCAGCTTCCAGGGATTTTAGTTTAATTACTCTACCTTTTAGTTTCTGTTTAACTAGCTTCCTCATTTTAGTGTAATTCCCCTTTTTGAAATTAAATGCCAGAGTGTTTGACCGCTGCGGTGTTCTTCCCAACACAGGAATATTAAAAGTTATTATATTGTGGTCACTATTTCCAAGCGGTCCAGTAACAGTTACCTCTTGGACCAGATCCTGCGTTCCAGTCAAGACTAGATCTTGACTAATGGTGCTTCTGGTTGTGACTTTCCAGTATCAGTGCTGTCATACTGAGGAAAAATCAAATGGAAGTAAGAAGAGATTTGATGGGAAACAAACCCATGAATTAAGCTGCATGAGGTTTTCTACAATGTTTAGTTTAAGCCTCTTTTTTGTTGACTATTATGTCAGCCACAACAAGGATTAGTGGTTTTTCTCAGTACTCAAAGTAGATTCTATAAAACAGAATTCATTTCCTGAGTTAAACCACCATGTTTCATATATACAGTATATAAACACACACACAAAATTTATGGTTTGTTTCTCCTCAATTTTTATCTTATTCCAAATATGCTAGAATACCAGTTATGCAGTTTGGGGTAGCATTGCTATGCTGTTCAGGACAGCAAGCTAGCCTTGAAGAAGAATTTCTTCTTTGTGATAGGAAAATGCTATTTGATATCTGGAAAGCTGTTTGAAAGCTACTGAAGATATGGCGTAGATAATAGTGATTCCACCATTGACTATATCACTGGCAGATCACAATTCAGAGAGTTCTTGGGGGGACAGGGGAAGAAGGCTGTTGCCCCCACTTTACTAGCTAATCAGGTGCTTAAAGTTACCCATTAATGAAGTGAATGGAGTCAATCAAGTCAATCACAGCAGTGTTTATAATAACCTCTGGTAAATGATGAACATGGCAATTTTACTTAGTACTGGTAGGCTTTCTCTCTCCCCTAGTTTTCCACAGAACTTTCATAACCACCAATGTTAAATCATGTTTGACATGAGGATCAGAAAGAGAACAGTGAAAGGACAGTACAAATCCCAAAAGCAAAAAGAGAATTATTTGTAAACAGGGAATGGCATATGGCTCACATGGTTTATGGTTGATGAAAATAGAGAGACTGACCCGTTAATTGTTCTGACTGTGTTTTATTCTTCCTTATGCATTCCAAAAATCAATAACTTTGTGAGAAATACTTAATATTTTCCTCAGTATTTTTATTTTCCCATGATAGAGGAAACAATCTTTCTAAGCTGTGTTCAGAATGAAGAACACTAATATTTCCTCAAGATCAACTTTAAGCATTACTAAACTAAAGTAGCAGCTTTCTGAATTTTTACAAAAGTAAGTGCATTTCATTCATGGTCTGTTACAGATGTATTTTTAGGAGTTAGTTTATGGCACTAATACTTATAGGCCGTATCTGCACTACAAAAATAACTTCAAAGTTGCTTACTTCAAAGGAAAACTTCCAAGTAACAGACTTCGAAGTTGAGCATCTACACACTCACTACTTCGAACTTAAACTTTGAAGTAGGGCACTACTCCATTCCCAGGGATGGAGTAAAGACTTCAAATTTGGGCTCCGTTACTTTGAACGTAACTTCAAAATAAGGGAAAATGTGTAGACACTCTGCAGGCTACTTTGAAGTAGTGCCTAACTTTGAAGTTAACTTCAAAGTTAGTTCCTGGTGTAGGCACATCTTTTGGTGAAGAGTATCTTACTCTCCCAGCAGCATCAATGAAGTGAATGGCACTAATCACTGAGTAAGTTACTACAACATGTAATTAAGGAGCCCTAATGAATTGCACATCCTGTAATGGAAAATCTTTGGGAAACTCTGTGAAATACAATAGCCTATAATTTTATATCCATATCTAAAATATAACACAGCTCATGTGGTAATGACTTCTTCATGCTGTTAATTTTTTTTCCTTCTAACCAGTTTTGACTGTGGAAATGAACTGTTAATGATGATTATGACATATTGCTAAATGTTAGTGTTTTCATTTATGAAGGATTGTATAAAAATAAAAAAACTCATACAGCAGAAAAAATAGACATCATGATTTAAAGCAATTAACATGCCTTAGACTCCTGAGAAATTGGTTCAATCTGTTTTAAATTACAAGTGAAACTGACTTGATTTTGGCTGTGGTCACCAGTGGAAATTTATTTTCATCACCAAACTGAACAGCCAGTTGCTGATAAAAATTCTAGCACCAGAACAATAGCAGTGGAGGGTTATAGGAGTGGAATATGTTGCCAAGACTAGAGCTAAAGGCAGTTACAAGCAATCTGTCTTTCACAGGAAGTGTTTAGCAAATTGCACGTCCAGCCCCCTGATCCCCAGTGTTTTTAAAAATGTGCTTACTTCTACTTCTTTAATTCAGCGGTCTCAAGTTTATTAGATCCCTAGAAATGGACAGAAGGGAGACCCCTGCCATGGAAATTACAATTATACTCTGGGCTCCCATTGTCATTACTAAGGACTAGTAGAACCTTATGTAAATGAACTCCTACTTTTGGTTAAGTCAGTTAAACTAGTCACAGAATCAGGTACTTTTCAATCAAAAGACGACTGGACAATCTGGTCTGAAACAAGTAACTTGATAGACAAAGGAAGATAAAACATATAACAAGAAGGAGGAGGAAGGAGGAAGAACATGAGTTATGGAAATACATCTACGCAGGTACTCACATCAGATATGCACACATCTAAACTATTGAATTTTTAATGTAATTGAAGTCTGAACACTCTCTTGTTTCAGAAGTATTTTAGAACTATTTTTAAAGATTAGCTATAGATCAGAAGAGAAGGTATAGCCAGTGATATCTCTTTCCAACTGCAATCCACAAATATTTTAAAATAATTTCAAAGAATAACATGAAGAAATTGTAAGGATTTTTTTCTGTAAGGGTTTCCTGCATTAGTTTGTTGCCTGTAAAATACACAAACAGATCACAGCAATAATCATCGTTGATTTAGCTTGATATGTTGCCAGCATCTCCGAATTTTTCATAAGTTTCAGAATAAAAGTAATAAAAAAAATCTTACACCTTCAAGAGGTTGTTTGCCCCTGTTCCATGCCAAAACTCTGCACAGCATTTTAACATATCAGGAATTGAACAGGCCAAGACCTTTTATTAACTTATGTTCAGATTTCTGTGCAGAACATTTCTGCTGACCTCTACAAGGTCAGTCTTGCTGAGGGAATTTCAGTTCAGAGAATCAAAAGTTTAAGTGTCTACTGAGCTAAAACTTCTTTGAGAAGAGGTCAGTGAAGATATTCTGAAGAGAGAAATTGCAGGGGGGAAAACAAAAGCAAACAAACAAACAAAAAAACAGTCTGCTGTGTGTTTGATGACAGGATGATCCAACCTCTATATAGGATTATCCTCTTACATCCCTATCTTTCAGTCCGGCCTAGCTGAGGATAACTCTTTCCCACTTGGAGACTGATTAAATTCAGTGGAGTTCCATATAAGCATAAATCCCCTGGCATTGAGGAGCTTGCAGTGTCATGTCTTGAGAATCTTAGGATCATCTTCCTTGTGTTTCTTCCTAGTGTTCCGTTCATAATTTAGAGAATGGTTCTAAAATCTCTACTGAAAAGCAAGTATAGGTAGACGTATAATGAAGCATTAACATCAGGTATACAGCTGGTTGATTTACTTGGCATTAACTGTAGCCAGGTTTGCTCAAGTCCCATAATAATGAAGGCACATACAGTGCATCTGCGTTGTATTTGGTTAACAGCTTTCACTTTGTATTTAGAAGATTTAGTTCACAACATCAGGGGTTACAAACAGAAGTGGTCCCAGACTTTTTGGTGTCTTAGTTTGTGTGCCCAACTTGAGATAAGGTGTCTTAAGTTGGATACCAAAGATCAGTGGCCACTTTGAATATGTTTCCCCTTATCCATGGTATAGACAGACAAATTCCAAAGCACAATTCTGCAGTAGTGCATGGACTCTAGAGAAAATCCCATTGCTGCAAAATCATCAAAAATCTAAGCCCTGCATATGAGAACACAGTGAGCTTAATATTATGATCCTGAAGAACTTTCAAATGCATAATTCTACCCAAAAAGCCTTTCTTCAGCCACACTCCATACACTGCATACTTGAACTAGGATGGTCATAATATGGTCTGAAGTATTTATTCTGTCCTCCAATTACTGGTGCATTTCATCGTAAATACATACAATAAAACTGGCTTTTGATGGTATTTTAAAGAATAAGATAAAATAGCAATTGATGACAATGGCAGTATAAAAATAACTATAGGAAAAAAGAAACATACAGGAAATATGTGTGCAGCCTCAGAAATAAGGCTAGAAAAATGTTGTGAAAAATTAGGCCTGTTTCTTTAAATATCCATTTGCTATTGCATATAGACGAGACCTTTATCTTTTTAATTATATTTTGCAAACTGAATAAAAATGGTTTTAGTGTAGATCCAGGGGAAGTTTAAACTCTTGAAATAGTTGATAATGCTATGAAAGGAATCACTGCTAGTAATTAACAAACACCCCTGAAAATAAACCTTAAAAAGTGCTTTTGTATGCAAAATGTTTTGCACTATCCCACTGCTTCACCATTAACTAATCTGTTTCAGAATTATAAATATTTTTTTCAACCTTTGTACTCTAATGTTGGTTCATACTGGAGTATATGATAACAAAGTTCAAACTAGTATAATATGCTGCCATTCCACTTTAGTTAATCACTATTTTATCATTGACTTTAATGGATCCCAAAAGTCACCTAGATTTTTTCTGCCCATGTACCTTCTCAGGTGAAGTAACTCCTGACAATACTTTCTGCTTCAAAAGTAAAAGATTGACTAGGCACATGATAAAATTAGAGTTTACCTGTTTTAGCCATACACATTTGCCTCCTCTAAATTCTGCCTTCAGATTTATACATGGGGCAGTTCTTTTAAGACATAAAACACTACCAATGTATCACCACAAATGAAAAAAATAGTCTTTTATTCCAAACTCAGCTGAATTCAGCTATCTTTTATTTCTTTATCATCTGCCAATGTTCACAATCCATTTTTTTCCAGTTTTTACATGAACCATAGAACGGAAAACTGACAAAATTTTACAAGGACTTGTAGCCCAGGAAACTCAGTCTCGGGAACTGTGCAAATTAAATTGGGATGCCAGCCAACAAAATCCTTCAGCTCTGTAAAGTCTCTAGACCAGCAATTTTGGTTCATACTTTAAATTTTGCTGTGTTCTGCAAACTAAATGTATACTAAGCAATTGTAGGTAGTCTCGCTGTGAAAATAGTTTTAACACAGTATATCAATGCACTGAAGATTTTTTCTTTTTTTCACAAATTCTAGTTCCAGCCACAGAGTAGCAACGTCATACTAACAGTTGTGCACCTTACTTAGTCATCATATTTGGCTTTGCAGTAGTTTTGTCCAATTAAATGATTACCATCTTATGGCAATTTGTCCAAACGTGAAAGAGCCAACTTTAGCCACTGAAAGTTATTTGGAAGACATCTCCATTGAGTTTGCTTAATCACAAACTAGTCTGAACACTTTCAATATTTTAGGTTACAAAGTCCACAGTGCTAGTAAAGAATTTCATACGTAGAGATTTTTTACCCTCCGGGTGATTGCTGTTAATTAACATTGAACTCCTTTCAAAAACGCACTGATTCCATATCCCCAAAAGTACTGAAATTCATTTGAGCTAGGGACCTAAATAACTGCGATGATCTGGGCCTGAATTCCTGCTGGGACAGATGCAAATGTAAGCATCTAGAAGTTGAGTGGAATTTGGATGCCTTAGGTGTTGCGCTATGTTTCTCAAATATTTAAACATTATTGGGTGTTTGTTGTTGTTGCTGCTGTTCAAAAATAAGTTTGTCTATTTAAGTTGATATATTCCTCTCCATTTTGTGTATTAAGACAGTGAAGAGTTACAGTGCCATGGGTAGTAGGAGGGATTATGATGCAGAAGAAATGCTCTGTTACCTTATTTTCACTAGAGACCACCCCAAGCTTAAGATGCTTTAGGTTGAACAGAAAGCTAATTATTTTCTTTTTCAGGAAGAGACAACTTCAGGGTTAAAAGTGTTAAAATACCTGTTCAGCAGCCTGGTGCAATCTGCTCTGCAAACAAAGTAAGGACATCAGCATAAAAAGAGATGAACAGAAGGGCAGAATAGTACGAAACATAATCTCAGAAAGACATTGGAGTAGCAGTGAGGCTTCTGCTTAAACAACAAAATGGAAGGAGCATGTATACAGTATAAGAAAATAGCTATTACTTCAGAACATTTGCAAACAGAATTGCACCACCACTAAAAATAGAAATATGTTTTCTATCTGTGAAGGGTGGAGGGACCTAACCCTTAGGAAATCCCCAGGCCTAGGAGGAAGAGAGCAGACTGTGGATAATGGCTAATAGTGCAAAGTGCTAAGCTGTCTCTTTCACTCTCTTTCCTTCTCTTTGTTCTGACTGCTCTTCAGGCTAAAGGCAGGTTGAATGGTTGATTACATGTTCACAGTACTACTGTCCTTTCTGCTTCTAAAGGCAATTAAAATGTATACCTATTAGCTACATACACTTCTTTCCTGTGTCAAAATAAGAAGGCTCTTCCATTTCCCAAATTCCATCCACTGGAGAACATTGTAATGACAGAAAATAAATAGTTTGTGAACCTCTGAATAGGTGGTTCTCAAACTCTTTGGTCCATGGACCACCCTGCTCAACAGAAACCTTTCCATGGATCATTAGCCATGATGACAAAATGCATTCACTTATCTCTAAGTACCTGAAATACTAAATTATTCATATTAGTCTAATGGAGCATAAAAAAATAGATATGTAGCTGTAACAAAATTATGGGGGGAGGGGTGGCATGGGTCTGGAAATCCAGGACTGGCTTCCTACACCAGGAGGGAGGCAAGGAAGAGGAGTCCCAAGCCTTTGGTCCACCTGTAAGATAGCTGCAGATCATTAGTGGTCCATGGACCACACTTTGAGTACCACTGCTCTAAACCTTACACCTCTTCCTCCTCTTCCCCTCACAATGTTGTTGTCTAAGACAATAATTTGTTTGTTATGGTTCAGTGGAGATGAAATTATACCCTGGAAGGATGAAATCTTTGCTTGTCAAGTGAACTTTTGCAACAACAATAACAGGAACATACTACATGTGGCAAATTATTGTCTAGAAGCATATTACTTTTATGCGGTATTAGCCAGAAAAGCTCTCCAAATCCCCATAGTAAGAAGCCTATCATCCCTCTTCCAGAGGCTTATAACTGTTTAGATCTGACAATAATAATTAAATATACATAAGATGCATGAGAAATTAATAATGGGAAACAAATATAATATGTAGTTATCATATTCAGGCCTCTCAACCATCTTTGAAAATCCAGAAATTCAGAGATTTTCCATGGGTTCCTTCCTGCTTCTCCTGACAGAGTCGCTCATTTTCACTTAAGGCCTCTGAGTCTGTAGAAACCCGCACCTACCAAGTACTGGGGTATTGTACTGGAAAACATCAACCCTATGTCTACATGTGTCCCTTCCTTTCAAAATGGGCATATTAATGAGCAGGTTTGAAAGATGCTAATGAGGTGCTGCAATGAATATGCAGCACCTCGTTAGCATAATGGCGGCCGTGGCGATTTGAAAGTGTGGCTTTTTGAATTGCGCACTGCCCGTGGAGACGGGACCTTCCAAAAGGCCCCCCCAGTTTTCAAAAGCCCTTCTTCCTATCTGGTGGTCAGAAGAATGTCTTTCAAAAACTGGAGGGGGTCCTTTCGGAAGGTCCCATCTCCACAGGCGGTGCGATATTCCAAAAGCCTCACTTTTGAATTTCTGTGACTGCCATTATGCTAATGAGGCACTGCATATTCATTGCAGTGCCTCATTAGCATGTTTCAAACCCACTCATTAACATGCCCCTTTCGAAAGGAAGGGGCACGTGTAGACCCAGCCCAAGTGTTTTCTCATATCTATAAATTGCACCCTGAGGAAACCAGTGGATTGCAATAGGAGCAAGGCTGGAGATAAAAGGTTAACTCAGTCAGGGAGGATGAGGCCTACTACCAGCAGTTGATCTGGAGGTATGAAGACCAAGAGAGGATAAACTGCATTTGTATTTAGCTAGCCATTCACAGTCTTTGTTTAATCCTGAGCTGAGTGTGTCAAATTTGCAGATGAAATGTACACATTAGGAAATGTACACATTATTGACACTTTTTGAATGTCAGGACTACTTGGAACGCAGAGATAATGAATGTAACTTTTCCTTACTCAATGTTGTTCTTAAAATAATTAAGTGCAAAAACATCAAGGTTGAAAGAGAAGAAGTGGGGAAAAATCTTCCCCCTTCTGCTTCTGCATTATTGTACAACAGATAATGTTTCTTAAATACCAAAATGAGATGTAACACAATTGAAAACTTTTTTCTTTAACATAATTTATTTTTAGTATTCCCCGTGGAGATGGTGTCAAAAAAATCCAGATGTTTATCAATAACTGCCTTTGTAAAATAATCTGGATCCACTGAACATGCACCATTCAGAATCTAGACATATGGCAACTGACTCACCAACTTCCTGCCAAAGAACAAATCAGGAAGAGAATATGGTGATGGATTGGACATACCCTTAGAAAACCAACTGCTAACAGCACAAGAAAAGCCTTAATTTGGAATCCACGAGGAAAAAGGGTGCCCAAGAAACACCTGATGTACAGCTCTGACAGCAGCCACTTAAAAGGCAGGATACACTTTACCAGAAGTGAAAAACATTGCTCAACAGGAAATGTTGGTGAATGGTTGTCAAAGGTCTATACTCCAAGCTGTAGGAATGGAAGGCTACGTCTACACTAGCCCCAAACTTCGAAATGGCCACGCAAATGGCCATTTCGAAGTTTACTAATGAAGCGCTGAAATGCATATTTAGCACTTCATTAGCATGCGGGCAGCCGCGGCACTTTGAAATTGACGTGCCTCACCGCCGCGCGGCTCGTCCCAACGGGGCTCCTTTTCGAAAGGACCCCGCCTACTTCGAAGTCCCCTTATTCCTGTGAGCTGATGGGAATAAAGGGACTTCGAAGTAGGCAGGGTCTTTTTGAAAAGGAGCCCCGTCGGGACGAGCCGCGCTGCAGCGAGGAGCGTCAATTTCGAAGAGCTGCGGCCGCCCGTATGCTAATGAAGCGCTGGATATGCATTTCAGTGCTTCATTAGTAAACTTCGAAATGGCCATTTGTGTGGCCATTTCGAAGTTTGGGCCTAGTGTAGACATGGTCGAAAAGGCTTACTACTACTACTAAATTGAGATTGTGGGAGTTTTGCCTTTGACATCAATGGAAACAGAATATGACAAACATTGTTAAAGACTTTCAAACAAGCACACAGTCAGACATATGTAACAAATGTAGCAAATCATATCTAAGTGGATTCTGCACCCATATCCTCTCCTAGATCAAGCTCCCCAGACCTCTACCCCAGGTTACAACCCCCTCATGCCTTAGGTAACAACCCAGACTCCTGCACCACAGTGCTCTAACCCAGATCACAATTGCCTCCTCCACCCAAACACCAGACCCGATACTCCCTCCTACACTCCAATCTGTTAACTCCCTTCTGCACCCAGCTTCCATCCCAAGCCCCTCCATTAATACCAAAGAAGAGTGTGGCTACTGACTACTTGGCATGACCCCTCACCTAGAATAATGGCAAACACTTGCTAGCATGTCATTTAGGTACAGTGTGAAGTTTCTGTATCATAATTGTACACAAGGGAAGCCATGATATTGACTGAAGATAGTGCAGGAGTGGCCAATCTTATTGACTCTTCAAGCTGCAGATGGCAGTCTTCAAAAGTTTGAGAGCCAAGGCACAATTGCCAGGGCTTAGGCTTCAGTACTGCAGGAGGCACCTGCTAGGCTTGAGGTTTTAGCTCTGTTCTTGCTGAAGCAGTGAGGCATGGGATGTGTACCCACAGGACTGAAGCCCAGAGACGCTATCCCCCCTTAGCAGAAACCTCAACCCCTGATGCAAGGCAGAGTTCAGAAATACACTCCTTTTCCCAGGCTATGTCTACACTATGAGTTAATATTGATTTTAAGTCATTTAGCCTGATTTTAGAAAGTGCCTGTCTTCACCGTAAATTCCATTACTTCAATTTATGGTTCACTGAAATCAACATAGTACTGATATCATAATATCTTAGTAACCTGATGGGTGTAGCATTCAGTTTGAATGTAAAATTCTGAATGAGGGTAGTGGGGGAGTGCTATGTCTTTAAATCGAATTCATTAGCCTCCAGAGATATCCCATATGTGCCCCCACAATTCTCCACTCTGGCCTCTTCCATCGCCACTGCTCTCAGGTGTGGAGGAATTAAGCAACAGGAAGACTGTTACCATTTGGCACCTGGAAGCCCGTAGCTGTAGGGTCATGGGAAGAGGAAAAATCTTCTTTTTTTTCTTTGTTATTAGCATGGATGTGGAGTCTGTGGTTCTGTGTCTACCTCTGCTACCTCACTTTATTTTTCTGTGCTGCTTGGTTCCACCCATGGCCCTCCTGCACAATGTGGCAGTTAGGCTGTGTGTAGCGGTCATGATTGTATGACAGGATGAGAAACTTCTTTTCAGCCATTTACATGTTGTCCCGCCCCCCACATCCTCTCCCTCCCGTCCCCAAGAGGCATCACGCATTCTGGAGCTTTCTCTTGCCTGCATCACATGGCAGCTAATCTGTGTGTGGGGGGTCATGCTTGGATGAGGAACTTCTTTTCAGCTGCTTACATTGTGTCCTGACCCCTACATCTCTTCCCTTACCTCACCTGAGATGCTTCATGCAGTCTGGAAATTTCCCCACCCAGCTGCCTCATGTAGCTTGACCCCAAACCAATAAAAGGATGTGCTACGCAAGGTGGCAAGCTGTTTGCACATGGTGAGGGTCCTGTATCTGGCTAGGAAGTCGCCCTCGGTGGCTTAGATACTGCAGGGCTGTTTGCTATTCAGGGGTCTTTTAGCCAACCTGAGGAAGTCTCCCTCGGGAGTCATGATTTTCAGAGCTGGCTACAGGGGATCTTTTAACTGCCCCAAGCTGTAATTGTTTCAATGATTCATTGCAGTTTCAGTGTAACACATATCTACTTAAACAAATTCTTGTTCTGAGGGTCTTCTTTTCTAGGAGGTCTAAATCCATATGCAGGTGGTGGGTCCTACTCCAGAGCATGTATAGGCTTTATCCAAAGGTCAGAGGGCTGGCTGCACTAGGGGCTATTTTAGCCACTCTGTGGAAGTCTCACTGGGTGTTCACAATTTTGGAGGGGTGGCAGCTGCCCAGGGAAAGTCTCCAGTGACTTATATAGTTGGAAGTCAGGGGCAGCAGAACATCAAGTGCCCAAAGTCAGGGGCTGGGACCAGACTTGTCCTCCAATGGATCATCATTAAAGGATTTAAACTGTAGTCATTCTAATATGGAAGCTGTTTCTCAGGCTCCCTCTCTGGAATGAACCTCTAGATCCCTGTCACCCACAGGCACAGAAAGTGCCATCAAAAGTTGGGTGGACATTCAGCATAACACTTGTAGGTACTTAGATGCACATTTCTATATTATGGCATGGATCCAAGGGCAGAAATTATTGCTTCGAGGATCTTCTTTGCCAGGAGGTCTAAATACAGATCCAAGACTTTCATCTGGGCATGCTGGGCAGAGGGACCTGTGATGGGTCCTGCCACACGGTTTACTACCTATCCTCTCCCCTCAATTATAAAAAGCACATCTCTTATACAGACAAGCCATACCCCATCTGGAAAAAGAGACATTTGGTTAACATGGCAGGGGAGTGAGGGAAATTAAATGTAGGAAATGAAATGTGGGAAGATGTCATCAAATACCCACAGCCACTTACAGGGCATTTTTTTCCCCATCATACACCGATGAAAATAGCCTAAATGCTATAGGGATCAGGAACCTGTGGGATAGGTTCCCACAATACACTGCTTCTGCAGTCAATTTTAGTTACTTGTGCGTGGCAGCAATAAGTTGATTTTGTGGAGAGGATGTGGGAATGTGAGGATGCTCAAAATCGAATTGATAAAACCCAGCATTAATAAATTTATTAAAAAAATTCGATTTTAGCTCATAGTGTAGACACAGCCTCAGTCCAATAGGTGAGAAGTGGGTAGTGTTTAGGGGGGCCCACAAACTTATTAATAGTAAAAGACCTGCATGTGTATGCAAACCAAAATTGTTCTATTCCTGTGTTACTGTCTGGGTGCTGGCAAAAAGTTGCAACACAGAGAGAAAATAACTTATTCAAGACATGTAAGCCAAAAATAATATGGATCATTGCCCTGGACACCAAAGAATGTGGTTACATGGGCTTCAGTCAGAGTCCTACCCTTTTAACCTGGTCTCAGGATGATTACTGGTCTCTCATTGCTCTGCCCTCATACAATTAAGGGGTTTGGCAAAGTGGGTTGCCACCAGCAGCCACAATCCCACCACCACTTTCTTGAGCACTTACCTTCTCCTAATCTGTTTTCAGTTCCAGCTAATCAGAGCCTCGATACCAACTGAAAAAAAACCAAACAAGCAAGCACACAAAAAATAACCACTGCCAAGTTGTGATAAAACGAATTTAGCAATTTAACATAAGCACTGCTTCTCAAAACAACCAATCCACCCAAATAAATCTGGTAGTGAGGGACATTTCTTTTACCAGCAAAGGGTACTTGAACTACTTTTCAGTGGGATGCTGACATCATTTGAACCAAACTATTAAAATTGTTATATGATGGAAACCACTTCAAGCCAGAAGTGAGAAACTATGTCCCTCCCCTAGACTGATAAGTGGCGAATGCATAGGGTGGGATGCAGAGGACTCTGCAAATATTTTAATGGTAAAAGAGCTGCATGTGGTTCACAAACACCCAGCATGAACCTAGTTCGTATGAACCTAGTTCATGCACCTTTAGTTGCTGAACCTATGTTCCTAGCACCAAAAATTGACTGACATGTTTCTGGCTCATATCAAGACCCTAGAAAAACCAGTCCTACTGTAGATAGAAGTCCTAGATAGGAGGGGAAGGAGGGGAAAAAAAGGAGCTTTATTTCCTGGACCAGAAAGACATGCTTGGCTCAGGAGAGGGGCTTTTAAGCTCTTCTCCTATTTGCCCAGAAGCCTGAAAGTGTATTGTGCTTCTGTTCAACCAAACAGCCATAGAGTCTTACTCAAACACATGGAGTGGAAGGTTGAATATAATCCTTAAAAGAGTCAAGGATTTTCTTTAACCCGCTGGTCCAGACAAAGCCTCCTTGTTTGACTGTGGTGGGAAAAGGAGGTATTGTAACCATAGGATTAGTTTAAGTGTAAATGCATTCTAATTTGGTATACTTTTATTTTTACACAGCAGCAGAGCTGTTTAAGCGTTTGTCACAAGGAACATACACAGGTCCAAACCTTAATTCAGTATTTCCTGAAGCTGCAGTGCTGAACTGTGCAACTTGAATATTCTCTTACTGTAGGGGTTTTAATGCAATTATTCTGCATTATATAGATACATACTGATGTGACTCAGAAACACTTATTAGTTTAAGTGGGTTTCCTTGTATATGCTTCTAAAAACTGGGATAGTGTTAGATCAGAGGAAGATTCATGCTGTTCAGGGAGGCACCTTAATTCAGCTCAACAAGAATGAACCTAATTAAGGTACCTTTCACCACTTTCACATAGGCACTGTTAAGGATTAATTTTATGCAGCTGCTTTAATAATAAGTGGCCAAAGTGATTTAGAACTAATTTCTATTAAAGGCCCCCTGTGGCTACACAGATCACTGAGTGTTTTACCTTGATCGTCCCACATTGCTAATTTATTAGTTCATTCATTGTGTGTGGGTTCCCGGGGTGTCATTTCAGGTTTTGGTGAGGGTGGAGGACAATGGGGCTGACAGTCACGCCAGGCCCTAGGGCAAGATGGGAGTGGGCCTGGCTCCATGCCCCCCTAATCCCCGCCTGGCCACTTTGCAGTCTGGCAGAGTGGACATTATAAAAGAAGTGTCTCACAAAGAAATGGAAGAATAAATGTCCTATGTGGGGTCCTGTCATTTCCCCCAAAATTGGAGAGTTGAAAAAATAGGAAAATATTAAGTGTAATTAAGTGTGTTTGTTTCTTGACAACAGGGAAAGATCCCAGTAGGTGGTCATTCTCTGGCTCTGCTGCTTTTACAGTGAAGCATTCCAAATGGATAGAGCAAAGAATAGCCCACCTGGGGAGACAGGGAGGAGACAGAAGAGTGAACTACCTTTTCAATAAGTGTGGCTGGGGGCAGGTACAGGTTAGAGTGGGGAAGGAGCTCAGAAAAACAGCAAACCCAGAGATGCATAAGTAAAGAAAGTGTCTTACATTGCTCACACTCCTGGGTAGAGGGCAGGCTGAAGTCAATGTCTTGGAGTGGCAAGGTTCTTGGTTGGAAGAGTTACTGCCCTCTTGCCCCCCTGCCTCCCACATTATGACCCGGGTGGGTTCAAAGGTAGATTTTTACTTTTATGCTATCCAACTCACTTCAGTGAAATGCAAGGCACAATTATTATTTTTTGTATTTCCTTAGATTTTTCTTTTATACAAATGGAAAATAAACCTGACTTTGAAAGGGAGTCAGGCACACAAAAAAACAGAAATTGAAGGAAAACTTAAAAAAAATACTCAAGAGGTATTAATGCTTGTCTTTGCCAATGAATGTTTATCTTCTCAGTGGTATGCAGTTACAATATTTGACATATGATGCACTTCTGAAGTCTTTTAAACAATTTCTAAGTCTTTTGTTGAGATGAACACAAGCAAAACACCTGAGCCGTGTCTACACGTGCACGCTACTTCGAAGTAGCGGCACTAACTTCGAAATAGTGCCCGTCACGGCTACACGTGGCGAGCGCTATTTCGAAGTTGAAATCGACGTTAGGCAGCGAGACGTCGAAGCCGCTAACCCCATGAGGGGATGGGAATAGCGCCCTACTTCGACGTTCAACGTCGAAGTAAGGCACATGTAGACGATCCGCGTCCTGCAACATCGAAAGAGTGGGGTCCACCATGGCGGCCATCAGCTGAGGGGTTGAGAGACGCTCTCCCTCCAGCCCCTGCAGGGCTCTATGGTCACCGTGTGCAGCAGCCCTTAGCCCAGGGCTTCTGGCTGCTGCTGCGGCAGCTGGGGATCCATGCTGCATGCACATGGTCTGCAATCAGTTGTCAGCTCTGTGGATCTTGTGTTGTTTAGTGCAACTGTGTCTGGGAGGGGACCTTTAAGGGAGCGGCTTGCTGTTGAGTCCGCCCTGTGACCCTGTCTGTAGCTGTTCCTGGCACCCTTATTTTGATGTCTGTTACTTTGACGTGTAGACGTTCCCTCGCAGCGCCTATTTCGATGTGGTGCTGCCCAATGTTGAAGTTGAACATCGACGTTGCCAGCCCTGGAGGATGTGTAGATGTTATTCATCGAAATAGACTATTTCGATGTAGCGTGCACGTGTAGACGTAGCCCTGGTAACTGTGCTTCCAGCCAATATACCACAGGATAAGCAGACTTGCCTGATATGCAAATCAGCTGATAACCATTCTTAGAATTCAGAAATGAGCTTGGTGATGGTGTATTTTCAAGCTCATTGTAGGAGCTACTTGAATCTTAAAGAGCCTACGACATCACATGCTTGCTCCTATACCATTAAGGTTAGTGGTAGTGCTTCCCACTGAATTAAATGGGAACAGAATCATTCTCACTGAGTACTTCTATTATACTTAGGCTGCTACAAAGTCTCTTTGACTGATGCACTCTGATTTTGAAAGAAATGTATTCTGTCCTGTGCTTAGATTCAGACCACAGGCTAAAACATTGCTCTGTTCATTAAAATCAAATGTGTAACCTAGGCTACGTCTACACGTGCACGCTACATCAAAATAGCTTATTTCGATGTAGCGACATCGAAATAGTCTATTTCGATGAATAACTTCTACACATCCTCCAGGGCTGGCAACGTCGACGTTCAACTTCGACGTTGGGCAGCACCACATCGATATAGGCGCTGTGAGGGAACGTCTACATGCCAAAGTAACAGACATCAAAATAAGGGTGCCAGGAACAGCTGGCGGACTCAACAGCAAGCCTTTCTTCCAGGGGCCCCTTCTTCCCAAAAATTTTTGGGAACAAGGGGTCTCCGGAAGGAGGACTTCCTTCAGGAAGTCCCCCCGGGGTCATGCTTCTACATGGCATTTTGGAATCTGGAAGAATGTTTTTCCAGACTCCAAATCACGTGACATTATGCTAATGAGGCATGGGGAATTTGCATCTGCGCCTCATTAGCATCTTTCGCTCCGTGTATCAGCATGCCACTTTCAAAGGAAGTAGCCTGTGAAGAAATGGCTCCTGAGGGGCCTTTTTTGAAAGAGAAGTCTTCATGGTGCTGGACTTTTCGACCCCTAGCCCCTTTTTTCAAAATACCTGGGGATCTGCGAGCACTCTGTATAGAAAGAGCAGACCTATTTTTTGATCCCCTTTTTTGTGTATGGATGCATACTTTAGAAATAACTTTTTTCAGAAGACATATTCCAGAAGAACTTCTTTCAAAGAATTGCCCTAATGTAGACTTAGCCAGTAACTTTCCGAGCTACAAAGTTTTAAACATATATTTTGTTGTTTTTACCCAAATAAATATTTTACTAGGCTATGCTACAGTTCAGTTCAAGCAAAACAAGAGGTTTCAAATGTGAATTCCAGTTTATACCTATGTAAACTATTTACTTGAAAGGCATGTACTCATTTATTTCTTGTATTATTCATGCTACGAAAAGACTGTCTTAGCTAATGTGTTTCCTGTCATGCATGGATGGGGTTGTGAATGTTTTCAAGCATGGACCGATCACACAATGATTTGTATTCCCAGTAAACCTTCTGTATTCATAGAAAGGTGTTCATAAGAGTCTGTAAAAAATGTTTGTGACACATGCACATTGACTTTAATTCAGTACACAAAAAAGAAATTACCTTTGATTTTAAGAACAGATAACTCTCTTTGACTGGAATAAAGACAGGTTTTTGTCCTTGGACATTTCTTCTCTTAGGGCTCTCAGCATCTTTCCTATGTGTGAATTGCTAGTTAGGGGACCTACTCCTCTGAAGAAAAAAATAAATTAGATTCCAAAGAATAGAGGCCTAAGGATAGCATCTACCTTGCCTACATATTCATGAAGATTTCTGAACTAGGAAACCAAGTGCCAACACACTGGAACTTCCTGATTCAGTTATTTCAGCCAGTTGCTGTTTAAATTTATATACACATAAGTAATACTACATAGAACATAAGTTTTATGGAGCATAGGAACTAAAATATAACTCCATGATGAGTACAGTAATGTACAAGCATAGCAGTTGATGGCCTTGGCTGCAACATGCAGAGGTGCACCCTTTTTTGATCATTTGTGACAGCATTGGCAAACCTGTTGTCATTGCATTTTATTCAGGTTACCAACAGTTTTCCAACAATTCTTTTTGTCAAAAGCGCCTCACTGAAACCACTGCAACACATCATTAAAGACCTTCATCCTATCCTTAATCAGGATGCCACACTCCAGAAGGCCCTAAGTGACAGGCCTGTTCTCTCCTACAGAAAACCTCCCAACCTTATGAGGATTCTCACCAACAGCCACAGGGTTTACCATAATAATTCCAATCCTGGAACTTTTCCTTGTAACAAGCCCCATTGCCAACTCTGTCCACAAAGCTATTTTGGAAAGAACATTACTGGACCTAAACAGGTTACTCACAGAATCATGGGCACATTCTCATGTTCCTCAACTAACATCATATATGCCATCATGTGCCAATAATGCCCACATACTATGTGCATAGGACAAACGGTAAACACTCTTTGACAAAGAATAAATGGACACAAAACAGACATCAGAAAGCTCTTAATTCACAAGCTTGTCAGCCAGCACTTTAATGGAGTGGGCCATTCTGTTAATCACCTGAAAGTCTGTGTTTTACTGAAAGGGAACTTTAATGACCACCTGCAGCGAGAAAGTGTGGAACTCTCTTTTATATTCAAATTCAACACATTAACATTACCCGGCCCATTATAAGGACTCTTTTACATTTTTTGCTTTTCCTTACTCTTGACTCCCCCCCGCCCCTCCTACTGCCTGTCTGCTTTTCTGATTTGCCGACCTTGATTACACATTTTCTGATTTGTCTTCCTTGATAACAACTTTTGGTTCTCTGTGCCTTAAATATTGAGTCTGTTCTGGTATGGTTATGGTCTGAAGAAGTGTGTCTGTCCCACAAAAGCTCACCACCTAATAAATTATTTTGTTAGTCTTTAAAGTGTTAGTGGACTGCCTTTTAGTTTTGATAGAATATAGAATAACACAGCTATCTCTCTGTTATAATTCTTGATGAAGTATAGAAATGTACACAGCACTTTGTCCAACAGCTTAGAATAAATTCTGCCTCAAGGAATTTCAATATGCTGTAAAGTACTAGTTGTGGAAACAGAAGCAGTTAAAAAAAGAAAGGATGAGGTCATAGATGAGAAACCAGGGACTGAATAAAAGGTAAATAGGTTTCAAGGACACAGCAAGAAGGCAGGCACCACCCACTCAATGTCTAATCTGCCATTAAAACTAAACTGCAGAAGCACTGTGCTGGCAACATCCACGGGGCAAGACACAGTGAAGCGAGTCACCCACTTCAGTCCCAATCTCCATTACTGCTCAGATAGTGAGGGCAGGCACTTAAGTAGCTCATCTCACATCCACGTATCTCCTGTGCACCTATCTGCTGGACTTTGGGGAAGCAGCCCCTGGGACCAAGCTAGTGAAGCTTCTGAATCAAGGAGCAGGGTGAGAGGATCTTCACCTACTGCTGTGGGGAGGCACAATTTAAAGGTTCACCCCTAAAAACTTGAGTCAGTGTCTTTCCAAGTAGCTTCCCCCTTCCCTTGGTTCCTCAAAATTTTGAGGAGTAAAATGACTTCAAAGTACCCTAGGCACTTTGAAGTACCGGAAGATGAGCCGCAGCTAGATGCAAGCTGGCACTTCGAAGCTGCTGCGGAGGGGAATTTGCTTAATGAAGTGATGGGCATATGCACCGCAGCACATCATTAATAAACTCCCAACACCCTACTTACCACCCTCCCTTCGAAGTAGGGAGGTAGTGTAGACCCAGCCATCATCTTTTATTTTTAAGCTGTGTCTACACTTGCATTCATCTTTCAAAACAGGCAAGTAAATGAGGGAAATCAAAAATGAAAATGAAACGCATATTTACATATCTGGTGCTTCATTTGCATATTCTTGTTTTGAAAGAGCTTATTTCAAAAGAAGAAGAGCAGTGTAGACGTGGCTCTTTCAAAAATAAACCCCATCTTCGAAAGAACCCTTTGAAAGAACCATTTTTTATTGGAAGAAGGGTTCTTTTGAAGATGGGTTTTATTTTTGAAAGAGCCACGTCTACACTGCTCTTCTTCTTTTGAAATAAGCTCTTTCAAAAGAAGAACATGCAAATGAGGTGCCAGAGAGGTAAATCTGCACCTCATTTGCATTTTCAAGTTCCCTAATTTGCATGTCTCTTTTGAAAGAGGAATGCAATTGTAGACACAGCCTTACATTTGTATGTATAAGAGATAAAGGAGACATACAAATGAAGCTACTGTAAATTAGGTGCATAACCCCGGTTTTGTCAACAAAACTCTAATACAACAAGAAGTCCTGTGGCACCTTATAGGCTAACAGATATTTGTCATGCATCTGATGAAGTGGGTTTTTGTCTGTGAAAGCTTATGCTTCAAAATATCTGTTAACCTATAAGGTGTCAGAGGACTTTTTATTGTTTTGGAAGATACAGACTAACTCAGCTAGCCTGTAAAATATCTAGTGTAGACATAGACATAAAGTTTGAAGATTATACCAAGCTAAAAGGGGATGTATAGTGTTATCCTCCAGTGCTTTGGAGGATAACATTAAAATTCAAAATGATCTGGAGAAACTGGAGAAAGGAATTAAGGTAAATAGGATGAAATTTAATATAGACAAATGCTAAGTATGTGACTTAGGAAGGAGCTATCATTTGTGTCCATACAGAAAAGGAAATGACTGCTTAAGAAGGAGTCGCATGGAAAAGAATCTGGTAGTCATAGCAGATCACATAATAAATATGAATCAACAGTGAAACTGTTATACAAAGAGAAAAAAAAGCAAAAAAGTAAACATCATTCTGGAACATATTAGCAGCACATTTTAAGCAAGACTTGAGAAGTAATTCTTCCACTGTACTCCATGCTGATTAGACTTCAGTTCTGGGAGCCACATTTCAGGAAAGATGTGGACAAGTTGGAGAAAGTCCAGGGGAGTACAACAAAAATTATTAAAGTTGTAAGGAAAAAAATGATGTATGAGCGAAGACTGAAAAAAATGGTTTTGTTTAGTTTGGAAAAAGAGAAGGTAGAGAGAGAACATAACAGTTTTCATGTACATAAAATGTTGTTACAGAGAGGAAGGATAAAAATTGTTTTCCTTAACCTCTGAATGTAGGATAAGAAACACTGGGCTTACATTTCAGCAAGACTGGTGTGGGTAGGACTTTAGAAATATCTTCCTGTAGGGATGGCTGAGGACTCAAATAAATTGCCTGGGAGACAGTGAAATCTTCATTGAAGATTTTTAAGACAAGGTTAGATAAAAACCTGTCAGGTGTGGTCTAGATAATTCTTCGTTCTGACATGAGTGCAGGAGACTGTACAAGATCAAGTATCAGAGAGGTAGCAGAGTTAGTGTGTATCTTCAAAAACAACAAGAAGTCCTGTGGCACCCTATAGACTACCAGATATTTTGGAGCATAAGCTTTCATGGGCAAAGACCCACTTCATCAGATGCATGCAAGATCAAGGGCTCTCAATTAAGAATACTCAGTATTCTTCCAGAGGTACATCAATTCATCAAGATAGTTACCTAGTTTTACAAAAGGCAAAACAAAAAGCACTAGCAGGTCAATACAAATTAAAATCTCATACAGTGACTTGTTTCTACAAATCTATGTACTATAAACTGGAATTTAAATACCATATTTATATTCTGATTTATTTGTAATTATACCGTAAAAATGAAAAATTAGCAATGTTTTGCTGTTTCACTTATTTTTATGTCTGCTTGGATAAGTTGGCTTCTGTAGTTTGTAAGTGAGGTCAAACTTGGGCATACACAAGACATATCAGACTTCTGAAAGAGTAGTCGGTAAAGGTTGAGAAGAAACTGTACTAGATGACCTCTTGAGGTTCCCTCCAGTCCTATGATTTTATAGAGGGAACTCTTCAAGGGCTAGAGAGTTGTACCATTTTGTGATCAAACCATCAGTTACACTTTCTTCCGAGATCAAAGTACCTGAAAGAGTTTGGTGTGCCAAACCAATTGTAACAGAAGTAAGGATAAAGCATAGAAGTGGGTTGGTTATAGTACATATCTGTTGTGTAATGCATACAGAAATGTTAGCCATTGTGCTAAGACTACCATACACAGGTTCTTGTGTTCAGAGGAAAGATACTAAGCTAAAGATAACTGCCAAGAAGGCTTGTAAGTTTTTAAAGCTCTCTGAAGGTTTGGAGACCTATTACAATGAATAAGAATTTGTTTCCAGAAGAAAAATTTCCCAAGGATTTTGAAAATCCCAGCCTCCTGCACATTAAGGGTATGATTTAGTAGGATATTTCCATAACTCAGTACATATATCAATCATACGAAAAATGAAAAGTAAACCAAGCCCAAAGAGCTTGGCTACAGAAATCTTTATGTGAACAGAGAATCTGCTACCTCAGTTGTCAGCACATAAATCTTAATATTCCACCAGCTGTTGATTAACTGTGAGGTCTCAGATTCTTACGGGAAAAAATAGACACCTAATTTCTATGCATTAGGTCTCCATTAACACTGGACATTTATTTTTCCATCAAAGAAATTTAATAACAGAAAAATGTCTTTCCATTATAATTAACGTGGATGTGTTTGCATTCTGTTTCTGTCACATTGTTTTTTTTCTTTAAAAACCTTGAAAATTCAAATAAAAAAATCTTGAAAAACAAAAAAAGTCCTTTGTAATTTTCACAAGAAAAAATTCTTAATAAGGTTTTATATTTATAGTTAAACATTCAAATAAATGTCTCTAAGATATGACTTATAATTATGTAGCTCTTTATTGTAGTGCTTAACCAAAAGGAAAACCACTAACTTTCAAGAACAGTAAATTATTTTTCAAGAACTTGTCACTTTCTACCAGGCTGACTTTGGTTCTGTATGGTAAAAACATTAAAGAAACTAATAATATTTGAAACTACAGTACTATAGAATACAATTTCAAATTTAAGAATCACAAATGTACTTTTTGCTACAACCCCATTTTTATTCAGGTTTCTTGGCTTTTACTCACAGCTGTCTCATGATTTTGTGTGTGTCTTCACGGGCACAAATCTTCGAAATGGCCATGATAATGGCCATTTCGAAGATTACTAATAGGGTGCCGAATTGAATATTCAGCGCCTCATTAGCATTAGGATGCTTCCGGCCGTGGCGGTTCGAAAGCACCATTTTCGAAATTGAGTGTCTCGGCGTGGCTATGCAGGGGTCCTTTTCGAAAGGACCCTGCACCTTTCAAAATCCCCTTATCCTGCTCACTGATCAGAATAAGGGGATTTCAAAGTTGCGGGTCCTTTCAAAAAGGACCCCCAGTGTAGCCGCATCAAGCTGCATGCTTTTGAAAGCAGTGCTTTCAAACCGCCGCAGCCAGAAGTGTCCAAATGCTAATAAGGTGCTGAATATGTAGTTCAGTGCCTCATTAGTAATCTTCGAAATATAGCTATTTCGAAGATTTGTGCCCGTGTAGATGCAGCCTTTGTGATGCAAAAGGCTAGCTACCTGGACATTAGGTATTCTTTTTATTCTTTTGGAATCTGTATTTCTTTCAAATTCATACCTGTGGAGATTTCTTAATCTTCACTCTGGATTTCCCTTTTTTTGCCCCTCATTAGCCATTAGCAGATTAACATAATCTTTCTAAAACTAAAACTCTCTAGCTTACATGCAGTGTAAGCCAACAAGAGTTTGTTTGTTTATTTGTTTGTTTTTTTCTGGAACACCTCCACACACAGCACTACCCATGCTGGTCTAACTGAATCTATAGGGTTTTTTTTTATTGGCATAGTTATGCCACTGAGGGTTGTGTTTTTCATATCTGTGATCAACATAGCTACTTTGTTGGAGTACAGACTAACATGACTACCTCTCTGTTGTATTGGTGAGTGAAACAAGTGTTCAAACGTTAACAGAGCTCTTCTTTGGATTCTCTCTCTTTCACCAGCATGAGTTGATCCAATAAAAGGTCACTCACCTTGCTCCTATCATACCCTGGAACCCATGGGTCTACCTCAGGGCAAGCAATGGAGATATTTATGTCAGTTATTTGTTGTAAAATCACATGTGATTTCCAGTAAATTCTGACATTGGGTCCCATTTTTAACAATTGCTTCAAGAATAGCTGGAGCTATTTTCATCATGCCCTGGAGAGGTGATAATGCCAGTGCTTATCACTCAGTTACAAACAAATTAATTCATTTTGTTTTGTTATTTGCTTAAAGCTCAAACTTTCCGTGCACTCTGATAGACTTTTATTTATCCGCTCCTTTTATTATATAATCAGTCAGATTTTGGACACTTTAGATTATTTCTACTTACATTCACTGATATTTTCGTATATAAAATCAAATAGTTTTTAAATTCTTCTATTGCAATATGAATCCGTTCCCCATTTGCTTCCCTATTTCTTGGAAACACTGTATATGAAGTAATGAAAGATGAGATGGTTTAGCACGTAAGATTAAACTATGATTTGGGATAAATCAGCAAGCTAGTTACGACTCAATACAAGTTGCACCTTCCTGGTCCAGCACTGTGGGGACCTGACTTGTCCTGAATGAGAGAATTTTCTGGACCAAGGGAAGTCCCCAGTGCCTGGTACAGGCACCTTGCTTTGGTTTCCCCACTCCCTCTGTTGGGTTACTTGTCCAGCTGCTGCTTTTCCTGGGCAGCCCAGAGTCTGGCTGCCTACCTGGGCCTCCAGCTCTGTTTCTAGCCCCAAACTGCTATAGGGGACTCCAGGCCTAGCTCCATTCAGCCATGGGGCTGCCATGGGGTTTTGACCATGCCTTTGCAGTGTCAGGGGCTCTAGCCCTGGCCCCATGCAGCCATGAAGTTGCTGTGGGGCTCCTGTCACAGCACTGCACTGATGCGGCACTCCATCTCCAGCCCCACATAGCTAGAAGGCTGCCACAGCTCCAGCTCTGAGCCCAGCCCCAAGCTGCTGCGGGGCTTCCATTCTGGCCCCACACTGCCCTGAAACTCTGCCTCTGGCCCCAGACCCATGCTGCTCCAAGGTGGGCTGCCCGCCTTTTTATGCCTGGCCTTCCTGCCTTTAGGTTCCTGGTCTCTCTGGTCAAGGAGCATCCATGGTCCTGCCAGATGATGGATGTTGCTGGAGCAGAGAATACCAGTTTTTAGAGGTGTAACCTGTACATACCTAGGTTTTATTCACATTAATATGTACGGCTTGTCTACACTTGAAATGATAGCTTGGCAAACAGCACAGATGCTGAAGCTTTTCAGTGTAGGTGGTATCTGAGCTGGAGGGAGAGGATCTCCCAGTGGTATGGGTAACTCCCCTGTCCAAAATGTGGTAGCTAGGTCAACAAAAGAGTTCTTCCTCCGTAGTAAAATCGGGGCTAATTTAACTATGTTGCTCAAGGGTGTGTAGATTTTTTCACACCCCTGCATGACATATGTGACTTGACTTTTTGTTTGTTTGTTTGTTTTTAAGGCATAAATCAGGCCTATAGCTTGTTAAATAGACTATGTATTAATTAGGTTGACTATCTAAGATTTTCCCATTACCAGTTTGCGGGTTGACAGATTATTAACATATTCAGCAGAGTCACAGACACTAACTCAGTAAGAAAAAATGGAGAGACCATAGAATGTACATCTGCATGTCTATATACTCATACCATCTCTGCAAGATGACTTGAAATGTTAGCCATTGTTGTCTTCATCACTGTCACTTTCCCCCTCATCACAACAGGCCACTGATTTGGCCCATCAAAGGGTTATATCCCTTTCCTGTCTGGGATACAACTTTTATGTTATGCCGTCACCATTACATCTAATGCATATTTTGAGTAGGAATGTTTATTCTTTTCCTTTTTTGCATTTCCTCATCCTGCTAATGTAGAGGTGTCTGTCCATGGATTAGCATATTGACAGGTGCAACTCCTATTTCAACTCATAATTACATTTCTCACCCCTTACTTATGTGGATTTGTAGTCATTACTTCCATGTTCCTTGGGTATCTCTTACTGTAACATTCTACCTCCTGCCATTCAGCAAGTGCTCCTCAGTTCCTAAAATATAAAGACAACCATTGATCTGTATCAAGGCTTACGGCTTTCTCACCACACTTATGCTATGTCCACTAATGTCTTACAGGATATAGGATAGTACAGATTTATTGTGTTAGACAGCTGAATATAATGAAAGAACAGAGTATAATGAAGAGGTGGCAGTGACTGTAGTAAAGGAAAGCTAGCTCTATAGGTGACAAGCTTCAGTTTGCAGGAAGCTTGGCTGTAATCTACCTCACACTAGTGTGTCCAGGACTAACTGTGCATGTAGATCCTTGTGTGACACATTAGCAGCTTGCAAATGCACTTTGATCCACTTCTCTTTGAAATGGGATTAGATAGAAGCGTGTTAACAAGCTGTTAATGCTTGTCAGAAGGTCCTACACCACAGGCTTGCCAGGAACTAACAGTGAAGTTCTAATAATAACAGAGAAGAAGCCGTGCTAGTCTATATACTATCAAAACAAAAAAGCAGTCAAGTAGCACTTTAAAGACTAACAAAATAATTTATCAGGTGAGCTTTTGTGGAACAGACCCACTTCTTCAGCCCATAGTCAGACCAGAACAGACTCAGTATTTAAGCACAGAGAACCAAAACCAGTAATCAAGGTGGACAAATCAGAAAAAAAATTATCAAGGTGAGCAAATCAGAGAGTAGAGGGGCAGAAGGGGGCGGGGGGGTCAAGAATTAGATTAAGCCAAGTATGCAAATTAGCCCCTATAGTGACCCAGAAAATTCCAGTCTTGGTTCAAACCATGTGTTAATGTGTCAAATTTGAATATGAAAGAGAGTTCAGCAGCCTCTCTTTGAAGGGTGTTGTGAAAATTTCTCCTCAGTAACAAGCAGACTCTTAAGTCATTAACAGAATGGCTCACTCCATTAAAATGCCGACTAACAGATTTGTGATCAGGAGTGTCTTTATGTCTGTTTTGTGCCCATTAACTCTTTGTCTAAGAGAGTCTGAAGTCTGTCCAATATACAAAGCATCTGGGCATTGTTGGCACATGACAGCATATATGATGTTAGTTGAGGAACATGAGAATGTACCTGTGATTCTGTGAATAACCTGATTAGGTCCAGTAATGATATCTCCAGAAAAGATATGTGGACAAAGCTGGCAGCGGGCTTTGTTGAAAGGAAAAGTCCCATGACTGGTGTTCCTGCGGTATAGACTGTGACAGTTGGTGAGAGTCCTCATAAGGTTGGGAAGCTCTCTGTAGGAGAGAACAGGCCTGTCACCTAGGGCCTTCTGGAGTGTGGCATCCTGATTAAGGATAGGTTGTAGGTCTTTAATAATGCATTGCAGTGGTTTGAATTGGGGGCTGTAGGTAATGACCAGTGGTGTTCTGTTCTTGGCTTTTTTGGGCCTATCTTGGAGTAGCTGGTCTCTGGGTATTCATCTGACCCTGTCAATTTGTTTTTTTATTTCTCATGGTGGGTAATTCAGGTTTATGGACATTTGGTAAGTATCCTGTAGTTTTTGGTCTCTATCAGTAGGATCAGAGCAAATATGACTGTACCTAAGGGCTTGAGTGTGAACAATGGATCTGGTTATGTGTGCAGGATGGAAGTTAGAAGGGTATAGGTAAGTATAGCAATCAGTGGGTTTAGGGTACAGTGTGGTATCGATCAGGCCATCCTTGATTTGTACTGTAGTGTCCAGGAAATGTATCTCTTGCGTGGAGTAATTGAGGCATAAATTGATGGTGGGGTGTAGATTGTTAAACTCTCTGTGGAATTCTTCTAGAGTCGCTATACCATGGGTCCAAATCATAAAGATGTCATCGATGTGTCATAAGTAAAGGAGGGGTAATAGGAGACGAGAGCTGAGGAATCATTGTTCCAGGTCAGCCATAAATATATTAGCATATTGTGGGGCCATGCGGGTGCCCAAGCAGTTCCACTAATCTGGAGGTATAAATTGTCCCCAAATCGGAAATAATTGTGAGTGAGAACAAAGTTACAGAGGTCAGATACCAGACTGGCTGTAGTGATATCAGGGATGGTATTCCTGACAGCTTGTAATCTGTCTTCATGTGGAATATTAGTGTGCAGAGGCTCTACATCCATTGTGGCAAGGATGGTGTTGTCAGGAACTTTTCCGATGTTTTGAAATTTCCTCAGGAAGTCGGTGGTATCTCGGAGGTACCTGGGAGTGTTGGTGGCATAGGGTTTAAGGAGAGAGTCTATGTAACTGGATAGTCCGGTGGTAAGGGTGACAATACGTGAAATGCTAGGGTGTCCGGGGTTTCCAGGTTTGTGGATTTTGGGAAGTAAATAAAATAATCCAGGCTGGGTCTCAGACGGTGTGTCTGAGTGAATGAGATCCTGAGTAGCAGCAGGGAGTTCCATAAGTAGTTTTTGTAATTTCCTTTGGAATGCCAAAGTGGGATCAGCGGAGAGAGGTCTGTAAAATGTGGTGTTGGAGAGTTGTCTGGCTTCCTCCTGTTCATAGTCTGACTTATTCATGATGAGAACAGCACCCCCTCTGTCAGCTGGTTTGATTATAATGTCTGGGTTGTTTTTGAGACTCTGGACAGTATAGCGTTCAGCATAGTTGATATTGTCTCATTTGGCATTGTTTGCGAATAATGTCAGTCTGAGCATGGTTGCAGAAGTATTGTACATAGAAATCTAGACTCTCACTACTACTGTAATGGGGAGTCCACATAGAATTCTTCTTTTGTTGTTGGTGAGGGGGGTTGAGAAAGTCAGATTGTTGTTCATAGATGTGTTGGAAGAATTCCTTTAGACAGAGGTGGCAAAAGAAGGCTTCAACGTCACCACAGAATTGGATTAAGTTCATGGAGGAAGTAGGGCAGAAGGAAAGACCCCGGGATAAGAGACACTCTTCTGCTGGGCTGAGTTGGCAGCTGGAAAGGTTAACAATATTGTTAGTTGAGCTGTTTTTATTGTAGTTGATGTATCCTGAGGAATGAATGAAGTAATGTAGAAAATTTATTCTCTTTTCTCTTTTGTAGGTAGTGGAAGTGTGCTTTATAAATGTTTTGTCTGGTACAGGTAAAGTCTCCTTCTGTGGGGTCTTGAGTGGATGCCTGATTGTTGATGATAATTTCAAGTTTAGAGAGTTCATTTTTAATCATCTTTTGTTTATTGTAAAGGATTTTGATCCAGTGGTTCCTCAGTTTCTCGGAGAGTATGTCTCAGGGTGTTCTAGCCCTATGAGAAATACATTTTGTATTCACCATGTAGGAAACATTTTGCATACAATTACACTGAAGTATTGTTTTTTTTCCTCCATTTCATACTCCCCACCCCCACCTTCCCATTGTGGGTATATTAAAGAATCAGTCTGTACCTGGGAGGAAGAGTGAAATGATTTTGCATCTCCCAAGGCTGATATTTAATCTGCTTCTTTACCAAATTGCAGAGGAATTATGCAAACTGTAAGTGATTCAAAGGTCACCTCTGCAGTGCTTCCTGTTTATGTTAGTCCACTGAGCAGTAAACCCAAGGCTAAGTAAACAGAAACACATGTCCCTACCAAAATAGCTATTAATCCTAACAAATGAGCCACCACTCACTATTTCTAACTGCCTGCTTTGTGAATCACCTTAACATAATATTGTGGCAGACACCATCATTTTTATTTGTGACCAGTACAGACACATTTCCCTTTCCTCCTGCTTTTACATTCCAGAATCTCAGACCAGGGCCACAGGACACCTGGTGACAATGGAGTTGAGTACCATGTAGCCTGTAAAAAAGCAAAACAAAACAAAACAAAAACAAAAACAAAAAGCAAGCAGTCCTGTAGTACCCAAAAGACTTACATTTTTATTTATTAGGCAAAGCCTGTGTTGATTTTGGTCTGATAAATGCACACATCCTCAGAGGTCAGCCAAACTTGCCAGTGTAGTTGTAGCCTAGGACTTTTTACCATACATCTGTAAGCAGTATTCAAGTTGTCACAGCAAAGCAAATGGTGTTCGACAAACAGGTCTCTTGCATGAAGCCCATGTCAAACTTGTAACTACACAACGTCTTTGCGCTGATACAAAGTTTGCAGTCTACTACCTGGCTACAAAGGGTCAGAGCCATGGGCTCTCTTAGAGGCAGACATGGAGTGGCTAGAAGGATTCCAAATGCACTGTTACTGCCAAATCCTGAGCATAAAGTAGTTTGAGCTTGTGTGGGATGTCACAGGCTCCTTGCTGGGGGGACCCTTACCCAACCCACTTCAACTGGGGCATGGGGGGTGTTTGGGTGCCAGACACAGCACCTTTCCCTGGCTCTGGTGAGAGTGGCAGGGAAGAGCTGGGACTCTTTTGCTTTCTCTAGCCCCAGTGAGAATGGCTGCATGGGGCAGGGTGCCCACAGCTCAATTCCCTGCCTCTGGCAGAGCAGCAGTGGGGGTAGGGATCCAGGCAGTGGCTGTGGCATTTTTCCCCAGATCCAGCACAGCTGCAGTGGGGGAAGGGGATAGAGCCAGGGCTGCTACTCTTTTCACTAGCTCTGGCCAGTGGCAGTAGGTGGGCAAGGACCAGGGCTGTTTTTTTTCCAGTCCTGGGGAGAGCAGCCAGGGGCAGGGACTGGCCTGGGGTTGGGCTTGGGGCTACTAAAGCTTTCCCAGCTTCAGCATGAGCTTGTGGGAGCAGGGCCAGGTCATGGCCACAGTGCCTCAACAAGGAGCTGACTGGGGGAGTTGTGAGGGGTAGCTAGGCTTCCCCTACATGGCAGCGTGGCCAAGCACTGGGAGGAGTAATAGAGGGGCACTTACCTCTCTGGGAAGGATTGAGAGCCCTATCTCCAAGTGGCCAGTGTTTTCCTGCTGTAGCTGCCCCACTGGTCACTCTGCAGTATCACTATTCCTGGTATTCACTGCTCCCAGTGGTTAGCCGGAAGTATGTAGTCCCTCCTGTCAGTGCCCCTCCCTTTTCATGTTCTGGGAAATCCTGTCAAAAGAAAAAAGCAGTCCAGTAGCACTTTAAGGACTAACAAAATAATTTATTAGAAATCCTGGGAATTCAAGCACTTCTGACTATCCAGGTACAACCAAACCCTGACCTTGGTTCCAGTTAGGGCCAGAGGAAGCTTCATAACAATTTTTATGGTTGTGGCCTGACTGAGATTGTGTGGCACTACTGTAATAAAAAAATATAGTTATAGTAATTAGTAGTAGCTAATTTTGTTGTAAGAGTGAAAATTTCCCCTTTTCACACCAGAAGCATGTGCATCTTTTCCCAAAATAGTTTATAATTTCTCATGGGCCTATTAAGTAATATATTTAAATTGTAATAGCATCTTCCATCAGAGGACAACAAAGTGTTTTATAAACACATATGGAGGTTAAATTAAAAATACCCATATTAGACACATATCACAATCAGTTATAGAATGCAAACAGAACCAGTGGGATGTACATGACTTGCCCATGGTCAAGCAGGAAGTCTGCAACAGCACCAGATATGGGGCTCACATATTCTAATTCCTTTCCTTTTGAATCACAAAGCTGTCTCCTTCTTCTTTTTTTTTCTTAACAGCTGTGAGACAAAAAAAAAAAGTTCCTATTGGACTCCTGTGGTGACGTCAAAAAAGGATGATGAGTAACCCCTTTCCACAGATATTGTACTACTTGATCTCATCAATACTTATACATAATACCTGGCTAGTTCATGTTAGTCTACGGCAGTACACATTCTGCACTTCAGCAATTTTTCAGTCTTCAAACATAACAGCTTCCCTTTCATACTATTTTTTCTTATCCATTCTATTTTGTAACTAAAAACACCCCCCAACACATTTAGCAATCAAGCAGTTGGATTTATCAGTTATTTCTTTTCATACAAAAGAGTCTTATCAGTCCTGTGAAGACAGGAGCTAAAGAAAAAGAAAGCTCTGATTGGAAATGGCAGATTTGGTTCATTAAGGATTTATTCATTCTCCAAAAAACAATGCTCTACAACTTCTTCACCATATGTGCTTTCTTTTTATGTCTAATCTCATAATATTTTTCTATCCCCATTGAAGAACAAACAGAATGTTTGACTTAAAAAAAGCCTTGTCTATCTTTCGTTTCTCTTGCCTTTTTACTGGTAGAAGTTTGTTAAAATCCACAATTTTGGGATAAAAGATAAATACTTTTTTGTTACTTTAATGCTTCCGATAGCACCAAAGTGAGAGCTTTGTAAAATGAAAGCCACTATTTATCCACAAAATTGGTAAACAGAAACTAGAGTACAGTCTCTATTGTAGTAGGTTAAAATTTTATGTTACATTTTGATCTAGTGGCAATATATCATATCATAAACCCTTTAAACCCAAATCCAAGCAAAACACTTTGGCATATAACGAGCCCCACTGATTTCAGTTCCTTCAGCAAAGAGGTCAGATATTACTTGTGTTTTCTATGAAAACTGTAGAAGAATATATATTGCACATATAGGCTACGTCTATACGTGAACGCTACATCGAAATAGCTTATTTCGATGTAGTGACATCGAAATAGGCTATTTCGATGAATAACGTCTACACGTCCTCCAGGGCTGGCAACGTCGACGTTCAACATCGATGTTGCGCAGCACCACATCAAAATAGGCGCTGCGAGGGAACGTCTACACGTCACAGTAGCACACATCAAAATAAGGGTGCCAGGAACAGCTGCAGACAGGGTCACAAGGCGGACTCAACAGCAAGCCGCTCCCTTAAAGGGCCCCTCCCAGACACAGTTGCACTAAACAACACAAGATCCACAGAGCCAACAACTGGTTTCAGACCCTGTGCCTGCAGCATGGATCCCCAGCTGCAGCAGCAGCAGCCAGAAGCCCTAGGCTAAGGGCTGCTGCACATGGTGACCATAGAGCCCCGCAGGGGCTGGAGAGAGAGCGTCTCTCAGCCCCTCAGCTGATGGCCGCCACAGAGGACCCCGCAATTTCGATGTTGCGGGACGCGCAACGACTACACGGTCCCTACTTCGACGTTGAACGTCAAAGTAGGGCGCTATTCCTATCCCCCCATTGGGTTTAGCGGCTTCGACGTCTCGCCGCTTAACGTCGATGTTTACATCGAAATAGCGCCCAACACGTGTAGCCGTAACGGGCGCTATTTCGAAGTTAGTGCCGCTACTTCGAAGTAGTGTGCACGTGTAGACACGGCTATAAATCCCTAGCTCCTCAAGATTAGCTGAAGAAAACATTGCACTGTTTTTATATAATCTTAACACACTGTAGCCACGTCTACATGTGCCAGCTACTTTGAAGTAGCCGCGCCAACTTCGAAATAGCACCCGTCTAAGTAGGGAACGTGTAGCCTTTGCGCGTCCCACAACATCGAAATAGCGGGGTCCACCATGGCAGCCATCAGCTGAGGGGTTGACAGACACTCTGTCCAGCCCCTGAGCTCGATGGTCGCCGCGTGCTGTGGCCCCTTAAAGGTCCCCACCCCCTGCCTTCCTGTACAGGAAGCTGAGAGAGCGTGCAGGCAGCAGCATGCACGCTCCTCCACAGCCACAACAACCCCCCACTGCTGTGATGGCCACCCCCCAGCCCCCTAAGTGCCCCCAGGGCACCCCCCAAGGGGAGCCAGGGCTCCCAGACCGGCAGTCAGGCTGGGAAGTGGCAGCAGGGCACCTCCTGGATGGAGGCCGAGATTCGGGACCTGCTGGGGCTCTGGAGCAAGGAGGAGGTGTTCCAGGTAATGGGGAGCAAGAGGCGGAACGTGGATGCATTCGCTCGGCTGGCCGAGGGCCTGGATGCCCGGGGTCACCCTGCCCGCACTCCTGACCACTTCAGGAGTAAGGTGAAGGAGATGTGGCAGGGTTATGCCAAGGCCTGGGGTGCGGCCAGCCGATCTGGGACCAACCCCATCACTTGCTCCTTTTACAGGGAGCTCAGGGCCATCCTGGACCCCCGGCACACCTCCTCCCCTCCAGCCACTCTTGATACCTCGGCCAACGAGCCCCAGCAGGCCCCGGAGGCGGAGTCCATCCTGGCGGTACGTCCTGCACCCCAGGGCTCCCCCCAGAAGCCCACCCCTGGGGCACCGGAGGAGGAGGAGGAGGAGGGGGAGTCCTCCTCCAGCGATGGGGGGCTCCAGATAATCCTGACCGTGGGAGTAGACCATCAGGTATGTACCCCCCCCGGTGCACACCCCCGGGGTTATGGGGCAGGGATAACAGATATGACCAGGGCCCTCCCCATGCCCAGATGATCATGGCCCCAAGGACAGCAGTGGCGTGTCCCTCAGAAGAGTGCATCAGCCCCTGCCCCCCCAGTATGACAGTGCCATGCCCCATCCCTGGGGATGGGAGGAGCGGAACCTAGGGTCCCCCGGGGAGAGAGGGTAGGACACCCATGAGCAGCAGCAGCATCATCTCCCGGGGACAGGGATGGGGAACCAGCAGCAGAGGGGTGGGGGGACAAGGGCCACAGCTCGGGGGCCACCCTAACGGCTGTCTCCACTCTTCTTCCCCCCCGTGTTCCGCAGCTGCACCATCGGAAGGACTGGAGAGTGCCGGCGAGGTGTCAGTGGTCCCGGAGAGCCCACTGGGGCCATCACTCCAGGCCAGCCCCTCGGCGGAGCACCGCCTGGCCCCATGGCGGGGACGACGGCGGAGCCAGCACCACCCCCGGATGGCGACGGACCCCCATCTGCTGGCCATTCTTCGTGGGCAGCTGGAGGTCTCCAAGCAGCATCTGCGGGTGGAGGAGCGGTGCCTCCAGCTCCAAGAGCGGGTGCTGGCCTGGTGCCAGGAGGCATGGGGGGCCTTTATGTACACTTTTGAGCACATAGCAGACTACCTGGTCCCCCATGCTGTGCCGGCCACCGCTCTGCCCGCCCTGCCTGCTCCACCCCCTGCTCCACCTGCCGTCACACCGCCGTCCACCACGGAGGGCCTATCCACCAAGGGGGACCTGGGGCCAGCTGACACCCACCGGTCTTATCTCCCGGTCCACCTGGCCCCCAGCCAGCCCCGGCGTGGGCTGCGGCCAAGGTGTGGGTCGCGGCCGCCCACCCCCAGCGCTGGACATTAGGGGCTGTGGGGCCCAGGAGGTGGCCCTCCTCCCCCTTTGTATACATCCCCCTCACCTATGTTTTGTAAATAGTTTGTATTAGACCCCTGTTCTGTTATGTTATGATACCTGCCCGCCCATGTAAATAGTTCTCCCCTTCCTTGTCTTCCGCTTTTATTTTCCTTTCATCTTATAATATGTGTATATATAACATTCATTTTGGCTGTACATGGTTATAATATAAGAGGAAGAGTTCAACATATATATTCTGGTTTGACGAAAAACATGTCTGTTTTTATTTACAAGAAAAGTGTGGGGGGCGTGCTCTTGGGTGCTCTGTGGTGTGGGCATAGGGGCAGGGAGTGTTGTGGATGATGGGGGGGTGCAGTGGGGGGCCCGCCAGTGTTCACCCCATGGCCTCGTCGAACTGGGCCCACAGGGCCTCCCGGACCCGGGTCCCTTTGGGGTCCACCTGGCGACTGGGGGCAGCGGGTGGCTGCACATCGGCCCTGCCGGCCTCCACAGCCCAGCCCTGAAAGAAGGCCTCCCCCTTGCTCTCGACAAGGTTGTGGAGGGCGCTGCACGCGCCAACAATCTGGGGGATGTTGGTGCGGCCCGCATCAAGGCGGGTGAGGAGACACCTCCAGCACCCCTTGAGGCGGCGAAATGTGCACTCCACCACCTGGCGCGTGGTTCAGGCACATGTTGAAGAGCTCCTGGCTGGCTGACAGATGGCCCGTGTAAGGGTGTATGAGCGAGGGCCGGAGGGGGTATGCCGCGTCTGCGATGACACAGAGGGGCATGGTGGTGTTCCCCACAGGGATCTCCCGCTGGGGGATGTAGGTCCCCGCCTCCAGCCAGCGGCACAGGCCAAATTTCTGGAATACCCGAGTGTTGTGGGTGCTGCCAGGCCAGCCCACATATATGTCCAGGAAGCGGCCCCGGCTGTCCACCAAGGCCTGGAGGACTACTGAGTGGTAGCCTTTCTGGTTTAGGTAGCATCCTCCACTGTGCTCCAGGGCATGGATTGGGATGTGGGTCCCATCCACAGCCCCGAAGCAATTGGGGAAGCCCAGGGTGGCAAAGCCCAGGATGGTGGCATCCGGGTCCCCAAGCCTCATGAGCTTGTGGAGGAGCAGGGCGTTGATGGCGCGGATGACCTGCAGGGGAAGCACATGGGAGAGCACCAGTGAGGGCTGTGCAGGATGTGTGTGGCCCTCCCCTGCCAGGCCTCCCCTCCCCTGCCAGGGCTCCTCTCCCCTGCCAGGGCTGCCTCCCCCTCCCCCTGTGGGTCCTCTTACCTCCATGAGGACAGCCCCGATGTTGGCCTTGCCGATGCCAAACTGCTGGCCCATGGATTGGTAGCTGTCTGGAGTGGCCAGCTTCCAGACAGCGATGCCGACCCGTTTCTCCACACTGAGGGCACGCCGCATGAAGGTGTCCTGGTGCCTCAGTGTGGCAGCGAGCCACTGGCATAGTTCCAGAAATGTCTGGTGGCTCATGCGAAAGTTCCTGAGCCAGTGGTCGTCATCCCACTCTCTGAGCACCAGCCGCTCCCACCAGTCGGTGTTCGTGGGGTAGCTCCACAGCTGGCGGTGTGTGAGGTGGGGGGGGCGGGGTGCTGCAGGGTTGGGGGTTGCTTCCTCCTCCCCTGCGGGAAGCTCCTTCTCTGTGGCTAGGATGTGATCAGCTGCTTCCTGCATGGCATTGAGCAGGGCAAGCACGGCTCCTGCAGTGGTGGCTGTGTGGACCTCTGGCTGCTGCTGCTGCTGCTGGTGCTGCTGCTGGTGCTGGGGGTCCCTGACTGCGTCGCTCAAGGTGTGTGTGCCTGTGGCTCTGCAGACCACGTGCTGTGCAGGCTGTGTGTGTCTGGGAGGGGCCCTTTCAGGGAGCAGCTAGCTGTTGCCCCAGAAGTGCTAGTCCGCCCTGTGACCCTGTCTGCAGCTGTTCCTGGCACCCTTATTTTGATGTGTGCTATTTGGTGCGTAGATGTTCCCTCGCAGCGCCTACTTCAATGTGGTGTTGCCCAATGTCGACGTTGAACATCGACGGCACCAGCCCTGGAGGACGTGTAGACGTTATTCTTCGAAATAGCCTATTTCAATGTCGCTACATCGAAATAAGCTATTTCGATGTAGCATACACGTGTAGACGTAGCCTGTTAGATTCAACTGTGTACCAGGTGGACAAAAGTAACTGGTTGTTTTTGTTGTTGTTTTTATTATTGTTTTAATGAGTTCAGCTCCAAGTAACAGCCTACATTTGAAAAAAAAAAATTGTGCGTTGTCTTTGCTGAGTTATGCAGACAACAAAAAATCTGATTGCATTGTATCAGGGTTTTTGTTGTTGTTTTTACTTTAGAAACATGTAACAATTGGATTTTTCTCTTCTTTTAAAAAGAATAAAATCAGCTCAAAGCAATTTTCAGAGGAAAGTAATGAACCACACAAATGATCAATTGTAAATTTAGTTGCATTTCAACCTCAACTGTACATTAGCTGTTACTGCTCACATAAGCTATATATATCTGGACTTCATATAAGCTTTTATTGGATGTGCTTACGTAGTTTTTTACGCACATACAAAAATTCACTTCAAAATAATAACTAATAATAATAATAACTAATAATGTTTGCACCTCAATGGATATTTACAGGAGACTTAATGTGGATAAGCAGTCAAGAATTCAGATATACAAATGTAACTTTTCTTTGAAAATGCTATAAGAACAGATTTGCACAGGAAATTTCAGTGGTTTGTGGTTTTAGGTGGATGGAACATGCAATAAGAATTCTCTCAATTCTACATCAATGCCATCTGAAACCAGGAAATGTACAGATGTGAAATATGCAATCAGAAAAATAAACAAACAAAAAACTCAAGCAAACCAGTGCCATATTTTAAAACAGCAAAAAATATTTGTATTTAATTCAGATATGGAACAAATCTTCTAGTCACTATTTATTTGATTAAAGCTATTTTTCTCTCTTAATACCCCCTAGTTATGCAGATGTTTCAAAGGGAAAGTTGCATAGCAACAACATTATTTCACCTGCACTCAGCAAGAAATTCCATCCACAAATAACTGAAATCTATTAAATCATCAATCAGCTGTAATTAGAAACTAGTTGTTACATAAACTACCTTTTCCTTAATTTTAACAGTGATTAACAATTCATAACAAATATTTCAGAGACCTTATATAAAAATAGATTGAAACAGGGACGTTCCAAAGTCCATTAAATCCATAGAACGTTTTCATGGAAGTTCATAGGATTTGTGTCTGACCCACAATGCTTTTGTAATGAAAAATACATAACACAATGAATCTATAAGGCTAATTGCAAATGAATAATAAGCTAGAATGATACATTGCATGTTTGTATACTTAAAACAGATCATATAATTCATATCTTCTAAGTAGAATGTATTCTCTTCCCCTAGAATGTGTGTAAACAAACTGCAAAATTCTTGAAATTAAATTGTACATGCATATTAATGAATTTTCTCACCAGATAGTTCTTCATGTGATAGCCTTACAAACACTTGTTTGTGAATTATTATATTTTAAAATAGGTGCTTTGGTGGTTTAGTTGCAGAAATCACATTGTGATGTTCTGACTGGATGACTTACCCATATGTAGTCTCCTGTAAAAAATTTAAAACTGCATATTTGATTGTAAAACCTGGGAGTTAATTTAGAATCCACATACCTGGGTTTAGAGTTTCAACAAAAATGAGTAGCAAAGCTAACATGGTTATTCAAACATATTCTTAGTTGTCAAGCTTGTTTACTAAAATACTATAGAAATAGAGCATCAACCTCACAAAAAAAGTAAATTAAATTCAAACCAGAGAAAAAACAGATTTACGGTGTTCATGTGAGACAGAGGCCATTAGGGGGCCTGTCCATGACTGCCCAATAACATTGAGGGATTTTGTGCTTTTCAGCTATGGCTCATTTCCCTGACATCACTAGGCTGCCCACAAGCATAAGATGTCATCCGTGCACACGCTACCCCTGTAAGGAAAACACCAACAACCCTTTCAGCCCAGGGCTTTCCATATGCCCTCCATAAGTTCTTATTTATCAGACTACTGGACTATCTCCTTTTTGGTTCATCATCCCATAGGAATGAAGCTAGTTCCTCAGTTATCAACTCATTCTGGCATAAATTCCCCATATGCACTGCACGTCAGAAAATGACTGGTAGGAACATATTTAAAGGAAAGATTTATTTGTCAGAAAAACCATGGATTCCGAAACAAAATATGGGAAAGCAAACATATACAAGTTACACAGGAAAAAAAAGTGCATACACAAGAACTCAGGCTTTGAAATTTCAAACTAGATAGACTTTCTTTTCTAATAATTGTTAGCTATTGTCTTAGAAGAGTTTTCCAGTGTACCCCTCCTAGCTACCTAAGTGGCATCCAGTATTCATGTACAGACATCACCCTTCATTTTCTAAATGCTCTTCAGTTTGAATTTCATACATTCAAAAAGTGTTTGGAGGGCTCGGGGTTGTGATATCATGGGCTGATGGCTCTTGCATAGGATACTAAGGCTACGTCTACACGTGCACGCTACATCGAAATAGCTTATTTCGATGTAGTGACATCGAAATAGGCTATTTCGATGAATAACGTCTACACGTCCTCCAGGGCTGGCAACATCGACGTTCAACTTCGACGTTGGGCAGCACCACATCAAAATAGGCGTTGCGAGGGAACGTCTACAAGCCAAAGTAGCACACATCGAAATAAGGGTGCCAGGAACAGCTGCACACAGGGTCACAGGGCGGACTCAACAGCAAGCCGCTCCCTTAAAGGGCCCCTCCCAGACACAGTTGCACTAAACAACACATGATCCACAGAGCCGACAACTGGTTGCAGACCCTGTGCACGCAGCATGGATCCCCAGCTTCAGCAGCAGCAGCCAGAAGCCCTGGGCTAAGGGCTGCTGCACACAGTGACCATAGAGCCCCGCAGGGGCTGGAGAGAGAGCGTCTCTCAACCCCTCAGCTGATGGCTTCCATGGCGGACCCCGCTATTTCAATGTGGCGGGATGCGGATTGGCTACACGTGCCTTACTTCGACGTTCAACTTCGAAGTAGGGCTCTATTCCCATCCCTTCATGGGGTTAGCGACTTTGACGTCTCGTCGCCTAACGTCGATTTCAACTTCGAAATAGCGTCCAACACATGTAGCCATGTAGATGCAGCCTAACAGAGAGGTGGCTGCATTAGTCTGTACTACAACAACACAAAGCAGCAGAAATGTAGACTAACAAAATGATTTATTTGGTGATGAGTTTTTGTGGGACAGACTCGCAAAATTTATCTGAAGAAGTGGGTCTGCCCCGCAAAACCTCATCACCAAATAAATCATTTTGTTAGTCTTTGAAGTGTTACATTCTTGTATAGGATGTAAACCTCTTTTTGCTTTCCCTCTATTTTTCCCCTGCTTCATTCCTTCACTTATCTTTCTTTAAATAATTATTTATCTTTCCAAATAAGCATTGTACTATAAGGGAACTACAGTTCCATGTTTGACATACTTTGTACATGTATCACACAAAGATTACAGGGACCAATGTGCTATCAATTTGCATAAGACAATTAACACACAATCTTTTAAATATAGTGTGTTGGAGCAATAAGTGGATGAAATTAAATGGCAATGCAATTTACACATATAAAAGGCAACCCTTTTTATGCAGTATAGTTACCTAAATAACTCAATGCCACAGGACATTATTCAGTGAAGTGGCTCATTATATTCACTTTCAGAAAGCATAATCATTATGTGAAATAATAAGGAAAGAGGCTTCAGGTATATTAATGAGGATGTCATTAAAGGAGCTTTTTATCCTGACACTTCCAAATGCTTACAACTGGGATCACAAAAATTTATTTACCCACGCAATAATATTGAGTAAATAGGAGCATTATGATCTTCTTACAAAGGCTCTTGAAGTATTCATCATTAGCCAGAGTATTAAACAGGACATTGTTCTAAATCATGCATACATATCAAGGAGACAAAAAGACGAGCAATAACATGGACAGGTGGATGAACCATGGATCTGAAGCAGTGATTTCCTTATTACTTTGTAAGTAAATTGTTTCTAAATTCAGATTCCTGTGTTTTTCTTGCTTTCATCAGAATTCATTTAAAAACAAAAAATCCTATAATAACATAAGATAAAAACATTACACAAACATATACACACATATGCCCAGGAGGCACATACAAGCTGTCAATGTCTCCCTCATTTTTCTTGACCACACTTTTCAGTTGTTTATTGCCTCTCTCTTTCAGTGCTATGTTTCTTTGAGTGACTGGAATAACATCACAGGCTCTTTTTGTTGTTTTAAAAAATAAAACGTCTTCCTGCCTGTGTGTGCATTTCTTAAAGTGTCCCTGTTTTTCTCTCAGTTATCCTCAGCTTCCACTAATTGAACCCAGCTGCTTTGTATCTTTGGAGTTTGCTGAATTATTTGAGCTTAAACCCTCTTTGTTTTTCTCAGAGAAAATGCTTTATTCTAGCTACAGATATGTCCATTTTTCATATAAAACTAGTAAAAATATTAATGCTAAACTACACAACTTTTCAGTTTTCATTAAACTATGAATATCACTAGACAAAAGTGCAACACAAACATGTCCATGCCCCAGGCTGGTCTGTGTTAGAATGTCATTAATACGTCACTTAAAAGGGCCACATGGGGACTCTGTTAAAAGCTAAGAAATAGCTGATTGTCACAGTCATTGTGAGGGTTTTTCATGGGAAATAATAGTAGAGTTTTGTGACACATTATTGTGCCCGTTACATAACTATTGGAAGTCAAACTTGTCCCTTATGTAGAGAATCCCAGAAGTGACTCAGTCAAAAGTGTGACCAATGACCATTTGTGGAGCCACTCTCAGTTTTACTGTCTGGATCAGGGGCAGGCTCAAGCATTTACAAAGCTAAAAGAATCCCAAAACAACTCTCTGAATCTAGGATCCTTCCATTACAAAGGAAGAAGAATATGTTACCAGTGATGGAGGGAGAGACAACTACCAAAGTTGTCTCAGGACAGATGGATCCCAGTTGGATGTGGACAAGTGCCATAAGGACTGATAATTTGGTGAGAAATACCTACCTTATTAGAGAGGAATACAAGGACAGGCTATAGACAGCATTGTACATTCTTCTTTTACATGTAACCTTATGATTCTAAATCCTTGTTTTTATTTGAGTCTTTGTCTCAAGCTTGGCTAAATACACTTCATTTTGTTTTTATTATAAACAGGTCTATCTGCTTTGTGTTAAGGAAACTGCTGAACTGAGGTGATGTTGGTAAACTACTCAATACTGCTTCCATGGTGGGAGAGATTTGGTATAAATTGCAAGTGCTCAGAGGATAAGAAACCAGGTACTAAGATGCCACAAAATTAGGTGTGTACATTGCTAGTCCATAGCCGCGTCGACACGTGCCAGCTACTTCCAAGCAGCCGCGCCAACTTCGAAATAGCGCCCGCCATGTCTACACGTGGCGGGCGCTATTTCGAAGTTGACATCGATGTAAGGTGGCGAGACGTCGAAGTCGCTATCCTCGTGAGGAGATGGGAATAGCGCCCTACTTCAACATTGAACATCGAAGTAGGGCACGTGTAGCCGATCCACGTCCCACAACATCGAAATAGCGGGGTCCGCCATGGCGGCCATCAGCTGAGGGGTTTAGAGACGCTCTCTCCAGCCCCTGAGCTCGATGGTCGCCGTGTGCAGTGGCCCCTTAAAGCTCCCCACCCCCTGCCATCCTGTGCAGGAAGCTGAGAGAGTGTGCAGGCGGCAGCACAGCCACACGGCCCGCCTGCACGCCTCCCTGCAGCCCAAAGACACCACCCCCCACTGCGATGGCTGCCCACCAGCCCCCCAAGCACCCCCAGGGGACCCCCCCCAAGGGAAGCCAAGGCTCCCAGGCTGGCAGCCAGCCAGGGAAGAGGCAGCGGGGCCCCTCCTGGATGGAGGCCGAGCTCTGGGATCTTCTGGGGCTCTAGAGCGAGGAAGAGGTGCTCCAGGTAATGGGGAGCAAGAGGCAGAATGAGGATGCGTTCGCTCGGCTGGCCGAGGGCCTGGCTGCCCGGGGTCACCCTGCCCACACTCCTAACCATGTCAGGAGTAAGGTCAAGGAGCTGCGGCAGGGTTATGCCCAGGCCCGGGATGCGGCCTGCCAATCTGAGGCCGCACCCGTCACTTGCCCCTTTTACAGGGAGTTCAGGGAAATCCTGGGCCCCCGGCACACCTCCTCCCCGCCGGCCACTCTTGACACCTCAGCCGACGAGCCCCAGCAGGCCCCGGAGGTGGAGTCTGCCCTGGAGGCAAGCCCTGCACTCCAGGGCCCCCCCCAGGAGCCCACCCCGGGATGTCGGAGGAGGAGGAGGAGGGGGAATCCTCCTCCAGCGACGGGGGGGCTCTGGATCACCATCCTGTCCCAGAGCTTCAGCAGGGCGTCCACCCACAGGGTGTCCCCCGACTGTGGGAGTGGACCGTCAGGTATGTACCCCCCCTGTGCACACCCCTGGGGTTGAAGGGCAGGGGCAAAAGACATGACAAGGGCCCTCCCCATGCCCAGATGACCATGGCCCCAAGGACAGCAGTGGCATGTCCCTCAGAAGAGTGCATCAGCCCCTGCCCCCCCAGCACGACAGTGCCATGCCCCATCCCTGGGAATGGGGGGAGTGGAACCTAGGGTCCTCTGCGGGGAGGGGGTGGGACACCCATGAGCAGCAGCAGCAGCATCTCCCGGGGACAGGGATGGGGAACCAGCAGCAGAGGGGTGGGGGACAAGGGCCACAGCTCAGGGCCCACACTAACAGATATCTCCACTCTTCTTCCCCCCTGTGTTCTGCAGCTGCACCATCGGAGGGACCGGAGAGCGCTGGCAAGGTGTCAGTGGTCCTGGAGAGCCCACCGGGGCCATCACTGCAGGCCAGCCCCTTGGCAGAACACCGACCAGCCCCAGGGTGGGGACGACAGCGGACCCAGCACCACCCCGGGCAGCGATGGACCCCCAGCTGCTGGCAATCCTCCGGCGGCAGCTGGAGGTCTCGGAGCAGCGCCTGCGGGTGGATGAGCAGAGCCTCCATCTGCAGGAGTGGGTGCTGGCCTGGTGCCAGGAGGCATGGGGGGGCCTTTATGCGCATGTTTGAGAGCATCGTGGACTACCTGGCCCCCCATGCTGCGCCGGCCGCCGCTCTGCCCGCCCTGCCTGCTCCACCCACCGTCCCATTGCCGTCCGCCACCAAGGGGCCTTCCGCCGAGGGGGACCTGGGGCCTGCTGACACCCGCCGGTCGTATCTGCCGGTCCGCCCGGCCCCCAGCCAGCCGCGGCCAGGGCTGAGGCCGAGGCGAGGGTTACGGCCGCCAACCCCCAGCGCTGGACATTAGGGGGTGCGGGGCCCAGGATGTGGCCCCCCCACCCCCTTTGTACATATCCCCTTTTATTTGTGTTGTAAATAGTTTGTATTAGACCCCTGTTATTTTATGATACCTGCCCCCCCATGTAAATAGTTCTCCCCTTCCTTGTGTTCCACTGTTTTTTGGTTATCATATAATATATAATATTTATATTTGTTGTAATAATATAATAATAAGAATTCAACGTTTTGTGGTTTCACGAACAACAGGTCTATTTTTATTTGCAAGAAAAGGGGGGGTGTGCTCTTGGGCGCTCTGTGGTGTGGGCGTAGGGGCAGGGAGTGTTGTGGTGGATGAGGGGGGTGCAGTGGGGGGCCTGCCAGCGTTCACCCTGCAGCCTGGTGGAAATGGGCCCGCAGGGCCTCCCGGACCCGGATCCCCTTGGGGTCCACCTGGAGACTGGTGGCAGCGGGTGGCTGCACGTTGGCCCTGCCAGCCTCCACAGCCCAGCCCTGAAAGAAGGCCTCCCCCTTGCTCTCCACCAGGTTGTGGAGGGCGCTGCATGTGCCCACAGTCTGGGGGATGTTGGTGGGGCCCGCATCAAGGCAGGTGAGGAGACACGTCCAGCACCCTTTGAGGTGGCCAAATGTGCACTCAATCACCTGGCGCACGTGGTTCAGGCACGTGTTGAAGCGCTCCTGGCTGGCTGTGAGATGGCCTGTGTAAGGGTGCATGAGCCAGGGCCGGAGGGGTTATGCTGTGTCTGCGATGATGCAGAGGGGCATTGTGATGTCACCCACAGGGATCTCCTGCTGGGGGATGTAGGTCCCTGCCTCCAGCCGGCGGCACAGGCCCAAATTCCGGAATACCCAGGCGTCGTGGATGCTGCCAGGCCACCCAACATAAATGTCCAGGAAGTGGCCCCGGCTGTCCACCAAGGCCTGGAGGACCATCGAATGGTAGCCCTTCCTGTTCAGGAAGCATCCTCCGCTGTGCTCCGGAGCTTGGATGGGGATATGGGTCCCATCTAGAGCCCCGAAGCAATTTGGGAAGCCCAGGGTGGCAAACCCCGCGATGGTGGCATCCGGGTCCCCAAGCCGCACGAGCATGTGGAGGAGCAGGACGTTGATGGCGTGGACAACCTGCAGGGGAAGGACATGGGAGAGCACCAATGAAGGGGGTGCAGGGTGTGTGTGGCCCTCCCCCCAGGGCTCCCCTCCCCATCCCCCCAGGGCTTCCCTCCCCTCCCCTCCCCTCCCCTCCCAGGGCTGCCTCCCCCTCCCCTAGGGTCCTCTTACCTCCATGAGGACAGCCCCGACAGTGGCTTTGCCAACACCAAACTGCTGCCCCATGGATCGGTAGCTGTCTGGAGTGGCCAGCTTCCAGACAGCGATGCCGACCCATTTCTCCATGCTGAGGGCACACTGCATGGTGGTGTCCTGGTGCCTCAGTGTGGGGGTGAGCCACTGGCAGAGCTCCAGAAATGTCTGCTGGGTCATACGAAAGTTCTGGAGCCAGCGGTCATCGTCCCACTCGCCGAGCACCAGCCGCTCCCACCAGTTGGTGCTCGTGGGGTAGCTCCACAGCTGGCGGGATGTGCAGTGGGGGTGCGGGGGGCAGCAGGGTCTCAGGTTGCTTCCTCCTCCCCTGGGGGCAGCTCCTCTTCCACGAAAAAAAGGTGATCAGCTGCCTCCTGTATGGCATTGAGCAGGGCGAGCACTGCTCCTGCAGGGCAGCTGGGTGGACCTCTGGCTGCTGCTGCTGCTGCTGCTGCTGCTGCTGCTGCTGCTGGGGGTCCATAACTGCTTCGCCGAGGTGTGCATGCCTATGGCTCTGCGGACCATGTGCTGTGCAGGCTGAGTGTGTCTGGGAGGGGCCCTTTAAGGGAGCGGCTAGCTGTTGCCCGGAAGTGCTAGTCCACTCTGTGTCCCTGTCTGCAGCTGTTCCTGGCACCCTTATTTTGATGTGTGCCACTTTGGCGTGTAGACGCTCCCCCGCAGTGCCTACTTCGATGTGGTGCTGCCCAACGTAAGCTATTTCGATGTAGCATACACGTGTAGACATAGCCCATGTGGGGAAAGATTAAGGTTAGTGGAGCCCACACCAGAAAAGGGTGTTTGTATTTCCTACAGCTAGTAACTGAAGAGGGGCTCCCTGGCAGGCACAGACAAGACTCTGTGATGCCGGTGATGGTAATTTACTCAGGATACCTTATGTAAACTTGAAGGCTGTCATAGTTCCAATAATGACTAGTGGCTTTGGGCATCAGTTATTGGGTGCTTGTAGCAGCACTGATCTCAGTTTCCCTTCCTCAGGTTCCTGTTAAGAGCTCAAAGTTTCCAGTGACCTTCTCAGTCCCAAATCCTTTAATTTGCTCTTCACCAGGCTTGCAACTGAGCTGGGTATTCAAGCAATCCTTCAGAGCTTCCACCTCAACACAGTCTCCTGTCCTGGACTCTTCTAACTTATTGCCAACCTCCTGACAATCACAAGTTCTTTCCTCAATAGCACTCCTTCCCTGCTGTTTCTTGCTGGCTTTTATATTAGCATTCTGACCCCTTTCAGGTGCCTTAGAGCTGGTCTATATAGCTCAAAGGAAAGGCTTTCCTATTACAGTGCCTAACATGGACAACTTAGAAGTGGTTGATTTTCCATAAGGTGAGTGCCTAATCCCTTGAGCAAATCAGATCCTGGCATCCAGAATTGAAATGCACAAAAAATAGTCATCAGTAAAAAAATCTTGCCCTTAATTTTACTTTCGCTATTTCATCAAATATTTGGACACATCAACCAGTATTTTATTAATGTATAAAATAAGGAAACTGAGCATGTAATAGTTTTCTCCACCATAAATTGCCAACCTTCATTAAGTGCTATGTTCACAGATTATTATGCCAGTTGCCATGGGAATCGAAAAGATTTAACTTGTTTTGTTTAGCTCTGATTTCAGATAACATTGTCTATCAGTATTTTGTATAGATGCCCATTCTTAATTGTGCTACCACAGTGAGTCTACTTTTGTCTCATCAGACGCTATATTGATGTTTTGGAAATATAGTTATGGTAATGGGCTTGGATCACTGCTAATTTCAAATCATGCTTTCATACAAGTACACAATTATCAAAAATAGAAAGTAAATACTACTTCAAATAGTTTGTCAGTTTAAAACCACTTGAAACAACAGTCCATAAAATATTTTCTCTTATATCCTAATCCATGCAAGTTCCTATTAAAGGTATCATTTTAATTTCAATTTCTCATCGGTGAGATATAGTGATCCTTTCTTTCTGCCTTTCCCATTTATTACATTAAGCAACATTTGCTAAAGCTATTTAAAAGATTCCAAAGACTATTTTTACTCTAAAACTATTTTAAAAAAGCTTGAAAACCCTGTTCCAATTAACTTAGGAAGTAAAAACAATGAACATATTGGGGATTTGTAAAAGAATACAGTGAACAATTATTTTGGGTCAGACCAACATATACTTATGCCAATATTGTTTGTTTTGATTTCTTATAATAATTTAACTGTTTTTTGGAATTAATGGTCTTCTTGGCTGTCATGTGCACTTATAATAAAGCTAAAAGAGATCAGCCAAATTTCTGGGAAATAGTAGGAGTATTTATTTTATTTTTAAATCAATGTGTTTTAAATTTGAGTCTGGAATGCTATTAATTTTCTAAATAATAAAGGAAACAGACTTAGAAAAGTGTTATTTGCTGTTTTACACATCTAAATATCAGCTACAGATCTCTACTCTGAATTGAAAATAAAAGAAGTGAGACTATCTGAGTAAGGTAATATCTTTTTTTTTGAATCAGCTCCTGTTAGTGAAAGAAACAAGCTTTGAATTTACCCTGAACTCTTCTTCAGATGCTTTCACTTCCATCAATAGATGTTGATCTGAGAAAAGTTGTTACCTCACCCACCTTGTCTCTCTAGTGTCTTAGGACCACCACAGCTACAACCATTTTGCATCCGAAGAAATGAAGAGTAGACTTCATGCTGCATGCCTTTAATCTTCAATCACTTCTTATGGGGGGGAAAACTGAGTTCTATAGTGATAGAGACAGCATAAATTTAAGCAACAACAAGCAGGTAAAGTTGAACCAGTTTTGACGTGAGTATTACACTGCAAATTTGAAACTTCAGTGTACCTTTCAGTTCCCTATGTCAGCCTAAAAGATACCCTGTAGAGGAGGAGTGAAGAGGGTGAATTCAGAGGGAGGTTGATTGGAGAGTCCTCAAGAAGAAAGAGTGCAAGACAAAACTCTTGGAAAGGAAGATTGAATCATTAAAATCTCACATAATCAAACTTTGCTAGACTCTGCAAGTGAGTTGGTCATTGGCAACAAAGACTGCACATGGATTCAAATCAATCAGCATGAGCACTTTTTGATGGAAAACAAAAGAAGAATAATTAACTTTGATCCTGCCCCCCACGAATCCAGTCTACTCTGAATCTTCAAGTGTGTTTAGCATCTGGTAAATTTCTTAAATGTCTTTCAAACTTCAGCAGCTGCACAATTTCCAAAACAAACCAATCTGTCTCTATTCCTCACATGGCTCATAGAGGAGTCCCATACCAAGTGGTGATTATATAATACCATTGTACATATAACTTGCAAGCCTCTGAGCTCAGCCTAGCAGTGTCTTCTTTGAGAGAGTCTATGCCTTTGGAGATAATGTACTAAATGACAGATTCCATTTGCTCCTCCAGAATGATACGAGTCTTGCTTATCCAAAAATGGAAAAGGACTTGCATTTTCAGTTTCAAACAGATTGCTTTCATTGGAATACATATACTCATGCACAGATTAAAACATCTCTAATAGGTGCCAATCTTTCCAAGTATCTACAATCTTTTCCTGAATGGGTATTGGGTCAGGCTGTATAGAATGAGTGTAATTTTGTTCATACAAGTACTCCCATTGATGTGGGTTTCTGGGATATACAAATTAACTTGATGTTTCTGCTACAGTCATTGGCAGTGAAATAGTTGACAATGTTGACTTTTAAAACTCAAATAGACCACACAGGAAAAAGATATACATGACTAAATCGTTTATCGTGCCTGACCCATAATGAATCTATCTTAACTAGAGGTTTTTTTGCAATTAGAGGAATCAAATGTGTGTATGCTATTGTAGTATTTTCTCAAAGCTTCTTAAACTTTTTTTTACCCTCCACCCCAAGTCTCAGCATGAGATGTATCAATGACAACATGGCTATTTTAAATAAAGAAATCAGTTGATTCTGTTACAGAAAAAAAGCAACCACAGAAAAGGTCAATTTATCACACAACAATGGAAATGGTTGTGTGGAATCTGCTACTTACTTAACCATAAGCAAATTAAATATATATTTATCTCTCTCTGAAGGTGCACACTCACAGACTACTTTTGCAGTAGGTACATATAAATGACTTTATTCCCTCAAGTGAAGGTTCCATTCACATACTTAAGCACATATTTAAATCTCTGTAGGATCATGATCATAATTTTAGGTCTTGTGATGATAATAGAAAAGAACAGACCAAGTGTTAGCCAATAGAATGATGTCTTCCAGTCCTTACATAGAGCCTGACATAACAGCTCTCATTCATCTCGAGAAACAGTTAACTCTGAAAATTAAATATGGAACATTAAGAATCAACATTGTTAATTATTTTTCTCTTGAAATGTCAGCAAAAAACATCCATCTACTGTACTTCTCCCACAGTTCCAAACTGCTTCTCTGTCTTTTCAGCCCCAAAAGTCCCACTAATACTTAACATTCCATTATGCAGTGCCATTATTCAAATAGGTTATTGATCAATAACTGAAAATGTGAAAATATTACACTGAGTTGATTAGAGAAGTAAACATAAGATTTGTCTACTGAAGAAGTTTAGTTTACACTGAGAAAATGAACAGTAATAGTGTGCAGTTTGTGCATCTTTTGCCAACATTTCCCCACAGTCTAGACACAGATTAAGAGTACATAGCACAGCTGAGCCTTCCTACAATTTGTAGAAGTACAAGCATAAGAACATAAGAATGGCCATATTGAGTCAGACCAATGGTCCATCCAGCCAGTATTCTGTCTGCCAACAGTGGCTACGGCCAGGTGTCCCAGAGCGAGTGAACCAAACAGGAAACGATCAAGCAATCTCTCTCCTGCCATCCTTCCCCAACCTCTGACAAACAGTGGCTAGGGACATCATTCCTTACACATCCTAGCTCATAGCCATTAATGGACATAACCTCCAGAAATATATCTAGTTCTTTTTTAAACCCTGTTATAGTCCTAGCTTTTACAACCACCTATGGCAAGGAGTTCTACAGGTTGATTATGCACTGTGTTAAGAAGAACTTCCTTTTATTTGTTTTAAATAAATAAAACGTCTGCCCATTAATTTCATTTGGTGTCCCTATTTCTTATGGGAACACATGAATAACTTTTCCTTATTCACCTCCTCCACACCACTCATGATTTTATATACCTCTGACACATCCCCTGTTAGTCTCCTCTCTTCTAAGCTGAAAAATGCTAATCTCTTTAATCTGTCTTCATATGGGACCCATTCCAAACCCCAAATAATTTTAGTTGCCCTATTCTGAACCTTTCCTAAATCCAATATATATTTTTTTGATGTGAGGTGACCGCATCTGTACACACAGTGTTCAAGATATGAGTATACCATGGTTTTATATAAAGGCAATAACAGAGTGAGGGTTATTCTTTATCCCTTTTGTAATGATTCCTAACATCCTGTCTGCTTCTGTTTCTGCAAACTGCGTGGATGTTTTCAGAGAACTATCCATGATGACTCCAAGAGCTCTTTACATATTAGTTTTAGCTAAGTTAGCCCCCATCACATTCTATGTATAGTTGGGGTTATTTTTTCCAATGTGGATTACTTTACATTGTTCCACATAAAGTTTCATTTGCCATTTTGTCGCCCAATCACTTACTTTTGTGAGATCTTTTAAAAGTTCTTCACAGTCTGCTTTGGGCTTAACTACCTTGAACAGTTTGTCAGAGGAGTAGCTGAGTTAGTCTGTATCTTCAGAAATGACAAGAAGTCCTGTGGCACCTTATAAACTATATATTTCAGAGCATAAGCTTTCATGGGCAAAGACCCACACCTGATCAAGTGGGTCTTTGCCACAAAAGCTTATGCTCCAAAATATCTCTTAGTCGATAAGGTGCCATGGGACTTCTTGTTGTTTTTGAGCAGTTTAGTTTTGTCTGCAGTCTTTCCCACCTCACTGTTTACTCCTTCCTCCAGATCATTTATGAATAAGTTTAATGGGACTGGTCTTGGGCTGACCCATGGGGAACACAATTAGCTAGCCTTCTGTATTCTAAACATTTACCATTTATTCCTACCCTTTGTTTCCTGTCTTTTAACCAGATCTCAACCCATGAAAGGATCATTCCTCTTTTCCCATGACAACTTGATTTATGTAAGAGCCTTTGGTGAGGGGCCTTGATAAAGGGTTTCTGGAAATCTAAGTATACTATATCTACATGTCCACATTTTTGTTGACCTTTTCAAAGAACTCTCAGATTCATAAAACAAGATTTTCTATTACAGAAGCCAAATTGGGTTTTGCCTAATAAATTATATTCTTCAACATCTCTGATAATTTTATTCTTTAATACTTTTTCAACTTATTTGCCCAGTACCAATGTTGGACTTACTGGTCTGTAATTGCCAGAATTGCCTCTAGAGCCCTTTTTAAGTATTAACATTACATTAGCTATCATCTAGTCATTGGGTACAGAAGCTGATTTAAAGGATAAGTTACAAACCACGGTTAATAGTTTTGCAATTTCACATATGAGTTCTTTCAGACCTTGTAGATGATTAACATCTGTTCCTGGTGACTTGTTACTGTTAATTTTATCAATCACTTCCAAAAGCTTCTCTAAACCTCAAAATTGACATGGCTCACCACCATATGGCTCGTGAAAGGACCCCAGCAACTTTGAAATCCCCTTATTCCTATCAGCTGTTAGATAAAAGGGGATTCTGAAGTTGCCGGGGTCCTTTCGAAAAGGAGCCCCATCTGGGTGAGCTGCGTGGTGGCGAGCCGTGTCAATTTTGAAGTGCCATGGCTGCCAGCATTTTAATAAGATGATGAATAAGTATCTCAGCACTTCGTTAGTAAACTTCGAAATGGCCATTTGCATGATCATTTCAACTTTTTGGGCTAGCGTAGACATAGCCATAGGGAGTTTGTCTCCAGGATCCTTATGGTCATTAATGTTGCAGAGTTAGGTCTGGATATTTCAGCTGACATATCCTATCATCTGTCTCCCTATCTATCAAGCCATTTACAGGACAATTAGAAAGAGAGAGAAAAAAAAAAAGATTGTTCAAGTATTGCTTCAGTAGATGCTGAATGACAGAGGAATGTTCATTAGACTGTCTCAAAGAAAGATGGAACTTTCTTGTAACTAGGTTTGAACCTTCAGAGAAAACTATCCCTAGGATTTCAGCTTTGTGTTGTGTTTTATACAGTATTCGTGAGAGTAAGTGTAGCCTCTAAGGCTAGTTTAGCCTTCAAAGACATTAGTTTGGTATAAGTATTGTAGGCCTGTAATCTTTGGCACAGATAAATGCTTCTGACCGTTGCCTTCAGATTTTGGGGAACTTGAGCTAGATTGCTCAATGATAGAAGTTGGAATTTAACAATAAACAAGAAGCACAAGAACATAGAAGTAATAACAGTAAATTGACTTAAACAAGAAGTAATTAGAATGATAATGAACTAAAATGGCATTAATTTGTAGTAACAAATATTTAGTAATAAGCTGTCTTTTTAGATTTTAGCTGCTTTTCATCATAGTTAGTTTTTCATTATTTGATCTTTCAACTCATTGAGGAATTTGGACCATCAGACTTATCTGGAATACCAGAAATCGGCCTGGTCCTTTGACTCTTACCACTTTGCCCTCAAGAAAGTATGTAGGTATGGAAATTGAAAAACTCGTGAAAATAATGACACCACAGATGTCCCCAATAGCATATTATTCTTATTTGTTCCTGTAGCTTGGAACTTTTCCAGCTTTTTCATTGATTGCAAGGAAAGTCTCTGATGTTTTACTTTGTCCTCACTGCGAGTGCCCTGGTCAAACACCCCGAGGCTCCGAACAAGTTATTGAACTCCTTAATTTTAGTTCCATGCAGCCTGATTCTGGGACAAGAACCTTATTAACTTCTGATACACTGGCAATTGGTACAAATAACATTAACTTTGAAAAGGGGCAGGAAACATAAGGAAAAAAGCCTTAATAAGGGGTAGAAAACTGAGGTGCAAAGATTTGTTAAGAAGATGAGCAGCCTCCAAATCTGAAATGTGCTAACCACTAAGACAGTGACATTGGGGATGCATTTGTTCTTTCTTGAATCTGGGGCCTGAAAATGTGTATTTACAGCACTGATTTCAGTATTTGATTTTAATTTATTTGAAACCATTTAGACCTGGTCCTCAGCTTATATAAATGAAGCTGGCAGACTGATTATAATTCAATTTATTTTAACTTAATTTAATTTAATAATCCTAAAGAATAGAGACGCTTTCTCATATAATTTAGATACAGCCAGCCAAAAATATTGGGCCCTTGACTGTAGCAGCATGAATTGTTCAAATGTAATGTGTGTGTGTGTGTGTGTGTGTGTGCGCCTTTTTCTGAATTGCCTACTCATTGTACATAAGAACATAAGAACATAAGAATGGCCATACTGGGTCAGACCAAAGGTCCATCCAGCCCAGCATCCCATCTGCCGACGGTGGCCAATGCCAGGTGCCCCAGAGAAGGAGAACAGAAGACAATGATCAAGTGATTTATCTCCTGCCATCCATCTCCTGCCCTTGTTCTGAAGGCTAGGGCACCATACTTTATCCCTGGCTAATAGCCATTTATGGACCTAACCTGCAAAAATTTATCAAGCTCTTTTTTAAACCCTAATAGAGTCCTGGCCTTCACAGCCTCCTCGGGCAAGAAGTTCCACAGGTTGACTGTGCGTTGTGTGAAGAAAAATTTCCTTTTATTAGTTTTGAACCTACTACCCATCAATTTCATTTGGTGTCCCCTAGTTCTTGTATTATGGGAAAAGGTAAATAATTTTTCTATATTCACTTTCTCCACACCATTCATGATTTTATATACCTCTATCATATCGCCCCTCAATCGCCTCTTTTCCAAACTGAAAAGTCCCAGTCTCTCTAACCTCTCCCCATATGGGACCCGTTCCAAGCCCCTAATCATCTTAGTCGCCCTTTTCTGAACCTTTTCTAATGCCAATATATCTTTTTTGAGGTGAGGAGACCACATCTGCATGCAGTACTCAAGATGTGGGCGTACCATAGTTTTATATAGGGGAAGTATGATATCTTTTGTCTTATTATCGATCCCTTTTTTAATAATCCCTAACATCCTATTTGCCTTACTAACT